>NC_135784.1:181081927-181386927 GCF_051106095.1 Pogona vitticeps
TGCTTTTGTGCTTGTCAACTTTGACAGATCACGAAGCGGGACAACTTGCCAAAATGGTGAGTTGTCCCCATCTCTAGTTAAAACCAATGTAAAATAACATCAGCTGTTAAATAAGATGGCAACATCATAAAAACAATGAAATCCAAGGTCAGTTTGTAAAGCCCAGAAAATTGAAATGAAGGCAGGATAAGGGAAATCAATTTTAAACTCATTCACTGGTCCTACAGTTGTAATTGGACTGCAGCTTCCTTAGCTTTAACAACAGCGGCAAATGGAGAAGGATCCTGCTAGTTGTGGTCCAGGAACAACCAGAAGGCCACACATTCCCATCCCTGATCTAAAGCGACATAGCACTGAGACTTGCCGAATTTTGACTAGGGGGTTGTGCCACAGCAGCTGCCTGCCAAGCAGCCAAAGAATCCAGGGCCTTATATATTGAACCAAACAGAACATGAAGGTGGACTTCATTCTGTACAAGGTGTACACAAAGACCCCCCTTCCCTTGACCAAGGACTGCTGTGCCAACATTTTTCTTGCTTCTCCTTAGGCAAAGATGGAGCGAGATCTCAGCAATAAGAAGATCTACCAGGAAGAAGAGTTGCCTGAATCAGGAGCTGGCAGCGAGTTCAACCGCAAGTTGCGAGAGGAGGCACGGCGCAAGAAATACGGCATCATCCTGAAGGAGTTCAAGCCAGAAGATCAACCCTGGATCCTGAAGGTCAATGGCAAGGCTGGACGCAAGTGAGCCCTTGGCAGTGTTGCTATTTTCCAAATGTGTTTGGGCTTTGCAGTTTTGGCTACCCCATTTCTCTTCTATTTTTTCACAAAGAGCCACTCCAGTTTCATGGGTGGTGGTGGTGGTGGTGAATGGAGCAACGTATTCCTAAGGGAATATGACTACACGCTGGGTATGATCACCAGAGAGCAGCGTAATCTAGTAGCAGTTCCAGGAAACTGGAAAGCAGGACACGATAACACCCTTCTGCTCCTGTTCCCTAACAATGGGACGATGGCATTTTTGTAGGGCTTTCGGCCAATTAAAGGTCTTTTGATTAAAAATACCTGACAAATAGTGTGAATAAGTTAATTACATCCACCTATTTTAATTTGACCTTCTGGTTTAGAATGGATGTAACAAATGTTCTGTTACAAGTTTTATTTCTCCATTTATAAAGTCGGGGGCACAGATTCTTCATGGGGTGTCTTCATCCTGATCCTACCCCACTCCTTTCTGGATCTGACTCCTCTTCATGGTGCTTCTGCTTTTAAAGTCAGAGGCAAACACCTGTTTCTCCTTTTTCAGGTTCAAAGGAGTGAAAAAGGGTGGTGTGACTGAGAACACCTCCTACTATATCTTCACACAGTGTCCAGATGGTGCCTTTGAAGCGTTTCCAGTCAACAACTGGTATAACTTCACACCCATCGCCAAGCACCGCACGCTGACGGCAGAAGAAGCTGAGGAGGAGTGGGAGAGGTGAGTGCCAGAGATGCTCATTCCTCCCCAAGATCCATGTTCATTCCTCCTAGGAAGCTAGTGTACTGTCAGAGGGGCAGTTAAATGCATTTCATTGTCATGGGCTACACTGGGCAGCACCAGAAGATGGTGAGGTGTCACCAAACAACTGGGAAAGCAGATGTATGGTTAAATCAGCCACGCTGCTGCAGAGCCAGCCTGAAGTCCAGTCTTTGAGTGAGTGAGTGAGGGGTTCACAGAGTCCAGTGGGCACAGACTTGGCAGGCTCCCAGGATTTCTCCTCTTTCCAGTCTGGTGAGTCTGCTTTTATTACTTCCATGGTGTTTTCATATACAGGAAGCAGTGGCAAGCAATAAAGACAGGTCCTTGGCCTGAACGGCTTTCATTCATAAATGTGCCACCAGGGAAGTGAGAGCAGACTGGGGAAGAAATATAGGTTCAGCATAGTTACATGCACCTTGGTTTACCGTATTAGAGACCCTCTAAGGTTTGAGGAGGGTCCCAGCTGGATGGTGAGCCTTTGATTTCTGTTCTGTTCATACTGCCACTGTACTCTAGGGTTCATGCCCCAGGGAGATCCTTTTAGTCCTGTTAAGGGTTTACATGCACCCAGCGGGCTCTCTTCTCCTCTGAAGAGCAGACTTCTATGTTGTACCATTTCCCTCTGTTTCAAAAACAGCTGACACGAAGGAAGAGGGACGTTCACATAACATATATAGGAGGCTGCTGTGGGCACCCAGGACTAGGGTAATAAATACAGTGGTGCCTCGCTTAACGAGTGCATCATTTAACGACGAATCCGCAAAGCGACTTTTTTGCGATCGCAAAAGCGATCACATTGCGATGTTTTTAATGGTAAAACATTGCTTTGCGGCAATCGGTAAGCTGTTTCGCTTACCGATTTTCGCATAGCAATGTTTTTTCTAACAGCTGATCAGCAGTTCCAAAATGGCCACCAGGTTAAAAAAAGGCTGCCCGCTGTGTTTTCGCGCCCTTTCCTCGCTTATCGGGCAACAAAAATGGCGGCCGTATGGAGGATTTCTGCGGAACGGTGAGTTTTTTGCCCATAGGGACGCATTAGACGTCTTTTAATGCATTCCTATGGGCTTTTTTGTTCCGCATAGCGACAAATCCGTATAGCGACGATTTTTTCGGGACGCATTATTGTCGCTATGCGGGGCACCACTGTACTTGTGCATCTGCATAGCACTTTAGAGTATTCAAAGTTCTTCATGTTTAGGATCATGGTAGTCCACAGTGTCATGCTGAGGCAGATCATAGTTACCCACCTATTACTACTACTACAGGTAGAAGATGGCTTGGCAGGCTTTTTTCCCAGTCAGTCTGGCTGAGCTTAGCTCTTCCTTTGCAGGCGGAATAAAGTCTTGAATCACTTCAGCATCATGCAGCAGCGGCGGCTGAAGGACCAAGGCGAGGAAGAAGAAGAGGAGAAGGAGAAGAAGGGGAAAAAGAAAGGTGGTGATTTGAAAATCCACGACCTGGAAGACGAGCTGGAGATGAGCTCTGATGACAGCGATTTCAGCGATGCTGATGGTGCGCGGGCTTGAGACTGAGAGACCTTGTATGGGGATCCTTGAGAGGCAGTCACCTGATTGAGGAGAGGCACTCCCTTGGGCCCCGCTGAGCCTTCCTTCTTGTACACCTGGAGAATATGGAGAAGTGCCCTGGGGAGGCTTGGTTTGAGTTAACATGTAATGGGAACTTCTGCTCCTCCCACCCCTTGTGACAGGGGCCTCTACCTTTTCCTATATATTATATAAAGCCCTCCCTTCCCACACTCACCCTTTGGATTAAACCTTTTTGCTCACTGAGAGAAAATTGATCGTGCTGTTGTTGCCTCTTGCTGTTAGGTGAGAAGCCAGCCAAACCCAAGAAGAAGGCACCTCAGACCAAGAAGAAGAAGAAGGCCAAGGGATCAGACGACGAAGCCTTTGAAGACAGCGATGATGGGGACTTTGAGGGCCAGGAGGTTGACTACATGTCTGACGGATCAGGGTAAGTCCCACCACAGGTGAGGAGGAGTCTGTTCAGCTGAGTGACTGTTATCTGGCAATTTCCTGTGCAGTCCACCTGCTAGTTCTTTTACTGCTTCCTATTTTTCCTGCCAGTCCTCAGTTTTTTCCTTGTGTTCCTTGCCATTACTTTACCTTGCAGCCAGGACTGGCCTTAAGACCTTTTGCTGCTGAAGCGAAAAGGTAAAATATCCCCACCTACTTGAAGCTGAACATACAGGCTGTGAAAGTTCAACCATGGTGGCAACACAGGATCCTCCATTGCACCGGACAGGAGCAGTCTAGCAGCAGATGGCTTCCTCAGCGGTCCCTTTGCCCCTTTGTACCCCCTGCCTCAGACAGGTGCCTCACTGTGCCCCAAGGTTAGGCCTGGGCCTGGTCATCCCACTAGGCCTCCTCATTCACATCTGGGGCTTCTTTCTTTCCTCTTCCAGAAGTTCGCTAGAAGAAGTGCCGGACAAGCCAAAGGTGTCCAATGAGGAAGACATCCCCAAAGGTGAGCAGGTGGAGAAGACTATTTTCATTCATTCTAGTAAACAAAACCTAAAGGCAAAGCAGCAGCCAGGCAGAGAGCCCCCACCCTAATGCCTGTTGTTGTTTGTAACTCTTTGCTGTGCTCGTTTTGTTTGGTAGGTTGATTGTGGGTTGGGGTTTTTTGTTTTTGTTTTTGGTCTGGTTTCTTTTCAGGCTACCTGGGTTGTATTTTGGTTGCCTTGGGCTTTATTCGCAGTTCCCATGCAGTTGGGGAACTCATAGAACCCTGGAGATGCAGCTGTGGCAGTTCAAAGAAAATGCATTCATGGTATATTGTTGCCCGCACCCACAACATTGGGCAAACCAACAGAGGTGGGCAAAATATACCCTTACAGAAAGACACACAGAGAGAGTTTCAAATCACAGAAGTGGACTTTTATCCACTTCAATCCCCCCTCAATTTTTTTTCCTAATCTTTGCAGCCTTCTACTTTGCCCCCAAAAAGAACCGCAGGGACAAAAACATGGCCCCTGCACCTCCAGTAGCTGTCCACACAAAAAAGAGAGATTATGAACTTAGATGTTGGACACGGAAAATTCATTTTTTAAATTACCAGCAGTCTGTCCTCAAAAACAATGGGCATCTTGTGTAGCTCCATTGTTTGGACTATTAGCCTCTTCTGTGCCCCACCCCCCCGGAGAGAATAAAACAATTACTCAAGCCTAGAATTTCATTTTTGTAGATGGGTCAATTTACTTCTTTCTTATTCCTACTTACTGTATAATATAGATGCACCCTACATCTTTGGCACCAGGCTTGCTTCCTGTTGGAGAATATGGGAGGGAGTAACTCCCATGCAGTTGGGTACTATTCTGTCTTGAGCCCCCACATTAGATAAACAACGATGAAGCAGTAGGTGAAGGTCTACAAGGGAAGTGGCAGAGTTTTCGCATTCCATACAGAAGGTCCCAAGGAAGGCTAGGAGAGAAGCTTGCATGAAGCCCTGGAGATACCCAGTCAGTCAGTTAGAGCCGACAGCTCTGGGTGAGATGACCCAAAGGTCTGACAAGGGCTTTTAAGGTTCCTGTGCTCCAAGGCACAGTTACATTGCAGCAGCATAGCTGTTTCATGTCAGTTTGACTAGCATGACTTTCTCCCAAAGAATACTGGGAATTGCTGCTCACTCTTTGCTATGAAAGAGTCTAGTCTTCCCTCTCCAGAGATGCATTTCCCTGCAGGAGGGAAGCAACAGCATCTCCCACAGAAACAGCCACACCCCTTGACCTGAGAGGTTCCCTTTTTAAGAGGACATGAACAACAACCACTGGGAGACCAGCCAGACAGATCATTGCCAAGAGCAGCCACCCTGCTGAGCATCTGCCCCATTCCTCCTCCCCACCCCCCGAGTACTTCTCTGTCTATGTCTGTTGCTTTGAGGAGGGCACAGTGAACCACCATGAGTTCCTCTGGGTTCTGATCAGACGGTGCAAGTCCTGAAGTAGGTTCTCTGAGAAGAAGAATTAACAAAGGCCTTGGTTTGGGTTTTCTCCAGGTATAGACGAAGCCAACGAGAGCAGTGAGGAGAGTGAGGAGGAGAAGCCGGTGGAGGAGAAGGAGGAGGAGGAGGAGGAGAAGAAGGCTCCGACTCCACAGGACAAGAAGAAGAAGAAAGGCGAAGAAGGTTGGGGTTCTGAAGCCAGAGGTGGTTGGGGAGGGAAAGCATGAGTCAATCGTAGGAAGAACAAAAGACTCAGTTGGGAGGAAGATATGTGTATGATTTCACAAAAGCAGAGAGTATGGAATTAGGGGCATATATTGACTTTTCTAGAGGCCTGTTTTTGACTTGCAAACAAGTAGATGTAGGTTCCAGTCCTTGTAGATGCAGAAATAGACATTGTCAAAGTGTATAAATAGTGTATGTTTGAAGCAGGGCTCAAGTGCCTCTCAAGCAACTTCTTCTGGTAGCTAATACTATAGAATAAATTATGTTGTTGTTGTGCTTTTTAAAGTCACACCTATGTGTCCAGTTTTCGAGAGGTTGCACAATTCTGCTTTCCTTGGTGAGCAAATTTCCAGGGACACAGCAAGCTAACTAAAAATCCAGAATGGTTCAGAGCTTGAGTGCAAAAAGGCGAAGGACTGGCCTTGGTGCTACCTTGGAGAAGACTTAAGTGACTTATTTCAGGAGTTACACAGCCTTGATGTCACTGTGAGGTACAATTCCTGAGAAGGTCAAGGTGATGAAGCAGTAGCCTAACCACATGGAATCCAGGGGTCTGATGGCCCATGTGACTGGTGGCCATGAAAGCAGCCAAGCCCAGATTGATCTCTTTTTCCCCTCTGTGTTGCAGACAACAGCGATGAGTCGGAGACATCTGAGGACAGCGACATTGACAGTGAAGCATCTTCAGCCCTCTTCATGACGGTAATCCCTGATGCAGCTTTTAGCAGAAGAGGCTGGGGATTGAAAAGTGTTTCAGACCAGTTGTTGTTCCTGGCTCAGGTCTGGTCTCCATGTCTGCAGCTTTCTTTGTAATGGGGGCATCCCTTTTGGAAAGATTTTCTGCATGCAGAAGATGAGCACTCAACACAGATGGGCCAGGGCAGTATTGTTCCTCCCTCTCCTGAAAGCAGTCCCGTCTGCATTGCTACCTCATGATACCCTCTGCTTCATGGGGCAATAAGATCTCCATCTCTAGCTATACTGTGTTAAAAGGATCAACAGCATCAGCATGAGGTAGCAAAGTAATTAAAATTCTAGCTAGCCATCCTTTCCCAAAACTGTTCATAGAACAGGGAGGGTTCATCTCATCCTGTCAGGACCCCTCTGTGGAAGTGCTACCAAAAGTTCCCCACTAGACTTGGCTTTCTTGTGGCCATAATCATGCTGTGACTTGCAGAACATGTATTGCAGTGTCCGTTCCTGATGGTTCTGTTTCCAGTACCTCTTTTTTCAACTCTATTCATTACACTTTTATGCTGCCTTCTCTTGGTAAAGGAACTCCAGGCAGCTCTAAGGGCTCGTTATTACCGGTAAAGCCTGGGTCCAGGCTATTTGAAGAATTATATTACCACCAACACTCCCATGGAAGGCCTGTAAGCCCAGAAGGATGCTAACAGGAAGCTTCCACTCATGGATCCTCAACAATAGATATGCAAAGTGCATGTCCTCAAAAATGCCCCTGAAAGGGTGTCAGTACCCTGAGAGAAGGCATATTTCTCTGCTGAGAAGAGAGCTGGCAGATGGCTCTTTTTACAAGCAGACTGCTGGTTTGGTTTCTCTAATTCAGATTCTGGAGCCTATAAGGGGAGATGTGAGCGCTACCTAAGCCTCTGTTTTGTCCTCACAGAAGAAAAAGACCCCTCCCAAGAAGGAGCGCAAGGGATCCGCCAGCAGCTCACAAGGGAACAGCCGTCCAGGGACACCCCTGGTGGATGCTGGCAGTACTTCCTCCACCCTGCGGGCAGCAGCCAACAAACTGGAGCAAGGTATGGCAGAGTGAGGATAACATGACAGGGTCATGCCTGGCCCTGGGGTGGCCTTGTGTATACTGGCAAAAATCTGTGGCACTCTTTACTTAGCAAAGCACTTCCTGAGGCCATCGGTATTCAGAGGCAGATACCGGAAAAAATGCCAGCTGTAAAAGAATCTGGAGGAGGTGACTGTGTGCCAAAGGCTCCCAGTTTGAGGAGCCTCCTTAGTACAGCTGAGGGGAAAAAAGCCGTGTGAGACCTTATGGAGGCTTAGCCTGGCATAGACAAGCATACCGAGTTTAGATAGTCTGATTCAATTGATCAAGCAATAGAAAGGAACATTTTTTAGCCAATGGATAGGATTCCATTTCAGACACATGGTGTGGAGAGGCACATTTCAGTGGTGTGCTGAGAACTAAAGGCAAAAACTTGGAACCAGGTGTATTTTAGCTTAAAGCTCCTCTTGTCAGTAACCAACCTTAGGAGAGGCATTTTGATCTTCTCGAACAAGGAAAAGTCTTGTACAAAAGTCTGGAATGATTATGTAATGAGGAAATTTTGAGGAGGGGGGCACCGAGAGCTCTGAGGTTCCCCACTCTCAGAGGAGGTCACTTACTCTAATTTGTTTGTGTGGTCCAGTTTTCTTGGTTACTTCTGCCACGGGCAGCACAAAGCAGGCCTGGCTTGGGTGCGAGGGATGTGGTGGGCGCGCTCCTCCGACAGTCCTGAAAATAGCTGGCTTTCCTTTCCTTGGGCCAGGTAAGCGGCAAGCAGGTTCTGGGGAGCTCCCGGCAGCGAAGAGGCTGAAACTGGACGCTGGGCCCCAGCCTGCTCCAACATCTGGGAAATCTACCCCGCAGCCGCAGTCGGGCAAGTCAACGCCCAGCAGCGGGTAAGCAGCAGAACACATAGGGTGCAAGCTGTTTGGCACCGGGGAGGGGGGAGGAGGAGTGTGGGGTCTATCCTGACACTGACTTCCCTCTGTGAAAGCTGGGTGTTGTGTGTGTGTGGGTCATAGGTATGACTATCCTCCTTTGTGGGCCTGTCCCCCACACTTAAGGTGTGCTGCTTTAGCTGCCGCATTCACCGGCCTCCTTTCTCCTTTGCAGTGATGTCCAATTGACAGAGGATGCTGTGCGGCGCTACTTGACCCGCAAGCCCATGACAACCAAGGATCTGTTGAAGAAATTCCAGACCAAGAAAACGGGGCTGAGCAGTGAGCAGACAGTCAATGTGCTGGCCCAGATCCTTAAGCGCCTCAACCCCGAGCGCAAGAACATCAATGACAAGATGCACTTTTTCCTTAAAGAGTGAGGAGGGGCCAGGCTGGGCCAGACTGCCATTGACCTTGGGTTCCCATCATCCTGCCGGGCAGCCCTGAACTCTTGTGTTGGACCAGTTAGCAATGGTAGCTAGAATCAGAGATGGGGTTGGTTGGCATTGGCATCCTTGAAGGAAAGAGGAAGAACCACTGTCCTGCCTTCCGCCAGCTGGGTGCTGTCTTCATATTGGGGCTGGTGGATGTAGGCAAAAGACTGGCATGGCCTATAAAGGGGTATAGAAGATAAGATCTGTCTGAGTGGAGGGTGTTGGTGTTTTTTTCTTTTCCCAGTTTAGTCGGGCAATGCACTAGTGAAATGCTGCCATTTTTGGAAATAAATGGGGACATATTTTTTACGCCTTTCCCTGTGATTACTTTTACACTAGAAGACCTTGACAGGCATCCCACTCTCCACTGTGTGTTTGTTGCTACCTGGTCTGTTCTTCTGTCTGTGCTTCTCTTACTCAAAAGCACAAAGATTTGGCAAAAGCTGGTACACAAATACTTTCCCACATAATGTTTTTTTTTTGCACGGTCTGAAATATGCTCTGGCCAAGGAGAAAAGGATTCAGCTCAGAACACCCTGCTGTGACTGGTTCCTTCCAGCTGGAGACACACCATTGTTTTCTGTCTGCCAGGAAAAAAAATTGGTCGTATCTCTACTTTTTCAAACTCAAAATTTCAGTCTCTGGAACAGATGGAAATTCTGCAAATTGAATAGATCTGCATATGTATGTACATAGTTTTCACGTACTATAAGTACTCTGTGCTTAGATATTTTCTCTTGCAGAGAATTTGGGAGCAGAACAGAAATTCTGAGTTAGTTGACAGTTTTGGGCAGGAGGGACATACAGTGGTTCCTCGATTTAAGACCATAATCTGTTCCATAAGATGGACATAACTCGAAATAGTCGTAAGTCAAAGCACCATTTCCCATTGAAATGCATTGGAATGCAATTAATCCGTTCCGCCCTGCCCCCCCAAAAAAACAACCCCCAAAGCCCCAAAAATAAAGCACACAGCAGCCCTGTCGGAAGGTGCTGGGGCTTTAAAAACAAAAACAATAAACAGCACAGCAAGCCCCATTTGGAAGGCGCCAAAAATACACACACCAAAAAATAAATATATCACAGCACAGAAACATAACCCACACCCAGCCCAAACCCACCGTGCAAAACCCTGTAAATGTACTTGCTCAGAACCAGAAATCAGCACCAGGCAGTCCCAAGACGCACACACACTAACCGTTGGGGCGAAAGAGCTACAAAGAAGCTCTTCCCC
Organism: Pogona vitticeps; assembly: GCF_051106095.1. NCBI lineage: Eukaryota > Metazoa > Chordata > Lepidosauria > Squamata > Agamidae > Pogona > Pogona vitticeps. Next base: position 181,091,985 of record NC_135784.1, read on the forward strand.
GACCAGCAGTTAGTCCTCTAATTTGAATTCTCAGCCTTTTTTCCCTGCCTCTTTTGATCGCAACTCGCAGCTCCAGCTGCAGGTCGAAGCAAAATTTTGCAGCCGGAGCTGGTCGCAACTTGAAATGATCGTAAGTCAGGATGGTCGTAAGTAAGGGCACCGCTGTAATTTGCTAAATTGCCAGCCAGTCTCACTAAGACTCGTATTTGCAGCACACCTAGCCCAGTAGTGCAGAAGTTTAAATTCTAGCTTTACATATGAGATTGACCTCATTGCAATTAAGATATCTCTGGATAGGTGGTCTAAATGAGCATAAAGGTGTTATATTTTTATTTTATTTTTATTATTTAAAATACTTTTACCTACCTTCCTCCTAAAAAGGGACCCAAGGCAGCTCACATCATTAAAACCAATATTAAAAGCACAATACAGAAAATTATTCAGATATTTAAAAAGAATTAACATTATATTTAAAATGTTAGGTAAAGCATTACTAAAATTAAATTGGTGTACAGTATGTGTGTTTTGTGCTATCAAGTTGAATCCTCCAGTGCTGCCTGGAGGCTGTACTGCAATGGATGCAGGAAAATGGGCTGAGGCTGAACCCAGACAAGACGGAGGTCCTGAGGGTGGGTGGCCCCTCCATTGGTGGTTTGGGAAACTCTTTCTTTTGGGGGAGTGACTCTCTTTGCGGAGAGTGAGGTTCGCAGCTTGGGGGTCCATCTGGATCCGGTGCTCACTATGGAAACCCAGTTGGAGTAAGTGGTCTGCTCCACCTATTTCCATCTGTGGCAGATTGCCCAGCTGCATCCCTATCTTGATGTTGGGGCACTCACCACTTTGGTACATGCGCTTGTAATCTCGAGATTGGACTACTGCAATGCACTCTACATGGGGCTACCTTTGAGATTGATGCAGAAGCTTCAAATGGTACAGAATGCGGCGGCCAAACTTCTTAGTGGAACAAGAAAATATCAGCTTATTTCCCCCACTCTGGCTGCCTTGCATTGGCTGCCCATTTGTTTCCACAATGATTTCAAAGTGTTAATGATGACATATAAAGCCCTAAATGGTTTAGGATCTCGATATCTAGTAGAACGCCTCCTCCCACCTAGATCTACCCGAATCACTCGTTCTAGTCAGGAAGGGCACTTAAGGGGCCTAATGCCGAGGGAGGCCCGGAGAGAAAGAACAAGAAACTGGACCTTCTCGGCAATGGCCCCTCGTCTTTGGAACAGTCTCCCCTCAGAGATCTGTCTGGCTCCCTTGCTGGGTGTTTTTAAGAGCCAACTTAAGACCTGGCTCTTTTGGCAGGCTTTCCCTCTTGTCATCACTTGATTACTTTTAATTTTTTCCCCATCTTGAACTATATTATTATTGTTGCTTTTTATTTTATTATACTCTTTTTATTCTACTTTTATTGTTGGCCACCCAGAGTAGACATCTCTCTAGATGGGCGGGGTATAAATTTAATAAATAAATAAAATAAACTTGTAGTGACCTTAACAGGTCTTTCAAGGTGAAATATTTAAGGATTGGTTTTATTAGTTCCACGCTCCCAGGGAGTTTCCATGACCTAATGGGGATTCAAACCCTGTTCTCCAGCATCACTACACAACACGGGGAATCTTTTTCTTTATTGCTTCTAAAAATAAATTTAGAAGCAGCAAAAGACAAACCATCCTCTTTTAAAACGTCTCCTAGACAGCTAGTCACTTAAGGCAAAACCAATAACACACCTGTAAAGGTATTGGGAACGAGAGAAAGGCCTCCCTTGATGGTCTGAACACCTGGGCAGGCTCATAAAGTAAGCATTGGCAGAGGAGCGCCTGGATTACACTACTTGTCTCAATTCCCAGTGGCTATAGACCAATTAATAGCGTTTCTACACAGGGACCTGCAAACATAAGCTCCACTGCATATCAGCTCGGAATGGGCATCTATATGTTTTCGGTTGTTTTTTTCCCAGCATGAATAACTTGCTTTTGAAGATTAGAGCCAGTTGGAATCAGTCAAGTTAGTCTAATCTTCATCCCTCCTGCATACGTTTGTACCTCTCGTGACCCTTATGACCCAATGAATTTTTGTGTTCATTGGTTATTTTATTCCATGCTTTAACAAAGCTTTGTAAGCTTTAACAAAAGCTTATAAAAGGAAGCAGCTTAAACATTAGAGCAAGAACAGCTTTTTATTGCAAGTCACATATTTAAATTGAAGTAACATAGCTAAATAAAGTTTATGTTTTTGTATTTATGAGAGTCTGAATGTATGTACTCTACACTGTTATAGCAGGGTGATGCCATTTGAACCGCCATGACTCCCTTCTTTCTGTTTTATCTTAGTTTTTGAGTGTAAAACACCCAGAGTGGGCTTGTATCCAGGTGGGTGGTATAGAAGTAAAACAAATAAATTCTAAAGAATTGTGGGACTTCTAGTTTGGTGAGATGGTGGTAATGAGAATTCTCTGTTGTGATTCAGGGAAGACTCACTAAAACTTTTATCTAACAGAATTTGGCCAACTGCAAACTCCAGGGTTCTGTGGCAGTTCAAAGACAATGCATTCATGGAATATTGTTGCCCACACCTACAACAATGGACAGACCAACAGGGGTGGGTAAAATTTACCCTTATAGAAAGACACACACAGAGAGAGTTTCAAATGGACTCGGTGGCCAGGGGTGCCTTCCTTCAGCTGCGGAAATTATACCAGCTACGGCCCTACCTGGACGAGCGGAGTCTCATGACAGTTACACACGCACTGGTAACATCTCGTATAGATTATTGCAATGCGCTCTACGTGGGGCTGCCTTTGAAGACGGTACGGCGATTGCAACTGGTCCAGAATCAAGCTGCACGGCTGGTGAGTGGTGGGGCCGCTAGAGAGCACATCAAGCCGATTCTGTTTAATTTACATTGGTTACCAGTTGCTGCCCGGGCCCAATTCAAAGTGCTTGTTTTGACATATAAAGCCCTAAACGGCTTGGGCCCTGGATACTTGAAGGACCGCCTCCTTCCATATGAGCCTACCCGGCCGTTAAGATCTAGCCAGGGGGCCCTTTTGAAAGAGCCATCCCTCAAGGAGGTAAGAGGGATGGCTTGTAGACAAAGGGTTTTCTCGGCAGCTGCCCCCAGACTATGGAACACCCTCCCAACTGAAATTCATCTGGCGCCGACACTGATGATATTTCGGCGCCAGGTCAAAACCTTCCTGTTCCAGAAGACTTTTAATTGAAATAACATCAACTGTGGGTCTTGATGATGGCAATTTTAATTGTATTTTAATTGTATTTTAATCATTTTATATTTTATTGTATTGAATTTTAATTGTTGTAAGCTGCCCAGAGACCTTTGGGTAGAGTGGGCGGCATATAAATTAAATCAATCAATCAATCAATCAATCAATCAATCAATCAATCAATCAATCAATCAATCAATCAATCAATCAATCAATCAATCAATCAATCAATCACAGAAGTGGACTTTTATCCACTTCAAACCCCCCTCATTTTTTGCCAAATCTTTGCAGCCTTCTATTTTGCCCCCAAAAAGAATCCCAGGGACAAAAACGTGGCCCCTGCACCTCCAGTAGCTGTCCACATAAAAAAGAGAGACTATGAACTTAGATGTTGGACACGGAAAATTCAGTCTTTAATCACCAGCAGTCTGTCTTCAAAAACAATGGGCATTTTGTGTGGCTCCGTTGTTTAGACTATTAGGCCTCTTCTGTGCTCCCCCACCCCAGAATCTGATACTGTCCTTAGCCTGACATAGAATTCTGCAGAATCTGAAAGCTCTCCTTGTTTGTAACTTTTTAAGGAGAGAATAAAAGTATTACTCAAGGGGGTCAATTTACTTCTTTCTTATTCCTTCTTACTGTATAGTATAGATGCACCCTACGTCTTTGGCACCAGGCTTATTTCCTGTTGGAGCATATGGGAGTGCCTTCAGCATGGCCGCCAGCCACTTGGTGTGACTCTCGTCCGCTTCAAAAGCTAGCTAGCTAGCTGGTGGGCAGTGGCCTTGTTGTGCCAAGACTGGTTTTATGAGCACCTGCTTTCACAAGTGTCACCCAAGCAGGAAAAAGCATTTGGCTGGGAAGACACGCTCTCTGTGCCAAACAGGGAGTCAGGCACATGGCTAAGGGAATTCCTTTTGGTAGCTCTATGACCAATGCTGTCATTAACTTTCACCCAAGCAATTTGCCTCTGAAATTCCTAGCATGTTATGATAATTTTTCTAAAAATGCCAAGCATTGCCTGCCAAGCCACATTTCCCTGCACCCTGTGATTTCCTGTGGGAGGGAAGGATGGCAGTACCCTTGAGCAATGGCTCCTTAGCATCACCATCTATGACAATGGCAGCAACATTAGGAGTTGTCTCCACCCAGTCAGTGGATGAAAGGAGAAAGTCAGACATACCCTCAACTGCTTTGTTACCATCACACTGCCTCGGGGCTTCTCTTAATTATAGCAGCCCAAGTCAAAACATGGCCTCTGTGTATGGGGAGGGGGTGGCTATTTAGGAGGTTCTGTTTTGTGCCTTACCCCACCCACAACACAGACTTGGACACGCTGTAAGTTGTGCAGAGAGAACAAATGCTCTCAGTGGGTCCATACAGTACCAGCAGAAGAATATGAAATACTGTACAGATGACATAAATTCCTTCCTCTATGCTGCTTATATTTCTGAGAAAGGAATGAAACATTCTAACAAGTAACCTGATCAGAATAAGCAGGCACACTGGAAAAGGTTGTAACAAGAAAATTAGCCGCTTTGGTCCAGTAGTTCTCCCTTATTGCAAGGACAGAATTAGAGAAATTTTTGAATGCTGAAACCATCTATTGATTTGTCTAATTCTATCCTTGCAATATAAACTGTGAATTAATTTAAACATTGAGATGTGTGGGGAATGCTTGTTCTTGGTAGCCAGCATGCTACGGTTCAGTCAAAATAAAATGTTAGGCACTGTTTTGTTTCATTTCCTTTGTTTTTTAATATCAGGTTGTCTGGCCAGTTTCATTTGGAATGCTGGTTTCTGAGCAGCTAGAATCCTCTCAGATTCCCAGAAGACAGCTTCCAGCAGTGGATGTTTTTGCCGTCCCAGACAAAGCCTGCTGATATTTCTTGGCTGATCGGGAAAGTGTGAGAGGGCCTTCCCACTCTCCTTACTCAGGGTGCCTCTTGTCCTGAGGGAAATCCTGGCTCACAGTGACCATTTAATCAGATATTATAAATATGGACATTTTCAAGTCCTTTGGGACAAGTTAATAAGTCTCCTGCCACCACAAAATATATATTTTAAGGTTTGGTAGGTCTTTTATTTGATTGTACTGTTTTGCTTAAATGTTTTAAGTTGCTATACAGTGGTGCCTCGCATAGCGAGGCTAATCCGTTCCGGATTAACCTTCGCTATAGCGAAACATCGCTAAACGGAAATTAAAAAGCCATAGAAATGCATTGAACTTCGTTCAATGCGTTCCTATAGCTTTAAAACTCACCGTTAAGCGATCTTCCTCCATAGCGCCGCCATTTTCGCGCCCTCGGTAAGCGAGGGCAGGGCGCGAAAATGCGGCGCGGACCTTCCGGCGGCCATTTTGGAACCGCCGATCAGCTGTTCTCCCACGCTTCGTTATGCAATATTCGCTAAGCGAATCGCTTAGCGAATATCGCAAAGCGAAAAAACGCCATAGGGGCCATCGCTGAGCGAATGCTCCAGCAATGGCCCAGAGCCCCTCGTTAAGCGATTTAATCACTCAACGGGGCGCTCGTTAAGCGAGACACCACTGTAGTTTCTTCTTTAACTACTACTTCACTCAAAGCAAAGCAAAGCAAAGCGTGCTGCTTATATACCGCCCCATAGTGCTTCATGCACACTCTGGGCGGTTTACAAGTTAATTATGCAGGCTACACATTGCCCCCTTCTTCATGGATTGCTGCCTTGTCGTGGCGAAGGGGCTTGAGTAACTCAGAGAAACTATGGGCTATGCCGTGCAGGGACACCCAAGACGGACAGGACATAGTGGAGAGTTCCGACTAAACGCAATCCACCTGGAGTAGGAAATGGCAAGCCACTCCAGTATCTTTGCCAAGAACGCCCCATGATCAGAAACAAAAGGCTAAAAGATATGACGCTGGAAGATGGGCCCCTCAGGTCGGAAGGCGTCCAACATGCTACTGAGGAAGAGCGGAGGACAAGTACAAGTAGCTCTAGAGCTAATGAAGTGGTTGGGCCAAAGCCGAAAGGACGCTCAGCTGTGGACGTGCCTGGAAGTGAAAGGAAAATCCAATGCTGCAAAGAAAAATACTGCATAGGAACCTGGAATGTAAGATCTATGAACATTGGGAAGCTGGAGGTGGTCAAACAGGAGATGGCAAGAATAAACATCGACATCCTGGGCATCAGTGAACTAAAATGGACAGGAATGGGCGAATTCAGCTCAGATGATTATCATATCTACTATTGTGGGCAAGAATCCCGTAGAAGGAATGGAGTAGCCCTCATAGTCAACAAAAGAGTGGGAAAAGCTGTAATGGGATACAATCTCAAAAATGATAGAATGATGTCAATACGAATCCAAGGCAGACCATTCAACATCACAATAATCCAAGTTTATGCACCAACCAGCATTGCTGAGGAGACTGAAATTGAACAATTCTATGAAGATTTACAACACCTTCTAGAACTGACACCAAAGAAAGATGTTCTTCTCATTCTAGGGGACTGGAATGCTAAAGTAGGGAGCCAAGAGATAAAAGGAACAACAGGGAAGTTTGGCCTTGGAGTTCAGAACGAAGCAGGACAAAGGCTAATAGAGTTTTGTCAAGAGAATAAGCTGGTCATCACAAACACTCTTTTCCAACAACACAAGAGGCGACTCTATACATGGAAATCACCAGATGGGCAATATCGAAATCAGATTGATTATATTCTCTGCAGCCAAAGATGGAGAAGCTCTATACAGTCAGCAAAAACAAGACCTGGAGCTGACTGCGGTTCTGATCATCAGCTTCTCATAGCAAAATTCAAGCTTAGACTGAAGAGATTAGGAAAAACCACTGGGCCACTCAGGTATAATCTAAACCGAATCCCTTATGAATACACAGTGGAAGTAAAGAACAGATTTAAGGAACTAGATTTGGTGGACAGAGTGCCTGAAGAACTTTGGATAGAGGCTCGTAACATTGTCCAGGAGGCAGCAACGAAAACCATCCCAAAGAAAAGGAAATGCAAGAAAGCAAAGTGGCTGTCCAACGAGGCCTTAGAAATAGCAGAGAGGAGAAGGGAAGCAAAATGCAAGGGAGATAGGGAAAGTTACAGAAACTTGAATTCAGACTTCCAAAGAATAGCAAGGAGAGACAAGAGGGCCTTCTTAAATGAACAATGCAAAGAAATAGAGGAAGATAACAGAAAAGGAAAGACCAGAGATCTGTTCAGGAAAATTGGACATATTAGAGGAACATTTTGCGCAAAGATGAACATGATAAAAGACAAACATGGGAGGGACCTAACAGAAGCAGAAGACGTCAAGAAGAGGTGGCAAGAATACACAGAGGAATTATATCAGAAAGATGTGGATATCCCGGACAACCCAGACAATGTAGTTGCTGACCTTGAGCCAGACATCCTGGAGAGCGAAGTCAAGTGGGCCTTAGAAAGCCTGGCTAACAACAAGGCCAGTGGAGGTGATGGCATTCCAGTTGAACTATTTAAAATCTTGAAAGATGATGCTGTTAAGGTGCTACATTCAATATGCCAGCAAGTTTGGAAAACTCAACAGTGGCCAGAGGATTGGAAAAGATCAGTCTACATCCCAATCCCAAAGAAAGGCAGTGCCAAAGAATGCTCCAACTACCGTACAATTGCACTCATTTCGCACGCTAGCAAGGTTATGCTCAAAATCCTACAAGGTAGGCTTCAGCAGTATGTGGACCGAGAACTCCCAGAAGTACAAGCTGGATTCCGAAGAGGCAGAGGAACTCGAGACCAAATTGCTAACTTGCGCTGGATTATGGAGAAAGCCAGAGAGTTCCAGAAAAATATCTACTTCTGCTTCATTGACTATGCGAAAGCCTTTGACTGTGTGGACCACAGCAAACTATGGCAAGCTCTTAAAGAAATGGGAGTGCCTGACCACTTTATCTGTCTCCTGAGAAACCTATATGTGGGACAGGAAGCAACAGTTAGAACTGGTCATGGAACAACTGAGTGGTTCAAAATTGGGAAAGGAGTACGGCAAGGCTGTATATTGTCCCCCAGCTTATTTAACTTATATGCAGAATACATCATGCGGAAGGCTGGACTGGAAGAAACCCAAGCCGGAATTAAGATTGCCGGAAGAAATATCAACAACCTCCGATATGCAGATGATACCACTCTGATGGCAGAAAGTGAGGAGGAATTAAAGAACCTTGTAATGAGAGTGAAAGAGGAGAGTGCTAAAAACGGTCTGAAACTCAACATCAAAAAAACTAAGATCATGGCCACTGGTCCCATCACCTCCTGGGAAATAGAAGGGGAAGATATGGAGGCAGTGTCAAATTTTATCTTCCTGGGCTCCATGATCACTGCAGATGGAGACAGCAGCCCTGAAATTAAAAGGCGCCTTCTTCTTGGGAGGAAAGCGATGACAAATCTGGACAGCATCTTGAAAAGCAGAGACATCACCTTGCCAACAAAAGTCCGAATAGTCAAAGCTATGGTTTTTCCTGTCGTGATGTATGGAAGTGAGAGCTGGACCATAAAGAAAGCAGACCGCCGAAGAATTGATGCCTTTGAATTGTGGTGCTGGAGGAGGCTCTTGAGAATCCCCTGGACTGCAAGGAGAACAAACCTATCAGTTCTAAAGGAAATCAACCCTGAGTGCTCACTGGAAGGACAGATCCTGAAGCTGAGGCTCCAGTATTTTGGCCATCTAATGAGAAGAAAAGACTCCCTGGAAAAGACTTTGATGTTGGGAAAGTGTGAAGGCAAGAGGAGAAGGGGACGACCGAGGATGAGATGGCTGGACAGTGTCTGCGAAGCAACCAACATGAACCTGACACAACTCCGGGAGGCAGTAGAAGACAGGAGGGCCTGGCGTGCTCTGGTCTATGGGGTCACAAAGAGTCGGACACGACTAAACGACTAAACACACAACACACACACATTGCCCCCCCATTTTACCGACCTCGGAAGGATAGAAGGCTGAGTCAACCTTTGAGCCGGCTACCTCAATATTTTTTCTGGTATGACCCCACTCACTCGGTCCTGTCTCCATTTTCCTGACAAACATGGATCTCACTGTTGTGGAGTCTTCTAAGGTAGACTAGGGTGGAATAGAGTGATGGCTTCAATTAGTCGGCCAGTGACTTTCATGACTAAGTGAGGTCTACAACTGGGATCTTGAAAGCCTGTCCAATATGCTAGCCACTGCGACCACTAGGTCCATCCCTGTGGGATTTTGAAGAGGAATTAGAAGTGGTGAGCTTTACACATGGGTTAGGTAGTCTTCTTAAAGGCATGTTCGGCAGTTCTAATGGAAATGTTTTATTTAATAATAATAATAATAATAATAATAATAATAATAATAATAATAATAATAATAATAATAATAATAATAATAATAATAATAATAATAATAATAATAATAATAATAATAATAATAATATAATTTATTGTCATTGTAAGTATATACACAGTATACCATACAACGAAATTCACAGAAATTCTTAATTTCTCTGATTTCCTTTTTAAAAGCTTTAATTCAGTGATTGTCTTAATGTGATACCATGTTTTATTGTAAAATGCCCTGTGTTTCTAGCTGTATCTGTTTTTTAAAATATTTTTAAGCCACTTTAGTTTTCCTGGTTTTCCATTTTGGGAGAAAGGTGGGATGTAAAATAAATAGAATGGTCTCCTCGTTCTTAATCTGTGTGTAAGTGGTTCAGAGGAACTAATGCACATTACTTGCCTAGCTCCATAGACATTTTTAAAGGTGTGAGTCCTCCAACTCTTGTCAGAAAAGTCTTTCGCATATACTAAACTGCCCCCCTCTGCCCCCCAGGCTTCGCTTCCTGGTCTTCCAATACCTTGTCCTCATTCATCAGCCATTCAGGAGCACCAAGGGAAGAGTCTGAGGGTGATTTATGTACAGCTGATCTCCCATTGCCCCCTCCACACATATACATAGCTTGGAGCAGACCCAGCATTCTTCAGATTGTTCCTGGCATGCCACTACCCACTGTGGTCTCTTCTGGCAGATAAGAAAAGTCTTCAGATGTCCTAGTTAAAAATAACTTTCATCAGATAACAACGGCCCAGAGGCACTGGCAACCCAACCAGGCTCTCTTCAGGTTTGAGTTGTATCTACAGGCCAGTGGGTCACTGTGCTGTATTTCCCATGATGCCCAGGAGACAGGAGCAGGGGTACAGGATCAGGGACCCCAATCCATATCTGAATCATGCAGAGTTTCCTCAAAGGACAAGGCAGAAGGAGTTTCCTAAACAGAGAAGACCATTTCTCTGTGATCAAGTCATGCTGGCAGTCAGTAGGGAGGGTGTGGAGGAAAATGGGAACTAGTAAGCACCTCCTGTCTCCCACAAGTGGTCTTCAAATTAGCTTAGGCTCTTCTCAGGTGACTATAGATTTTATCCTTACTCCTACTCCTCAGAAACAGGTGAGTCATAGTGACACAAGGACAGTGCCAATCTTAATGATCAACTACCTGCATGCAATTTTGCTCTGATTTCATCTGAAGCTCAAACATTGTACACCATGCATCTGAATAAGGGGACTATAATTTCAAAAACTACTCAGTGTGGTGATTAGGAGTCAAGAAGCCTGGGTTCAAATCCCTGCTCAGTCATGGAAACTTGGCCACAGGGTGTGTGGAACTAGTAAAACCACTCTTAAATAACTCACCTGGAAAGCTTTATTAGTGGATTCTGACTTGATGGCATATATCAATAACGATTTTTAAAAATCCTGGTTTCATACTATAGTAAGTTTATAGTAAGTCTATCTGTTAGTCTTAAAAGTGTCATAGAACACTTCAGAATCTCTTCAGTCCCTCACAAGAACTACCATATTGCATAAAGCCAAATATCCACCAATTCAGCATCTCGCTTCCAGGAGGGATTAGAGATGGTTGCTTCCAAGAAACTTGTAAACAGGGCATGAAGGAATGCACAAAAGGATAAGGGAGGGGATCTTTTTTTAAAAAAAAACAACAAAAGGGAATAAGAATGTTGCATCCCACACATTCTTCTGTTAGTCTCCTCCTTTCTTTTAAAATGACAGCTCTCTCACAAGCATCATTTTACTCCCACCCTGCAGTTTTCACAAATTTCAAAAATGGTGTAAAAATGGTAAATGCTATGTGCAGTAAGAGGGGTTGCAGTCCCATTTTATGGATTACCAGTAGCCAGTCAACAAAGGCTGTGAGAATTCCTCAGCCTTGCTCGTCCTTAGCCCCTGTTTACAGGGCAGTTGATCTCAGAGCTGTAACTAGGGCAGGGCGGTGAGGGCTTCAATCCAGAATGCTGAAATTTAGAAGACAAATGTGTGGCTAGAGGGGCTCAAAAGAACACAATAACCCAAAATTTGCCCTGTGTGCTGCCTATACTTCATCCAACTGCTCCTCCCCAAATAAAACGAAACAGGAAACACGAAACATGCTGCTTCAGCACAGAATATACATGGCTATTGCACACTCAGGCCAAGGCAACCCCCATGGACTCACAATTTCTCCTTCTTCTCCCTGCCCATGGCATTCTCACATAACCCAAGTTTCACCGAGGCTTGGGCACCAAAATGGATAGTTATAGCTCTGCCTGATCCTTCTTGGCAAAAGACAAAAAGGCTGCCAGTCATTCAGCATCTCCCTGCCCGCCACTCCGTTGCCCTATATTGAAAGACAACAGCTCCTTTTTGGCTGAGCATGGGAGCACACAGAAATGTGGCAGACCCCTTATCATAGGTATTGGGATAAAACTGCTGAATAATTAGCAGCCTTTTGGTCTGAGAGGCATTCCAGTTCACACTACCAGAGGTGAAATCCGAAAATTGCAGCCTCCATTTTGAAATGTGCTTGAAGCAGAGAAGCCTGGCCTAGACCTGTAGTTTTTGGACTTTTTTTTTTTGCACCATGTGCACAGACCTCTGGCGCCCAGCCTGATAAAGACCTGTATGAGTCAAAAGCTAACTTCTGTGTATGAATTTTAGTGGTCCAATAAAAGAATCGCCTGCCCTTGCCTTTCAAAACCCCAGTTATTTGAGAATGAAGTCAACTATTCTGGAGACATTTGCTATTTGTCCATGTATGTCCCTGAGTACAGTTCAATGTATTAATGCTAATATGTTTATTTTTCATCTCTTTGAAATCAATGAGGCAAAAATAGGACCAGAAGAAGGCAAACTTGCCAGGGAGAAAGTCAAGAGAAAGAAAAAGCCACCACCTCTTACTTCTTCCATAGCTAGCATATATAGAAAGTGACAATGCCTCTGCTCTCAGCTTTCCTCCCCTCAGGACTGATGCATTTGTTGTTTTTATCTGTCTGTTTTAAGCCTGGGTCTGCTACTGCATTTATGTGCATTTTTATTATATAATGACCCAAAACCTCTTACCTAGCTATCCTGGGTGTAGCATAAACCATGTAAGTATTGCAGACAAATCGCTCCAAGTGAAGAAATTGTTGTAAACGTTATCAATTGCATACACAGTTGCAACAGATACAACTGTCAATGTCTATGGTGATTTCCTAACTTGGGCAATTTTCTTCCAAAATTATCCTATTTGCATCGCTGTGCAAGAGGATTTTGGCCACTATAACATATATAACACAACATATATGTTTGAATATATAACAGTTTTATTTTTCTCAAACAGCTGTATGCAGGTACGTACATTGAACTGTTTTGTAATAAAGTATTCTTAGCAACAGCAACAACAAATACTGTACATGCCTTCAAATTTATTCTGATTTATGGCACCCTTCTCAGGGTTTTATAGATACAAAGTAATAAGAAGTGGTTTACCCTGGGGCACCCTGAGACTATGTAATTCGTCTGCGTCGACACAGGCTGGCTTTTCCTCTATGTCACAGCAGTTCCCAACCTGTTTGGAGCTGCGGACCAGCTGGGGGGAGCGAGCTCCATGTGCAGGGGGGCACCCCCGTGCAAGTGCAGTGGGCGTGTCATGGTTGCGTGGGGGGGGTGTCGCACTCATGGAGGGCATGACACTCCCATCACGCAAGTATGACATGCCCACCACACGATCATGACATGCCCACTGCGCGTGCATGCAGGGGAGGAGATCTGTATCCACGGCCCAGTTCCAGCAAGCCCACGGACTGGCACCGGGCTGCAGACCGGGGGTTGACAACCTCTGCTCTAGGAGGCACAGTGGGAGATTGAAAACTCAGCCCACAGCTATGTGCTTCAACTCATTGAACTATCCAGTCATCACGTTGTTATGTGTGCTCAACTTGCCAGTTGCCTCCAAGTTATAGCAACTCCATGAATGAGATATTTCCAACATGTCCTGTCCTTAACAGGCCTGCTAAGCTCCTGTGTTTGGTCTTCCTTCTTTCCTGCTGCCTTCAACCTTTCCCAGCATTATTTTCTTTTCCAGAGAATCTTGCCTTATGTTGTTGTGCTCAAAGCAGGACAGCCTCAGTTTCATCACGTTAGCCTCCAGAGATAGTTCAAGCTTAATTTGATCTTGTTCATCTTTCTGGCAGTCCAGGGTAACTGCAAAGCTCTCCTCCACCCCCTCCCCATATCCTTAGGCTGTAAGCCTTTGTCTGAGACCCTGCTGCTCAGCATAACAATTCACAACCAGAGTAGGTGTTAGTTATGAATCAGAGGGGATTTGAGGAGTCAGCTTCTCTGTTAAGTTGCACTGATTTTAGTTGTGACTTATTAAACTAAACAACTGGATTACAACCTTTGGGTGTCATCAAAGGGCTGGGTATTGTTAGTTATTTAATTTCACAATACTGTACTGTAGTTTTACTGCCATTACCTAGCTATATATAGCAATTTGTTGCTTTGCCTCTGGCAGCAAAATACCTTTTGCTGAATCTGGTGGGACTTACCAGATCACTGTACAGTAGTTCAGAATGCTGGGAGGAAGGACAGGAAGAAGCCAGGGACCATTTCCCCCCCCCCGCCCCCAGAAAAACAGACTCCCCACTAAACTATCCTCTGTACTATAGGCCAGTGGTCCCCAACCTTGGGCCTCCAGATGTTCTTGAACTACAACTCCCAGAAGCTTTCACCACCAACTCTGCTGGCCAGGATTTCTGGGAGTTGAAGTCCAAGAACATCTGGAGGCCCAAGGTTGGAGACCACCGCTATAGGCTACCTACTGTGAGAACTGGGCCAGGATTCCATCCCCTCACACACACACTTTGTTTTTTAAAAAGGGGAATTAGGAGATTCAAACAAAAAAACTGGAGTTAGTGATAAGAGTTCTTTTGGATGTTAAATACATAAGTAACACTAACAATTTCAGTTTCAAGTCTTTCCTGCTTTCCCCCACAATTAAATCAACTCTGTGTCCCTTATAGCGATATGGGAATTCGTATTACAGTATTTGGAGCATTTGGCCTACTAGACATTTTGGCCTACAATTCCCATCAACCCCACCCACTGCGACACATGGGCAGGGATTGTGGGAGCCAGATGGCCCCATTCCTGTCCTAGTCATTGGCCATCCTCACTTACCACTGGCCTGTTATTCTCCCCCCCTCCCCAGCCCTCCAGACTGTTTCCACTCTTGCTAAGCTTCCACCAGGGTCCTGTTGTGTTGTTCCCCAAGCCAAGTGGAAGGAATGTGCTTGGAGACACCAGGCGCAGACAGCAGAGATCCCTCTTTGTCGACTTGAAGGTGATTTATCAGCTCTGTTGTGCCACATGCAAGCCTTTCCAGCCTCACAGAGGCTCAAGAAGATGTTCCATGCACCACAGGGCTAAGCCGAAAGCCAGACGACGACAGCCTGCTGATCTGCTCAGAATTCCTCTTCTCCCTTTGTTGACCTTTCCCTCGGCATCCCAGGAACGCTAGCATATATGAAGGAAGAGGATGTGGAGTCCCTCACATGCTAGGCCAAAGGCAGGGAAGGCTTGTTGGAGCCATTGGTAATCTGTGATCCCCTGCTGCAGCAGCAGCTTAGCAAAGGCAGTAGATAGCCAGTCATTTGCAGTGGTTGTTGTTCTTGAAATAGTCTCCAGAGCAATGTCAAGCTGCAACAGCCAGAAGGTCCTACATGCGTTCTCTCTCTCTCCTTAATGAATTTCTCTTGCAGCAGTAGTTGCTATTGCTACTTTCTTCTAGCCATTTCTGTCCTCATGTGGGCAGGATGTCTTCCCGCTGTTCCCGGAACTTGTAGTATGGCAACCCCAAGCACTCTGCCCTGAACACACTGAAGGGAAGATAATCTGTATGCCATTTTCTTGTCTTCTTGAGGAATGAACACCCATTTATTCACTGCATGTTCCCATTACATTGCTCTAATGTGGGCATATTCATCAGATGACCATACAGAGATGCATTAATTAGCCAGAATCTAATAACAAGGATGGATTCTACAATTACTGCACCACAAAAATGTCAAAAGGAGGCAAACATTTGAGTCCTGCAAGACTCCTAACCAGGTTAGGTCTTGCAGAGCTTGTCAGTGGAGGGAACAAAACACTTTAAAAACTGTTGTGGCTGGATGGTGAGGCTTCAAGATATGTATTTAATTCTGATTTCCTAAATGAAGACTGCATTCATAAAGAATTAGCCTAATCTACAGTATGCTGGTAGTATCTTTCTGGCCGAAAGCAGCAATGACTTGAAACAACTTTTAGTGTAAGTGAAGAAAGAAAATGGCAAAGTAGGACTGCAGATGAACATCAAGAAGTGGAAAATCATGACTACAGAAGTACACAAGAAGTAGGGGAGATTTGTGTACCTTGGTTCAATCATCAATCCTAACAGAGACTGCAGCCAAGAAATCAGAAGGAGATCAAGACTAGGAAAGGCAGTAATGAAGGAACTAGAAAATATCAAGTGTCAGGATGTGTCATTGGGGATAAAGACAAGATCATCCATGCTATTGTATTTCCAATCATCATGAATGGGTGAGGATAGTGGACAGTAAAGAAAGCTGACAAGAAAAAAATTGATTTGTTTGAAATGTGGTGCTGCAGGAGATCTTTGTGGACACTCTGGGTGGTCAGACAGATGAACAAGTAGACGATAGATCAAATCAAGCCTGATCTCTGGTGGCAAAAATATTGAAGCTGATGCTATCTCACTTTGGGCACATCATGTGAAGACAGGATTCTCTGAAAAAGACAACAATGCTGGGAAAGGTTGAAGTCAGGCAGTAGGAAAAGAGGAAGACCAAGTACGTATGAGATGGATTGACTGCCTAAAGGAAGCCACAGGCTTGAGGAATTGAACAGGGCTGTTTAGGACAGGATATGCTGGAGATCACTCATTCATAGGGTCACCATAAGCTGGTGGTAACTTGAAGGCACATAACAACCAAGAAATACCAGCCCCACTGAGGGGGTCAGCCTCTGCACCCAATACTACTCTATAATTTGGACAGCAGTTAATGAAGCCAACCACTGAAAAAATCAACTGCTTTAGGCCCAAGGTCTTGACCAGGAAATGAAAAATGCCAAAGTTTCTGATAACTAAAGACACGTACACTAAATCTGCTTAATGTTTTCCTAAAACTAAGACATGGCAGAACTTATGAGAAGTGTGAAGTAGGGGCAGCAGATACACAGTTTGAGTTCACTATCTGGAAGGAGGAAAGCATAGTTTTGGGTACACGTGCTTGTGGAGAGAAGCTGTGACATGAACATGGATATGTACACTTCCTTTACTGACTACAAGAATGCTTTTGACAAAGTCTTATATGGTAACCTGATTTAGTTCTTGGTAAACAAGAAAATTAATAAAAACAGGAACCTCTTCTGGGAATGAAAGGCTGCTATGAAAGCTAAATATCAGAGACAGAAGACATGGAGGATAAAGAGAAGTACAACAAAGAACACAGCCAAACAGCCCTAAAAACCCACAACAACCAAAAGATGTTTGCTCTCATCACGGCTTTTGCATTTGTACTCCAAAAACACATTTAGAGAAGCACTTGCAAATGTAAGTGATCTATCAGTGTGAACTGAGAAGTACAGTGGTACCTTGACTTATGAACATCTCTACTTACAAACATTTCGAGTTACGAACAGCTCTGTTCGCAAAATTTTGCTTCGACTTGCAAACGGAGACTCGACTTACAAACAAAAAAAAAACCCCTTTCCTGTCCTTTTTTTGACCTAAGTTCATCTTGGGTCAAAAGAAGAAAAAATTTAAAAAATTCTCCCCCTAGTGGCAGAGTACAGATTAACCAACTTTGCATTAGTTCCTATGGGAACTAATGCCTCTACTTGCGAACAGCGCCTCGACATAAGAACGAAAAACAGCCAGAACGGATTAAATGGTTTTCAATGCATTCCTATGTGAAATTTTGCCTTGACTTATGAACTTTTCGCCATACAAACGCCGTTCCAATACAGATTAAGTTCGTAAGTCGAGGTACCACTGTAATCAACAATGTCTAGTATGCAGAAAATACAGACAAGAATTTAGATGGCCTGTGAACATTACTCTATAAAGCGAATGAAGTAAATAATGAACACTGTTTAAACATGAATTATTTCCTAATAGACCAAAGTTCTGCAGGTTTTCAGCCATGCACTTCTCTCCCATTGCACTACCTTTAAAGATTTAAATATAATTCAGCCTGTATGTAATCAAAATTATCCATATGTTCTCATAATGGCCAGAATCCTATTTAGAGACACCCAGTAGTGCAACTCCTTCAGTGTACATTTCTGTGACAAGTTATCAGAATTTGAATAATCAGCCTAGGCATTTACAATCACACACTAGTTATGTGATGTAGTTACACCAGCATAAATATGTAATAGGGTTCTGGCCAGTGCACTTTTAAGGGTACAGAGATGAGCAGGTGAACCAGAATTGTGCACGATGGGATTCATTCTCAGCCTGCTCCTCAGGGTCTACTTTGAATGCTAAAAGAAAGAGCTTAGTGTGCAGTGAAAAGGACCATTTTGCTCCCTGAATGATGAACAAAATGGATTTTCCTCCTCCATTTTTGTCTGTTTTTGTTCTTTCACTCCTGCCTTTTTCAGGTACAAGTAGGAGAACAGAGTCATCAGAAGACTGGGGTATATTTAAGTACAGTTGGCATGAACAAAGTGACAAACATGAGGATAATTTGTGAAGAAGAGACAAAGATGTATTCTTTTTCAGACACTATTTATTTATTTATTTATTTATTTATTTATTTATTTATTTATTCATTCATTCATTCATTCATTCATTCACTCATTTATTCATTCATTCATTCAATTTACATCCCGCTCCTGCTAATGCCAAGGCACTACAAAAAATGTAATAAAAAACAAAAAAATAAGGATAAAAACATTAAAAGCAACTACAATTAACCCTTAAAACAGATGGCACAGAGTAATCATCTAAAACCAGAGCAAAAAGAGGAAAAGTAGTGTGGGGAGGTGATAAGCTAGGGCTGCTGTGGAGGAAGCCAAAAAAATTACATTGTAAAGGATCTGAGAAAAATTATTTTGCAAAATCTAGAAAGGAACTATTTTTGTGGGGAGCAAATATTGAAAGAATGCTAAGGAAGAGGAACATAAGCTAATGAAGTTGTTCACAGTGCTGAAGCCTAGAACCTTATTTTTTTAAAAAATCATTTTATAGGAAAGCAGGAGAAATTATCCTTTGTATTATGCATGTAATTCCTGTTTCCTGGAACACTGAGGGAACATCCTTTGTCATTAAAATTTTAGGAGGTGTGACACTTTTTTTAAAAAGTGATGTGATTTGAATAAAAAGTGAAATGGATGGATGAGGAATGTGTTTCCTTGAAAGGTTGCTGGACTAAAATCCCCTTCATCCATAACCATCAACTATATTGTCTAGGGGTGAAGGACGCTGCCTTCCAACAATGTCCAGATATATATTCACGAAGGCTTTCATGGCCTGTCCATGCTCTGTTGCCCGAAAAACCCACAACAACCAATGTCCAGATAGCCACATGTGTCCCACCCTGCTGGAAATGAGGGGGTTAAAAAAAAGAGGAGTCAGTACCACATTGCACTATTTTTTTCCTGTGGTCCTCTACACAGTCATCTGTATTTTTCATGTGCCACAACACTCTGGCATTCAGGCAGCTGCAAATTATTGATGGCCAGGACCTAAAATGAGACAAATATCTGCATCATGCCCTGTTGATGGTTAATGCTCTGCTAGCACAAGGACATGACAGAAGACTTTCAAATGAGACATTTCCTGCAGTCTTACGAAGAACATGGCAGCAAAGGTAAAAAAAAACCTCACCTTCCCTCAGACTACACTTCCAAAGGACCATCCCACATCCCTCTGTTTAAGAGAGGACAGCTGGGTGGTCTTCTTTCCAAGCCATGGGAATGGCCTTTGTTCCCGTCATGGTCCCTTCAGTTCTGTGTCCTACCAAAGCCACACTATGGCGCGTAGCACTATTGCCAGAGCAGAAGCCTCACCGCCCACTTCCAGTTCTCTCAAAGAGGAAGTCTGGCTTCCAACTCTAGGCCATCCATCAGCACAGAGAAAGGGAGTCCCCCTTTCCGGACAGCCTGTCAGATAGCTGCAAGCTGGGACATCTCTGAGGCAAAGGCCAAGCCAGTCAGTTCGGCATGTTCCATAAATCTGTAATTTACGGAACTGCCCTTCCTTCTCTCCCCCTGCCCCGCCACTAGTAATTCCTCTTGAAGGCATTTCACCACAGCAGGTCTGGCATAATCAACTCCAAGAATTTCCATTCAAGGATTCTAGACTCTTGAAAGATTTAACCATTTCAGATCGAGAGGCAAGGGCATCACTTCACATAGAGCCACTCTATCAAACCACACTTTGTAGGTTGGGATTTCACTGTCCTGTGCATAGACACTGTGCCATCTAAGGGAGGTGGCCCCAAACCAGAAAGGACACCAGATGAGACATGTCTGATTGTGCACATCTGCAAAGAACCCACGTGATGCCTTGAAAAGTGGAGTGTTGTATAGGAGCCAACTTCTTCATTGACTCCTTCGGAATAATGCCATTAAAAGTGATACTTTGGATTAGTGGTACAATCAGGTTGGCAGAGAGAGTGGAATGGATGCCTGACATCTTCATTCCCCACCCCAGTCCCAGGGAGGTCTCGAGGCCATAGACTGCTGGAAATAGAGAGCAAGAGAGTCCACCTTCTGCCTAGGGATCTAATCAAAGCAACAACTATGATTTATGTGTACTTTCTCAATTGAGCCTTTAAACCCGTAATGCAAGATAGTCCACTAGTGTGATCTGGAATAACTTAAAGGTGCAAGGGTTAATACTATTTTCCTCTTGCTAGTGTACATGCTATTCCCCCTCCCGCCACCCTTCCAAAGAAGATATAAATGAGGGGAAAGGAGTCATCATCCCTATAGAATCTGGCCCTGCTAACTGAGGAAGGGATGGGTACACCTCAGCTTGTCTCCAGCCTCTCTCTCATCGTCTTGATCCAAGTCATTCCTTTCCAGCCCATTGAAGGTGGCAAGAGTCTGATGATACCGAAGTTGAGGACCGGGAACAAAGATGCGTTACAGACGCTGCTAGGTAGGACAACCCTTTGGAAACTTGTTTGAGACTCTTGTTGTCTTATGGCCCAAAAGATGGATTTTGCCATGTCCAGGGATGGGAGCAGTGGAAAAATGGTTGATGTGCTTGAGGACAGAAATGCCCAAAGCACTATCTGGAATTCAACCTTAGTTGATATGCCAGCTCTTTTGCAAACTCCCTGCACGTGTGCTTCCCTCTTGACCATGGGCCTCCCTGCATTGTGCAAAGTAGGGAGCAACCAGAATTTGGGAGTATTAGCAAAGAAGAGTAAAATCCACAAGGAGCATCTCAAGCTTTCTTCCTCTGCCACAAAAGGCACCGGATGGCACAAGTTCTGGGTCACTCACAATAACATGAAAAGTGATCCAAGAGTTTGTCCCATCTGCTTCCACTGTGAATGGTGTCATTTTAAACTACTCCATGGCAAACCTCTTAAATTGTAAGCATTTTGAGCTGAACTGGAATAGCCCTCCCAGGGCTTCCTAAACATACGATGAAGCCTGTTAAATATTCAAGTAATCTAAGGCTGGAAATAACCCTGTCTCTTTAGCATCATGGCTGGGAGCCAAGAGTTAGTTTGATGAGCATCATCATGTAAAAATTTAACTAAAGCCAGGGCTGAAAGAAAAATAATGTTCAGATCAGAATTGGAAGCCTTCAGTGCATCAGATTTTTTTTTTTTTTGCTTCAAAATTTTGTATATCTTTACTATTGGCTATGCCAACTAGGACTGATAGGACTAGAAGTCCAAATTATGCTGGGATCTGATATCATGTCTGGTTTATCCTTAAGAACAATGGTTTAAGTCTCACCCGAATAACAAACATACTGAGTGGCCGGCTTTGAAAAAGCTCTATTTTCTCAAATGCTTCCCTCCCCCAATACAGGGATAACAATACTAGCTTACTTTTACAAGGTTATTATAAACAGCATGATGTGTGAAAGATGCTTTGAAAACTCTACATCATATCAATGGTGTTGCCCTGAGGTCCGAGGACTGAGTCCCCACCTGTTTGTCTTGGGTTGCTTGTGAAGTTGAAGATCCAGGATTGAGGTTCAGAGTCCTTGCCCACCTGCTTGTCATTTCAGAAGGGAAGGGCAAGAGAGAAGAAATGTGGACATTTGACTCACTGTATTAGTTGAAACTGCAGACCAAAAGGATTAGAAGGGGCATATATTACTGACCTCTGGAATACATGGAGATTCAAGGTAAAACTGATTGCTTTTGTTGCTCCTTGATTGATACCTCACAAAATAACCTACTGTGCACATACAGTGGATGTCGGGCCAGAATAAATGGACTGACCTCTCTTTGGGATTTCAAAAAACAGCAGGTGTGATCCTCCAAGGCCATTCAGAATCTTCTTCCCTAACAGCCAATTGAATTTATTATTGATCCAACTGAAGGCTATGCACAAAAATATCCAATCTCTCTGCCACCCTTGTTTTCATTTCAGAAACAAGGACCTTGAAAGGAGCATCTGTAAATGCTGCAGGCCTCCACACCAGTCCCTTAAGTGATCCACCCAGCTCATTCCCAAGTCCATCCAGGAACCGTCCAAAGAGACGCACATGGGAAAGACCTGAAGAGCATGAATGTCACCTACGAAGCCTGCTGGTTCCCATCAAGGACCTGGGCTTAGGCTACAACTCCGAGGAGACCATCCTCTTCAAGTACTGCAGTGGGAGTTGTCCAAAGGCCCGCAGCAACCATGATCTGACACTTTCAGTGCTGCTGCAGAACAGTGAGATCCCTGCCATGGGGGACCCCTGTTGTCGCCCTACACACTATGAGGATGTGGCCTTTCTGGATGACAACCACCAGTGGCATGAAGTGGAGAAGCTCTCAGCCTCTGCCTGCAGCTGTGCAGCCTGATGGCCCATGAAGGAGAGAGGGAAATGGACACAGAGACTTGTAGGGCAACAGTAGAGCGTGGTGTACCTCTAGGTTTAAAGGAAGCCACCTTAATGTTGCTCCAGTCCAGGCTACAGCTCTAACATAAGCTTTTAAGAGCAACCCCTAGTAAGAAAAATGCTGCATCACCAGAAGCCAAGGTCACTTGCATCTTCACACTGTACATACAGAGCAACCTCTCACAATAGCTGCCAACTGGGGGCAGACAAAATTGGGGCGTTTTTGAGCACTGTCATACCCCCACAGTCCCCATCCCCAATCTACACCATGTTACAAACAAACATGCTTTTGGTTTGATTAAATCCTGTCTGAATTAGGTCTGAGATGCTGGGGCAACAACATGAGAGCTGAGCAGTCAGAGATATTTATGGATTGTTCCTAAGTTATTTAATTTATTTCTTCCCTGAATATGAGGAGGGCCTGGCATTTGTGCTACCCCTTTCCTAATCTGAGTTCTCTATTTTTTTCCTTGTGTATTTTTGCATATTTCTCTCATTCCAGCGCTGTTAATTTTCCTGCATTAGTGTTAGAAATGGCAATGTATATATTAATGTCAAAACAATAAAGACCAAGCAAGGACATACACAAGAGTCTCCAGTTCTAATAGCCATTCATTGAAAAGAGGTTCTTTGCTATCTTCACAGCAGCAGGGACTAGATTCTTTGTCACCAAGTCAACTGAGAAGTGTTGCACTTTGACCCAGGAACAGAGGATGAAACGAGATGCTTTATGAGTAATATTGAAGCGCCCAAATCATATTAGACAAAGACAACATCAGAAGCAGGCTCCAGTCAGAATCCCACATTTCAAAAGGAAAAAGGAATACTGAGAGAAAAACTACAGTGGTGCCCTGCATGATGATGATAATCCGTCCCGTGAAAATCGCTGTTTAACAAAATCGTCGTCATGCGAAAACCCTTTCCCCATTGGAATGCATTGAAACTCTGTTTAATGCATTCCAATGGGGAAAATACCTTGTCGTCCAGTGAAGATCGCCCATAGGGAAGCCATTTTGTGAGCGCCGATCAGCTGTAAAAATGGCTGGCCTGCGAAGCATGGGTCTGGAAAACACAGGGCAGCCATTTTGCGGAGCCGGAAAAATTGTTGTCTTGCGAACAAACAGTTCGCAAAGCACAGACCTAATCGATGTCCAGCAAAAATCCCCCATTGGAATGACTGTTTTGCGAATCACTATTGCGATCGCAAGTCATCGCAATGCGGATTCGTCGTTTAGCGGAGTCGTTGTTTAGCAAGGTACCACTGTACAAAACATTTCTCAGTCACCTTCAACAATACAAACAAAATAACCCACTTTTAGTTTTCACAGAGTATATGTGTAATGGTCAAATTCTATGTTTAGAAGTATCATCAGGTAATAATTTAATGCTTCTTTTAAAAAGAGAAGGAAGAGAAGGACAAAATCACACATACAAAAGAAAAAAGATGGCCATATACAATAAATAATTTAAAATTAAATCCTCTGTTCCAGGTTGAAGTTATGACAAAGGTTCCTGGCCAGAATCAATGGAACATAGTTGGTCTGGCTCCAGCTTTTATCTGAATTCTACCTCATTCCAAATCACTCAAGGCTTAGGTGAACCCAATCTGTTTATCTCAATTCTCAGTGCTCTCTTCTTACAGTGAAAATCTCTTATCCATTGCATTTCACTTTTATGTCTCATTTGCTTGCTGTCTTCATACTTTTTTGGTGCTACAGATGAACAGCAGAAATTTTCACCAACTATTTCTACTCTTTGCATATGAATCCAGAGTCAGCACTTCAGTTTGGGGCATCCTGAATTAATATGAGTTATGAACTGTTTTCAAATTGTACAAACACTTAGGCTGTGGTTGAGCAGCTGCCATGCCAGCACTGCCAGAATGTTTAGACATGGAGCACTGCATCTAGTTTAGACCCTGTTCATATCTATGAGGCACCAAGGATCCAGTCTGTGATTCTCTTTCTCAAGGCAGCAACAGTGCAACACTGTCTGGGGATGATGGAAACTCTTCTTCAACATACTTGGAGGGCATCAGGTTGGGAAAGGCAATGTTTGAGAGCTTTTTGACCCCCTTTTAAGAAACATTTATTCAGCTTCCTTTGCTAAGCACTCGTTACTCATGAGAAAACCTATAAGATGGTAAACCAAAGGCAAGGCAGAGCACGTCCATGTTTCATGCCAAGGTACTTATAAGAAACTAGACCTATGTTTCACTCATTTTTCTCAAGAACAAAACTGCACACTTGAGCCTGCCTTGATTTCAGCCCTAACTGCTGCTGCTGCAGCAGCAACAACAAACATTTCAGAAGAAGCATCCAGATTTTATTGCTCTGAGATAAACTGTACTTCAGTTAAGTATAATCAGGTCCATTTCTTCAATTCTGCCTTCTCTTCATCTGTTAACAGCCAACTACCAAGAATCTTTCTTTAGATCTTGAATATCCTTAGATTCCTTCCAGCTCATAAGGGCCTCCATCACTTCCTGCTGGTCGGAAAGCTGAGCCTTAAGGCACAGTAGGCCAGACACACACACCCCTGCTTCACTTCCATTAAAAGAGCAGGTTACTTTCCAGGTGGAAACAAGGGTCAGTCTTCGAAATCTCAACCTGCAATTCTATGATGGGTCTGAAGACAAGGGTAGGTTTCGGCAGATGACAGAGATCCTTCGTTCCCGAGTGATCTTCCTTCCATTGAAAAAGGATTCCTCATCTTTAAGGATCTCATGAGTGAATTCATAACGAGCTGGTCCTCTTCACCGAAAGAAGAAATTACAGATGTCAGTACATTATTATAATTTAAAAGGACTCTTGTTCCAGGAAGAGAAACCCATAAAATTAGAGGCTAGAAAGAAACCTTTGTATTTCACAGTACCAAGATGCTGTTTTTTTCCTATCTGGATTCCTTCTGAAACAGAATCTCAAGTTTCTGACTGCAGATATAGTTTACAGTTAGACATGCTAAACACACTAATTTATATTCCATGCCGTTTCATTCACATGACAGTATTGCTCTTCATAATCTCTTATAAGGTAGTAGAATTATGATTATGTTGTGGTTAGTTTTATTTGTATGCCGCATTTTTCCCAACAAAGGGACCCAAGGCAGCTCACAGCATTAAAATTCACACAATGAAAACACATTAAGTTAAATATTAAAAGACAAATTAAACATATAGGATTTAAAATAAAATTAAAAGATTAAAACATGGAAACATGAAAAGATTAAAATTATATGCTAAAATGGGATTCATTGATTCAGTTATAATTTTGAAAAGCCTGGTTGAAGAGATGGGTCTTGAGCTTTTTTCGGAAGGATAAAAAGGGAAGGGGCCATCCTAATCTCCTAAGGGACAGCATTCTATAGCTTGGGAGCTGCCACAGAGAAGGCCCTCTCCCGTGTCCCCATCAGCTATCCTTGTGCTGGCAATGGGTCCAAGAGAAGGGTCTCCTCTGCTGATCTTAATCGCCGAGAAGGCACATATAGGGAGATAAGGTCCTTCAGGTAGCCTGGACCCAAGCTGTGTAGGGCTTTATAGGTAATGGCCAGCACTTTGAATTGGGCCCAGAAATGGACTGGTAGCCAGTGCAGTTCTTGTAACAGCTGTGATATATGCGCCCTGTAACTGCCCCCAGTCAGTAGTCTGGCTGCAGAGTTTTGCACCAGCTGAGGTTTCTGAACCATCTTCAAAGGCATTCCCCACAAAGAACATGTTACAGTAATCCAAATGGGATGTAATTACATCATGTGTCACTGTAGCCAAATCCGACATCTCAAGGAACGGACACCGCTGGCACTCCGGGCCACTACCGAGACCTGGGCATCAAAACTTAGGGATGAATCCAGGAGTACACCCAAGGTGCGGACCTGAGCTTTCAGGGGGGAGTGTAACCTCATCCAGCACAAGTACCCCTATTCTCTCATCTGCCTTCTGACTAAACAGGAGCACCTCTGTCTTGTCTGGATTAAGTTTCAGTTTGTTTGCCCTCATCCAGCCCATTACTGATGCCAAGGACTGGTTTAGAGTCAAGACAGCTTTCCTGGAATTAGGTGGAAAGGAGAAATAGAGCTGAGTGTCATCCGCATACTGCTGACACCAAACCCTAAAACTCCGGACAACCTGTCCCAGCAGTTTCATGTAGATGTTAAAAAGCATGGGTGACAAAGCATAACTCTGAAGAATGCCACAGGCCAGGGCATTAAGTATGAGTCACCCAGCACTACCTTCTGAGTTTTCCCCTCCAGGAAGGACTGGAGCCACTGTAAAACAGTGAGACAGCCCAGAAGGATACCATGTTCAATGATATCGAAAGCCACTCAGAGCTCCATCAGAATCAACAGGGACACACTCCCCCTGTCCAGTTACTTGCATAGGTCATTCACTGAGGTGGGAAGATGTCTCTGTCCCATAGCCAGGCCTGAAAGCAGACTGGAATGGGTCTAGATAATCCAATTTCTCTAAGAATCCCTGGAGCTGAGAAACCACCACATCCTCCAGAACCTCATGGGGCAGTGGTAAAACTGCTGTACTACAGCTAAAACTGTGCTCACGAGGGGGGGGGGGTTGATCCTAGGTAGCCAGCTCAAGGTTGACTCAGCCTTCTATCCTTCCAAGGTCGGTAAAATGAGTACCTAGCTTGCTGGGGGGAGGGGCAATGTGTAACCTGCATAATTAACTAGTAAACTGCCCAGAGAGTGCTTGAAGCACTATGGGGCGGTATATAAGCAGCACGCTTTTACTTTGCCCAGGAATGGGATGTTTAACACTGGCCAGTAGTTATCTAGTACATTGAGATCCAGGGAGGACTTCTTCAACAGTGGTCTTATTACTGCCTCATTTTAGTAAGCAGGGATCCTACCCTGCAGCAAGAAGGCATTTGCCACTCCCAGTACCCAATCGGCCATTCCTCCTCTGGCTGCTTTTATGAGCCAGGATGGGTAAGGGTCCAGTGCACATGTGGTGGCATTCACCTCTCCAAGAATCCTGTCCACATCATCAGCTGAAAAGTATCCATTAAAACAGGACAAACAGGGGCCAAAATTTCATTCACAGGGTCTGTATCAATTACAGCATCCAAATCAGAGTGCGAACGAGCGACTTTATCTGTGAAGTATTGTGTAAATTCCTCACAGCAGGTTATGAAGTGGTCAATATTTTGTTCTTTTAGTGGGGCATGACCACCCAAAACAACTCGACTGGATAACTTTGTGCAGATGCAATGGCAGCAGCAAAGAATATTTCCTTTGCTGCAGCCACTGCA
The DNA here is from genome assembly GCF_051106095.1 of Pogona vitticeps. NCBI lineage: Eukaryota > Metazoa > Chordata > Lepidosauria > Squamata > Agamidae > Pogona > Pogona vitticeps. The sequence continues at coordinate 181,119,866 of NC_135784.1, forward strand.
ATGGAATAAGCTTTCAAATGGGTTCTAGCCAATGTTCAGCTGGATTCACCGAGTTTTCCTCCATCATAGCTCCAGTGTCCATCCCACTCGTTTCATCACTACCAGCTCCCTGGTGAACCAGGGGGCTTACCTGCCTCTACATTATGGGAGGGGCCGCTTAGGAGTGATTGTGTCCACCGCCCTCATTTCCCTATTCCAGAGATCAGTCAGAGCTGAATGTTCATTATGTTCAGACATAATTTTTAAAAAAAACGTTTTTGTTCATCAATGTGAAGGGACTGCTTCTGGTGCCCCTTGAGGGTGGTCTGCCCTTGTCCCAGGCCATCTAGAGGACCTGATGGAAACTGTGGCTCCTGGGCCCCTTGGGGATGCAGACATGGGAATATGGGCTACAGGTGGAGAAGAGGAAGTAGAGGAGGATGTGATCTACTTGGGCAAGGAAGTGGGCCTGGAACCCAGGGAGAGGAATCCAGGATAAAGGAAGGGGAGGAGGAGGAAGGTGGTGGCTACAACATATATGACTCAATGAGGTTTGAAGGTGAGGAGTAGGGAGAAGTCAAGGAAGAACTGGACCCCTGTCTTTTGTATTCCTGGGGTTGCGGCTATACGTATGTGCAGGGGTCAGGCTAGAGGTCCCAGTAGCCAAAGAGCACAGCAGCCCCCATCTTCAGCCTGTCAGTGTTGCCCACCCCAATATCAACTCTATAAAGCCCTCAGCATCTTGAGAGGGAAGAGATTGGATTTGACAGGGCGTTAATGGAGCTAATTCAACTCCTCAGTGGACTGACAGGATACAACTGGCACCCTCCTTTTCTTTGCATTCCTTTCCCCTACTTTAATAAAATCAAGTTCAAGTAACTCTGGGAGTTTGGAGTTTATGGATATCATGTCCAAAGAGGGATTCCCAGCTCCCGCCACCTTAGGCAGGGGCAGCAGTACTCTCAATGAACCAACTTTGGGTTTATGCACTGACCTATTTACTCCTCTTGAGTGGCCTAAGCAGGCTTGAAAGCTCTCACTTTTAAGCAAAGTGCAGCTTTCTGTTAAGCCACAAAATCAGGATACTGTGGTCTATTAGAACAAGTCAGGATTCAAAACCACACTTTGATCCTGGTTTGTTCTAGCAAACAGACGAGAATTCCCCAAATTCAGATCTATCAGGGACCTATGGTTTATCTAAAAATAGAAATGGCATTTTAATTGCCTCTTACTACCATGTAACAAGATAAAGTGGAGCAGCACACACAATTCAGGTTTATGCAGGATCTTTCAGGCAGCAGGAAACCGTATCTCTGTTATGTCTAAACGGCACAGGATGGATGATTAACTTATGGCAGCCTAACACAATGTAGCATTGCCCATTTCTTTTGAACTGCACTGCCAGCAACCCCAATTAATATGGTCAATGGTGAGGCATGATGGGAACTGTAGTCTAAAAACACAGAGAAGAATTAGGTTGGGCAAAACTGATATATGGAAATAATAGATACAAAACATTTCTGTAGCACAAAGAATTAGCCTTATTCACAGAGGATAAGCAATCCCCATTCAGTGACCATATGCCTCCAACAAAAGTTGGAGAAACACACTGCCACAGAGAACTGTATTAGATGGCTTTCTGGTCTGATACAGCAGAAAGCAGGACTGGCATCCTTAGCGGCTACTGTACAGAGTCCCCAGTGTTGAGAGCAGGACAGATGCTAAAAAGGGAATGTGTGTTATGCACATCTGGAATGATGGTGGCAGAACTTCCTTGAGCAATAAGTCCATCAATGGTCCTAAATATGATAGCTAAATAGAATGTTGTATAAAAGCCTAGTGCAATGTGCTCTTTCTTTTCAGAAGCAACTGGTAAGCCAGCATCAGATAGAAGATGCTAGATGATATGGACTCTTTCTCATTAATCAAATGATTCTTATCTTGTTTATATTACCTGAGAATGTAGAGAGAGCGGCGCTCCAGCAGTAAATCTAGCCAGTCTTCTGGATTCTGCTCACTGACCAGGTGCATCACACTTGAAGACAGCAGGGAAAGGCCTGCAATGGTGCAGCCACAGAACTAGCAGAGAGGAACGAAAAAATCATGAAGGCCAGAATGGCATGAATAGATATATCTATCAAACTTTACATAGCTGGGTATTAGCCCTCATGTAGCACTAGCACTCCCATGATAACATTTTGTACAAGAAGCACCTCATCATGTGAACCTTAATGCACACTCAAATGATACAGTCCAAACATGAGCTTGCCACCTCAGAGAAAGATCGTAAGCAGTTAGGGACCCATAAAAATTTATGTCTGTACAACAACATATACCATTGCCCTTCATGAAAAGGTAGTATGACCTCATAGTCAGTGCTGTGAATTGTAAGGCTATGCCACACCATCAATTTTCAAAAGCCAAAATGTCCCACAGAAGTACAGAACTCAGGGAGAAGTTTTTAAAAAATGCCTACCAAAACATTTATCTTAATAACGTTAAATGACTAGCTGCATCATTCTGTTGTAACAAAATCTCACAGAACTAATAACAATCCTTACAGTCCTTTTGCTGGCAGGTGAAAATCTTCCTTTTAAAACTGGTCTTTGATTTGTGAACACTGGCAGGACTGAAGTTTTTAGGTGAGGTGACTTTTAAAAATTATCAAGTGTTTTAAATTTGTTTAATTATGTTTTAATCAGTGATATTTTGACATTATTTAAGATTAAATTTAATACAGAGAACTTAATTTATTGTAATTTTCAAGATATGGCTGTGGCCACCTTGAGTCCCTTTGCTGGGAGAAAGGTGGGATATAAACATGGTAAAGAGATGGTAAAACAATAATATTTCATTTGATTTAACCCAGGTGTGGGCAGCTTCTAGAAGTCCAGGGTTGCATGTGTCCACTCCTGGATCTTCCAGGTACACTCACTCCCCACAAGCCAAAACAATTTTTCATATATTTTTTAAATGGAAAGTATCCCCTTATGCCCTCTAGACTAGAGGCAAAAATATTTTGGAATGTGGAGAAGCCCCATGCCTGGCAAAACTGCCCCAAAGTCTTTAAAGGAGCACAAGAGCCTTTTGAATGAAAACAAATTAACCCCCCCTTTTTTAAAGGGCCCTGTAAATATTGGGGCCACATTCAGCCCATGAACCACATTATCTTCAATCCTGATTTAATATTTTCCTTAACTACAAATTCAAGTCTACAGGAATCCCCCCCCCCAACATGGGTATTCTCATTTGCAGGGAGGGACCACAGAAAAGCACTGTGTACACTGGCCTCATGGATTTTGCAAACAATAAACCACCTATGTGGAACAACCGACACAGTACTCCCCTGGGATTCTTCCTTGCTAGTGACAATCATTGTGTGCTGTCAAGTTGATTCTAACTTATGGTGAACCTTTCTAGGGTTTTCTAGGTAGGCAGTGCTCCAAAGTGGGTTATCATTCTCTTTCTCTCTGGGTGCTCTGGGGGACTATGTAGCATGCCCAAGGCCACACAGGCTGGCTCTTCTCCTAGGAACTGAACTCCTGATCCATGGCTCTACAGTTGGGAATTCAATTCACTGAGCTCTCTACAACCTCTCTTTCATACCAATCCCCCTAATTACCGGAGTGACTTTCCTCATGTTGAAGAAGTTGCAAGAGAAGTTGCATAACCGAGACGTGGCTTAATGGGGAGGGTGGACCTCCTCTGGCTCTCATCTGCCCGCCCGGTTATGATGTCCAGCACCAGGGTAGACTGGAAGGGCGGGGGGGGGGGGGAGTAGCCATTGTCTATAAATCCACCTTGGAGGTTACCAGGCGCTCCTCGGCGGTAAGGCCGGGTCTAGAGGCCCTCCACGTGTCGATTGGGGCCAGGGATGGAATTGGGATTTTGCTGGGCTACCGCGCTCCCTGCGGCCCAGCCACTTCCCTTCCGGAGCTGGCTTGTCTCCGCGGCACTGTTGGGATCCCCGAGGCTCTTGGTCTTGGGTGATTTCAACGTGCATGCGGAGGCAGAGGTTACTGGGCCAGCTTCTGAGTTCTTGGAAACCATGGCTTCCTTGAACATGTCCCAACATGTCAACGGCCCCACCCACGTGGGTGGTCACACACTGGACCTGGTCTTTTCCTCCAATTGGGGCGAGAGTGGTCTGATGGTGACGGACCTGGTGTCAGTCCCCTTGTCATGGTCAGATCACCACCTGATTAAATGTAACCTCACAGTGGCTCTCCCCCCTCGCAGGGAGCAGGGGCCTATTGCTATGGCCCGCCCTCGAAGACTACTGGATCCGATTGGCTTCCAAGATGCCATGAGAGGGATTACCGCTGACCTGGCTAGCGCTCCTGTCGACGTCCTGGTGGATAGCTGGTCCACCGCTGCCACCCGGGCAGTGGGCACGATCGTGCCCAAAGGCCCTCTCCGGCGCAGAACTCGTCCGGCGCCCTGGTTCTGCCAGGAGCTCCGAGCGATGAAGCGAATAAGGAGAAGGCTAGAGCGTAGATGGAGGAAGAATCCGACGGATAATAACTAGATAGCCGTTAAGGTCGCAACTAACCTTTACCTGAATAAGGTGAAGGCTGCCAGTAGATCATTCTTCGCTAACCGGATAAGCGAAGCATCCAACCAGCAGGCGGAACTTTTCCGTATAGTGCGCGACCTATCCGGAGTTGGCCCGGGAGATCGGCCTCCCCCTAGTTTTTCACTGGACCAATTTGCGGCATTTTTAAAATCTAAAGTGGAGGCCATCCGCCGGGAGCTCTCTCCCTTTTTGAATACAGTGAATCGAGCTGAGATGTCCAGCGCTCCGTCTTGCCCGGTTATTTTTAATTCTTTTCAGCCAGTTACGCCTGACTCTGTGACCAGAGTGCTTGACCGCTGTCGGGCCAGCACCTCCTCCTTGGACCCTTGCCCGGCCTGGCTAATCAAAGCAGCCAGGCCAAAAACAACTGAATGGGCCACAGCTATAATAAATGGGTCTTTCCTTGAGGGCAGATTCCCATCTGCCCTCAAGGAGACACTCATTAGGCCCATACGAAAGAAACCTAGTTTGGCGGCGGACGAAATTGGCAATTACAGGCCCGTCGCCAATATTTCTTTCATGAGCAAAGTGGTGGAGAGGGTGGTGGCAGACCAGCTTCAGGCACTCTTGGATGAAACAGATGCACTGGATCCGTTCCAGTCGGGCTTCAGGCCACGCCACGGGACAGAGACGGCATTGGTCGCCCTGTATGATGACCTGCTGAGGGAGGCCGACAGGGGCAAAACGTCTCTGTTGGTCCTCCTCGATATTTCGGCGGCCTTTGATACCGTCGACCACGGTATCCTCCTGGGGAAGCTCTCCGAGCTGGGAATCGGTGGCCTGGCGTTAGCCTGGCTCTGCTCCTTCTTGGAGGACCGCCCCCAGAGAGTTCAGCTTGGGGAGAATGTCTCGGCCCCGTGGAGCTCCAACTGTGGGGTTCCACAGGGATCGATTATCTCCCCAATGCTATTTAACATCTATATGAGGCCGCTAGCGGGGGTCATCAGGGGGTGTGGAGCGATGTGTCACCAGTATGCTGATGACACTCAGCTCTACATCTCCTTTTTACCAACTGCAAGTGATGCCGTCCTGACCCTCCAGCGCTGCCTGGAGACTATACTGGAATGGATGCAGGAAAACAGCCTGCGGCTGAACCTGGACAAGACGGAAGTCCTGAGGGTGGGGCCCCCCGTAGCTGGTGGCCTGGTTGGCCCTCTCTTCTTTGGGGGGGGGCGACCTTGGCCCCGGTGAGCGGGGTCCGCAGCTTGGGCATACACTTGGACCCGACACTCACCATGGAAACACAGGTGACGTCGGTCGTCCGCTCCGCCTACTTCCACCTCTGGCGGATTGCCCGGCTGCGGCCCTACCTCGACACGGGGGCCCTCACTACCTTAGTACACGCACTCGTAATCTCAAGATTAGATCACTGCAACGCGCTCTACGTGGGGCTACCTTTGAGGCTGATACGGAAACTTCAGATGGTGCAGAATGCAGCAGCCAGACTCCTCACCGGAGGGAGAAAATATCATCACATCTCTCCCATCCTGGCCAGACTGCACTGGCTGCCCATTTGTTTCCGTATCGACTTCAAAGTCTTAATGCTCACTTATAAGGCCCTAAATGGTTTGGGACCTCGATACTTGGCGGAACGCCTTCACCCACCAAGTTCTACCCGAACCACCCGCGCGAGCCAGGAGGTGAGGCTGAGGAGCCTGACGCCGAGGGAGGCCTGGAGAGAGAAGACAAGAAACCGGGCCTTCTCGGCGGTGGCTCCTCGCCTTTGGAACAATCTCACTCCTGAGATTCGCGCGGCCCCTTCGCTGGGTACATTCAAAACTCAATTAAAAACATGGCTTTATGTCAAGGCCTTCCCTCCTGCCAGCATCTAATTTAATTTAAATTATCTCTCTCTTCCTTTTCTATTTATTATTTATGATTTATTATGTTCTATTATTGATATTTTGGATTTATGTTATTATAACTGTATATTTTTGTGTTAGCCGCTCAGAGTGGTACCGACTTACCAGATGGGCGGGATATAAATCAAATAAATAAATAAATAAATAAAATAAAGAATGCTTTCTAGCTCTTTTGTGACATGTTACCTTGACACTGTCCACATGAGGTTTTATGTAGCCACTTTTATGCAAATCTAGGACATGGACTTGAGTAAGCTGTGGCATGCCTGGGGGAAAAGCTGCATCTCGGACCCTTTGCAAAATCTCATGACTTTCTTTGCTCCAGTGTGACTTTTCTGTCTCACGGTACTTATGGATAGCCTACAGAAGAGAGAAGAGATATTTTAATTTCAGAAAAAAAATGAAACAGTTGTTGACAACAGCAGCCAGGTCACAATTAACAGTGCCACCATTTGGTGATCATCATTACAAGGTGATTTTCACATGTCAATTTGTTACAAACAAAATATCCCTCTGTATCAGTATAAGCACAATATTTTTCAGTGAAATCAGTTCGCATATCAAACACAGAACAATCAAAAGATATGAGATGCATTTCTGGGCCAAACATGGGAGGAAATGAATCTTTAATCAAAGGCCATGTGGGAAGAATGCAGAACTGGTCTTACCATTTGGCAGTCAGGCAACTAATGTGGAACAGAAGGTACAGACCCCAGTTATTCTTACTGAGCCCCTAGCCCACCCTAGTTATTGGCCTTTCATGGAGTAAATAACTATGCATATCACACAACCCGTCTCACTCTTAGCCTAGACTACTGCTCTTAAGACAATTATCCTGTTCCAAGTGTTGAAGTGAGATGTACCTGTCAACCCGGCTGATGCCTGTTCATCTTACCTTTTGTCTTAGGCACCAGAAATCTTTAAGCCAGCCCTGTGGGATGAAGCTAAGCCCCTTAAGAAAACAGCTCAAGGGGAAAGACTGGTTTTCATTTGGAATAGCTTTCATCTAACCAAAAGCCTAAGTAGAGCAGCATCTGGCCCCTTCCAGTGGCTGATCAGAAACTTTGGGGAAACTCCTCAAGCAGAACAGAAGTGCAACAGCCTTCTCCTGCTCTGGAGGCTCAATGACCACTTCTCTCAGGCAACACACAGCCATCAAGACTAGAAATGTTATCCATCACTGTATTTTCAACAGTGTAGCCAGCCAAATGCCTTATGGAAATTCATGTGCACAAAGGCAAGGAGTTGTATCTCAGATAAAGGGAATCTGTCCTGCACAACATTCCCTCTAAAACAGGGCTCTCCAAACTACAGCCCATGGCCCACATCCAGCCCACTTTGCCTTTTTATCCAGCCCCCACCCCCGCTGTCTTTACAACAGCAGGGGTGGGGCATCGCTTGGGTCCCCTTTCCCTCTTCTACCTATGCCCAAACAGGAAGAGTGAATCCTGATCTAAGCGATCCCCCCACCTCCGCTGTCTTTGCAAAGACAGTGGGGGTGGAGGATTGCTTGGGTCCCCCTTCCCTCCTTCAGCCCTCAAAAATGTGTAAAATACATGTGGCCCTCATACTGAAAAGTTTGGAGACCCTTGCTCTAACCCATGTGGACATGTACAGCACTGCACTGGGACCACACAACCAGTATTGCTGCCCATTTGCTTCTGGTTGCAGCCAGAAACCCCCAGGCATAAGATGGGGTTCCCGCTCCAGAAAATTAGAAAGAACTGGCCCTGTTTGCAGAAAATTCCAGGTTCAGTCCATGGTATCTCAAGTTTAAAATTAGGAAGCAGCAAGTGATAGTGAAACTTTAGCTGAGCAGTCAAAATAGATCGTACTGGGGTAGGGCAGCTTTCTATGCTCAAATACTTTCTTCTGAGCACTGTGGCACTGGAAAAGTACACTATATTTAAACATGGAAAAAGACCATAATTCCTCCATAGCTGCTAGCAGCCTTCAGCAGTCTACACCTCTATCCACCCCACGCCCTTTACAGGAAACCGATCACATCTGTGGCAGCAAATTCTGGAAAGAAGTATTTTCTTTTGCTTGGCCTAGTCTAGCACCAACCAAGTACTTACGATCGTCCCAACTTACGACCCGACTCATGACCGGCCGGCAGCGTACAGTAGCCAAGGCGGCAGTGGCAGGGCCAGTCATGGCAGAGGGCGAGGCCAGGGCGACTGGCTGGAGCGCCCCATCCAGGAGGAGCCTCCCCTTCCAGTGCCTGGAGAGGTGGATCGCAGCGGAGGGGGGCAGGCACAGCCATGACGGCGGCCCAGGCCAGGCTCAGTCTCCCGGCACTGGGATGCTGACACCGGCCCACGCTGTCCCCATTCCCAGAGGAGCCCGTCAGGCAGCAGCGGCACTCGCCTGGCCACGCAGCTGCCTTTGGCGGCGCCTCCGCACCGGCCAGTCAGGCCTGGCGGAACCTCTCACCCTAAATGTGGCAGCTGAAGTGTTGCGTCGACGGCGAGGCCCATGGGAGCCCTGACACCAAGGCCCGACACGGCCACCCCAGGGGGCAATGTTGGGCACCCCCGGCGGGTGAACCACCTGCTGCTCTTCCATGGCCACCTAGGAGCCGACCGCCAGCAGAGAAAGGGAGCCACCCCCCACGGTGCCAAGGACTGAGCGCGGCCCCGCCAGGCAGCGGTGGAGGAGGAGGCAGCCTAGGGGGCGAGGCTTTGGCGGCGGCGCTCAACTGGCCACGCGTGACCAAGATCCTTCCTTTCAAACGAAGGGAGTGATGTCAATGTATATAAATTTTTTAGGGGGTAAAGGGTAAAAAAGTTCCCTGACCCCTGGGTTAGAGTGTGCGTTTGGAGGAGGCTTTGGACTGCCTGGTAAGGTGCTGGTTTCTGCTTTTTAAAAACTGCCTGTTCTAGGTGGGTTTTGCAGCGTGGTTTTGGGCTGGGGAGGTTATGTTTCTGTGCTGTGATGGGTCTGGCAATCTTTGTTTTTTTGGTTTTTCCCCCCTGTTTCCGATGGGTCTTGCAGGATTTGTTTGCTTTTTCCCCCCAATGGGTCTTCCAAGGTTTGTTTGCTTTTTGGGTTTTTTCCCATTTCTGATGTGTCTTGCAGGGTTTGTTTGCTTCCCCCCCTTCAGCTGGAATGGATTAATCGCATTTCCAATGGGTCTTACAGTAGTTTTTTTTTTTTGTTTGTGGGTTTTTTGGTGATTTTTTTGCCCAGCCAGAACAGATTAATCGCATTTCAATGCATTCCTATGGTAAATGGTGCCTCAACTTATGACCATTTCAAGTTACAACCATCTTCTGGAACGGATTAAGTTCATAAGTTGAGGCACCACTGTACCTGCAAAGATGGAATTGGGGGTGGGGGAGGGAGTTTACCCACTAACCAATGTTGCTTTTTACAGTAGAAAGTTTCAATGAAAAAGATCTGAACATCAAATGAAGTTATTACTAGGCATGAAATACCACATTAACTCACAGTTTGCAATTTATGTCCACTACCCAATCACTGTCCCTTTATTTTGGAGCCATGTACAAAAATTTGCCATGTAGTCCCACTCTAGGAAGGGGACTTGATCCATGAAAGCTCACATTAAAATATAGCAATTAGTCTTTAATGTACCATGTTTTTTACTTCATTAATTTTGTTTGTTTTTGGCCCAATATACTAGCAGAGATTAACACAACTACTTCTCCTAAAACCACCTCTATTTATGCTCTCTCCTATACAGTGAATGTTTTATAACTATTGCTGGATTCTTCCACTTTGCTAACCTATTATTAATTATTATTAATTATTAATAATTATAATTTATTATTAATAATTATTAATAATTATTAATAATTATAATTTATTATTATTTATTATTATTATTTATTATTATTATTTATTATTATTTTTTATTATTATTATTATTATTATTATTATTATTATTATTATTATTATTATTATTATTATTATTATTATTACTGCTGTTATGTGCTATCAAGTTGCATCTCATTTGTAACGACCTTAATAGGGCTTCCAAGGTAAGTGAGAGATTTAAAGGAGTGGCTTTACCAGTTCCATGCACACCCCAGTGAGATCGTGTGGCTGAGCCCACAGAATGGGAGTTGTGGAGGAGTTATGGTCTTTTTCCATAATCGCGTGGCTGAGCCCTGAGAACTCGAACCCAGGTCTCCTGAGTCCTAGTCTGTCACTCTATCCACCAACAGCACACTATCATGTTTTCATTACAAACTATTAGATCAATTTCTAACCTGCTCTCTTCTCCCTGCTCTTATCTTCCCAACAACAGCCCTGCAGGGTAGGTCAGCCTGAGAGAGATTGACTGTAGTCAAGGTCAAGCAGGGAGTGGCCTGGGTCATGGCGGACTTCAACTTGGGACCTGCCAGCCCTCTTCTAACCACCACACCCGAACCCCCCCCCCACACACACACACAAAGGCCACCCACCCCGTCCCAGTGCCCGTCTTCGTAGCGGCGGCGACGGAAGTGAGGCTCCACTTCCTGAGCCAGCAACGCCTCCTCTGCCTCGCTGAGGAAACCCGGCACCACCGACGCGCCGTCTGCTCGCAGCCTCTGCCATAGCGCTTCACTCGACGCCCGGACCTCCGCCGGCAGGGAAGGCGGCCGTGGCCGTTGCTGCGCTTCCTCGCCGCCGCAGAGCCGCCGCCGCCCGCTCGGCCCCCAAAGCGGCCACAGCTTCTGCCGCCGCCCTGCAAACACCGCGGCCACCACGCAACGGCCGCAAGGGGCCCCGAACAGCCCCATTTTAAAGCCAGAGGGAAGGCCCCGCGAGGCATGACGGGAAGCCGACCTTGGCTTAACTTGGCGTCTCCGGGTGTTCTGCGTCTGCGCGCGCGCGCGCAGGGCCGACACCCCACGTGGTCTGGGAATGGGAGTGACCGTTCTCTGCTAAGACGGGGGCGTGACCGCCCTCCGCCTGGCTTCAGCCGCCCTTACTCTTAGGCATGAAAGGCGGCCGGGGTTCGCGTGAGCTTTCCTCGCTTCCGGTTTCCCTCCACGCGCGATTATTGTAACGTGTGAAGGCAGCCCATGGGCAAGAGGAGGTGGCCTCGGCCTCCTCCTCCTCCTTTGATCCGCAAACACAGCACCTTTTTACAGTTAAATTTCTAAAGCGAAGGCGATGCCGCAGTTGAACCCACTTCGACGTCACAAGAAGGACGAGAGGGGGTATTGAGGGCAATTGTGGTTGTGTTCTTCTAACCACAAGATGCTGAAATTCTCAGGGGGCAGTCGTGTGAATCCATTGCAGCAAAACCGTCAAGGAGTCTTGTGGCATCTTCAGATATCTTCAGATATCTGAAAAAGTCCGGAAAACCTTATGCCAAATACTGTAAAACTTGCAAATCCTGGAGGTGCCACCGGACACCTTACTGGTTTTTTTAAGTATTTTCAGGTAATACTGTATTTTAATACTACACCGCCCCCTAGAGGTGTGCTCGGCAATTACATTCAACACAGGTGGATCTGGGCTCACCCCATTACAACGTTTGCATGTACAGTAATGAAGTCCTAGGACTTGGGGAGCCACACCCTTTTATGAATCCTTGTGAAGGCACTTGGGGTTCATTTCTCCTCAGTTGCACTGTAACAGACATGGCTTCAGCCAGCATCTCAAGAAAATTTGGACATACCGACTCTCGTGCTGCCTGGATCCTACCTGTCAGGATTAATCTTCAATGGGCCAAAATGCCGAAGATTCAAAGAAGACCCTATCTTGGTTGAAAGCATACAACAGCCTTTCTCAAAATAAAGTCAGAGACCACACCTCCTTAAAAACAATTTTTATTTCTGCTCCTTAAAGAGCAGTTCCCAGTATAAATATCAATGACGACAAACAACATTGTATACATAGTTTAACAGAGACAACATAATACTACTAACACCTCCCAAGTACAAGCAATAAATAAATGTTGGAATTCCATATGAAAGGATGTTAATTGAAGTTCCTATTGAACCAACATTTCTACTCCACCAACATTTCAGCTTCCTATTACAACACCACCAAAATAACACTGAAATGGCATTAACAGAATAAAGTGCATTTAAAAACAAAAGTATTCTGGAAGATACTGTATCCCTAGAGGAAGCTGTCCAGAAATTGATCTAAGAGCTCACCCGGAGGGTCCTCTTTCATGAGTGTATCTGTTTGGCAAGCGATTTCTTTGTGGCTCTCCTTAACTTGGCTGAACAGTGGAGGAGAAGCTGGCCTAGAGGAAAGAAATACAGAATAGGTGTGCATACAGGAGGCACACACAATTTCTTTGTTCCTTGTGCATGAGCCCTTTGATATCTAAAGACCCCTTTTGCCAGGTCTGATTTGTGGATAAGCAAGGTTTGATAGAAGATTTTCCGTAACAGGTGCTTTTCCAACATGGAACCCACATTTGCATTATTAAGTCTTTCTCACACTGTTGTTTTGTCTCCCTACCTGCTACAAAGAATCACCTCCTATGGTTTGTTGCTCAGGGCATGAATTACATGACTGTAAAGCCAAGCAAACCCCAGCTTTGTCTTAGGAGCGATAACTAGCAAAATCTTTACACAGAAATACAACATACAGTTTTTGGGAGGCGGCTGTTATGGCCAGTGAGGTTGGGTGCAGCTAAACTAAGGAGCTGGACAAGCATACGGTCTGGAGGGCAAAATATTTTTAAAGAAATCATAATGCCAAGGAAAAAGTTAAAATATGGATAAACTCAGATGACCTATCTGCGCAGACAAAGACTTGTGTGAACGCAGATACCTTGTCTTGACCCACCCAGAAGGGATTCCTAAGCCTGCTTGAAGTAGATCAGGTTTCTGGACCACCCTCACCCTGCCGCCTAAAACATAGTCATGAACACAATAGAGTCTTACCAGTTTTCTGCAAGCAACACTCTCTGCCTACTCGTGGTGGGTGTGGCAGGGTTAAAGGCAAGCTGTCTTCTTCTGAAAAGCTCACCGGAAGTACGACGTGGAGTGAAAATGACCTTTGGCCTTGGGTAAGGGGTACAGACAGGTTTGACCCTCCTCCTTATATTGGGAAGGTCTTCACGCTCTGTGGCCAAGAGAATAAGTTAGCAGTCAACTACAGAACAGCTGAGTGTGTGGGCCGTGTCCTGCTCTTTCAAACAAATAATCTATCCATCTGAGCATCCTGCTATGCTTTAATGGCTAGCAAGATATCTCCAGGAAATCAGAGAATGAACACAATAGCAACCCCTTGATTGCTACCAATCCCCTTCAATTCTCCATCTGTGCTTGTATTCAGAAGCATACTACTGATAGTCGATTATGGATACAGCACCCATAAACTTGACTAATCAAGGTCGCCTAATCCAGTAAATGTCACATCTTATTGTGCCTCCCCTACATAAAATTCTGCACATGTAAAGAACGTTTCTAGAGTTTTGGACTACAAATCCTAGAATCACTCAGGTGGGGTGGCCACTGGCTAAGAAATTCTAGGATTTGTGTCCCAATGGAGTAACTTTTCCAAGTCTACATCAAATTCATTTGCAAAGCAAAGCGTGCTGCTTATATACCGCCCCATAGCGCTTCAAGCACTCTCTGGGTGGTTTACAAGTTAATTATGCAGGCTACACATTGCCCCCCTCCCAGCAAGCTGGGTACTCATTTTACCAACCTAAGAAGGATAGAAGGCTGAGTCAACCTTGAGCTGCTACTTGGGATTGAACCCCAGGTCGTGAGCACAGTTTTGGCTGCAGTACAGCAGTACAGAGGTTTAACCACTGCGCCAGGTGGCTTTGGTGATCCTTATGTGAAGAAAAGCCTTATCTTCCACTTTATATACGCATTGTCCAAAATCCTGCTGCTGCTTAGCATAGTAAATCACACTAGATCAGAGTAGGCCTATTGAATCAACCAGTATTTGCTGAGTCATCTCCTCCATACGACCATTTAATTCAAATGAGCCTACTCTAACCGTGACGTACTGTAAGCATAAGTCACAACAAGAATCAATGGAATATATAGAGGAGTAGACTAACCAAACCCCTATTGATTCAATAGGCTTACTTTGATGCAATTTACTACACTAAACAACAGGATTTTGGCCAATGTGTACTCATTATTTTTTGGTAATTTCCTCTCTTTAGAGTTAAAAAAGCCTCATTCTGCTTTTTTAAAAATTGAATAAAAATATGATCATCGTACACAATCTGCAAACAAGAGTGGGCAAATATCATTATCAGATCACCAAAATCTCACAAACAGGCAAATTTTCAGGTCCTGCAAGACTTGTCATCAGGCTGGGCCTTAAGATGAATAAGACAGTCATCTACAACCACAGCCAGGAGATTTACCCATTGCACATGAAGGAGTGCACCAAACCGAGGACTACATTTGCCTCTAGCCATTGGCTTCTGTACAAGGCAATGGGAAAGCTGCTGAAGGATTGGCAGACTCCTTTGACTCCATTTTGGATCGTACTGTAAACAATAGCCAGGACTCAACATCTGGCCAGGACAATTTGGGGGATTCTTTTTCTGTCTCATCTGCACGCATACCCTCTCCAGCTCTGTAATGTCCAGACTGAGGAAAAGTCCTGCTTGCCTGTTTGTGAGATTTCAGTAGCCAAATGGCTTTCATTTTTCTTTTTCCAGCCTCTTGGTCATTTTGATTGACTAATGAAATTTAAATAAAAACAGTTGTCAGAGAGGTACTTAGAATACAGCAACACGTTAGAAGGGATGGGGAGGAACGAGAAGGGAGGTGATGCTCCAGTTGAAGCAGAGGAAATGAACTGCTGTTGCAGGAGAAGCAGCAGCACTGAGATCAGCAGGGTGTACAAGGGAGAGGAGCCACAAAAATATGTTGGAGACCATATCTGACCCATGTAATACCCCTGGACAATCGCTGACTCTCTGGAGAGAATGGCAGTGATTGTGAACATTCCACAGTTAAATCCTGTGGAAACAGAACCTAAGAAGAGCAGTTCTAGCCCACCGTTCAGCTCCTATCAGCAGCCAACAAGATTTCTGTGGGCAGTCCATAAAAAGGGCATGACTGCCGCTTCACCCTCCTCTTGTGCCCCCCCAGCAACTAGTAAAGGGAAGCTTACTGCCCCTGCTGCTGAAGAGGGTGCATAACTGGTCACAACTAGGCATCACTGACAGTGTTATCTATGGAAGATTTATCTAATCTCTTTTCAAAGCTGTCCAAATGGGTGGCCAGCACTACGTTATGTAGGAAAATGGGGAAGAAAGTAAGCTCAACCGCAGCTAAACCTGTGGGATGGCTGCTGACTTCACAGCATAATCTCGTGCACTTTCAAATGGGACCGGGAGGGGGGGGAGAGAGTAAGTTTTTCAAAGGCAGTCTTTCCAAAAACACTCTTGTCCAATTGTCTGTGGTGGCAGCTTCTCCCTCATGCTGAAAAATGGCCTCATTCAAATTCTCCATGAATTGCAAAAAATATTTTTTTAAAAACCCACAAACCTCTTAGAAAGAGAGAGAGAGAGAGAGAGAGAGAGAGAGAGAGAGAGAGAAAGAGAGAAAGAGAGAAAGAGAGAAAGAGAGAAAGAAAGAAAGAAAGAAAGAAAGAAAGAAAGAAAGAAAGAAAGGAAAGGAAAGGAAAGGAAAGGAAAGGAAAGGAAAGAAAGCAAAGGGCATACCTTGTGATGCTTCTGCCTATGGGAAATTCCATCCCGACAGACAGACACATGTGTGCCACCTGGAGACCCTGAGGGAGGACTGAGGAGTAACTGATAACTAACTAACTAACTAACTAACTAACTAACTAACTAACTAACTAACTAACTAACTAACTAACTAACTAACTAACTAACTAACTAACTAACTAACTAACTAACTAACTAACTAACTAACTAACTAACTGGTCTGGCTATTAAGCCAAGCCAAATCTTCACAGACATATGGAGCTGCTCTGCTTTCCTAGCACTTGAGGAAAGCACTTCCTCTTTCTTTCTTTCTTCTCCCAAGAAATGTGACTCTGTTTCCCGTGATGCGCTGTTGCTCTTCCAGGAAAACAGAAGACCAGAAAAAGAAGACTATTCTTTTGGAGTCCAGTGTTTTCTTCTGAACATTAAAACACACCCTTACTTGACATTCTAGAAACATGTGATAGGCAAGAGTTCGTGTCGCTGCAGCAAAAACACCACAGTCCTCCAAACAAGAAGCTGTTTTCAAGAGGAGGAGGATTACCTTGCTCCTCTCTGGCACACACTGGTATAGAAAACCTACGAATAGGATCTCTAGAAGCTAGCTTTGGAAATGACAAGAGGAATTCTTGCTTCAGGAACTGGGCCTTCTCATCTTCAAACTGCTTTCTCTGTTTAAGGTGGAAAGAGACAGATCAATACTTTCAGAATTCTACTGAACGATCCCAGCCACTTCAAGGGTACTTAGGATTTCTTGCTACAGATCCAGTTCTCACAGAGGCAATAGATCTATCAATTTGTAGCACCTCAAAGTGTAGATGGCAGTTCACATAATTCAATATTTCTGCATTAAAGAAACAAAACCAAAATAACAGTCCTTCACAGACAAAATATGATGATGAGAACTTGGGTTCCAACATAGCCATATGTGTTCGCATATGGAGATGGAATTGGTTTGTTGTTCTTCCTGTAGAAATAAAAATGCATACTATGGGCAAATTCCAAAATCCCCAGTCAGGCAATACCTTTGCTAGGAGAAAATCGAAATATTCCAAATTAGCAAAAAAGTACAGTATCTGAGTTCCCCAGGACTCATTGCCTGAACAGTTGTGAAACAGAAGCATAGGAGGTGGAAAGAAAAAATGTTGTGGCTTCAGGCAAGAGCCACAAAAGCTGCATTTAGTCAAGACAGAAGCCCTGTCAGGCTTTAAAATGTGTGGAGCTCACATGCACTGAGGGGAATGAACCAGCCATGGCCTTTCCATCATGTCATCTCTTTAATCGTGGAAATGTAGTTATCTGCAGAGAAACAAACTACTCTGTCCATGTCTTTTCATGTGATCTGGAAACCTGACTTTTGGCAGGGGTGGGTGGGTTCTGCTCATGTGGAGAAAGGATCTAAGTCCAGCAATCTCTTTCCAGACAGGTACACTTCCACAATTAAAAAGATGATGGGGGGGGGGGTTCTGGCCCAGCACTCTCCCCTCAACTCACATGGGCTCACAGGCTTGAAAGCATAATTGAATTGTGACTGAGTGCAGAAACAGATAAGACATGCCTTCGAATACTGTTAAGTCATATAAAAATGCAATAAAACTCAATTGTCACCTAGAACAGTCATTTCGGTTGGTCCTGACAAACGTATTGCCTGACTTTGGCCTTTTCTCTTATGAATCTCCTTAACTTCTTTTATTTATTTATTTTGTATGCACACAGATATTCTCGAAGTGAGAACCTAAAAAGGCAATTAACCGCTTCCAAGGCAGGATTGCTGTTTTTAATTTTTCAGACTGCTCAGGAGGAAGGATCCTTGCAGGCGGTTTAAATACTGTAACGCACTGGTTGCAAGGAGCAAGAGCCGTTGTTGATTGCTGTTGCGCTAAGAAGCAAACCGCCTACCTCCCATCCCAGCCGAATAGCTGCCTCAGTGAAGTTTTCCCGTTCTCTTTCAAATGCCCGCTTCTGCTCCTCAAACAAATCCTGCTCCTCCTGAAGCCGCTGCTGTTCTTCCAGGAAGTAGGAATCCTTCAGGTGGGCTGGAAGCTCTGAAGTGGTCACAGCAAATAGCTGCTCCTGAAAACAGAAAATGTGTCACTGTGGGTGGACAGAATAATGCAAAACAACCCTGCTTAGAAATCAAGCAGCGGGACTCAGAACATAACCTCATCCATAAGGGGAATAAGAACAAGTATGTCTTGTTTCTAATTCATTTTGATTGCATGCCAAGTTAACGGTCATGGCTCCTCCTCCAACCAAATCTGATATTCGTGGTTCAATCAGGGTGCCAACAATTCTGTAGGAAAAGTCTTTATTTTTTCTCTCCAGCAGAACTACAGCCGCCAGGATTCCTCGGAAGAAGCGAAGACCAGCTACCAGTTTGCAGCACAAACGTGCTCTGGGAGGTTTCAGCCACCAGAGGGAGCCAGGAGGCCAGCAGACAAGCCACAAAACTTTAGGAAAACTTTCCTCTACTGGAAATTCACTAAAAATAAGAACCCGCTTTTGGAGCACTTGGAAGCAGTCGAGGCTGGTGGGTGACTCTGCTTTCTGGGGTGAGGTCCCTGAATCGGATTTGGGTTCCAATTCAGACTTTATGGCAACTTTTCAAGGTGCTGAAACCCCCCTCTGCAAAATACGTCTTGCATGCTGGATAGCTCCATTAAAGTTTGGAGTAAAGCCCAGAATGGCTTCATCAGTCTGTCCTGCCGGAAGCACATTATTCAGAACTCATCCACATCCCATAAGCCTTGGCAGCTTACAATATTCCCCTCCCTGCCAATGATATACTGTACTTTCAGCACCTGCTTCTCTAGCTATTCTGGGTACATTTCAATTTGCGCACCTGGAATTCCTCAGAGAGGAACCAGCCATCGCACAAGCACTCAACAATCATCCTGCCTCATTGATTAGGGCTGCAGGAGAATTGGATGAGAAGGCAGCGAGAGTGGTGAGAATGCCACCTTCCAAGACGGGGTGATTCCTGAAAGTTTGAAAGAGGTGGCAATGAAACCCATAGGGATATATCTCACCACCACCCCAATCCTACCGGACTGCAGAATTTCTAGCCAGTCACCACCCTCCATTTTGCCAAAATGCTCAAACATGGGTTGGCCCTCTCTACTCTCTTCTTTCCTGGAGAGTATTGCCTTAGTTACGTAGATCAGGAATGGTGGAACATCATTGGGCGAGGAGGCTGGATCCCACCACCTCATGGGCCAGGTGACGTCTTGGAAGGAGATAACAGCAGGATTCTTGCTGTGTACTCTCCCAATTTCCCCATCTCAGAGGGGCATGACTTGGAAGCATGGGTTTCGATGTTGTTCTGGGCCACAAAGTTGGAAGTGATTTATCCTGACCCTAACAGGGCTTTCAAGGTAAGAGAGATATTAAGGAGTTTAAAATGCAGCAACCTCTGATAAAATATCTGCACTGCTTCCAGTCTGCTTCCAAGTGCAATGACATCCAGAGCTCTTCATTGTTTGGAGTCAGAATACCTGTGAACCTGCCCATCTACGACGATTGTCCCATATCCTTCCCGTCTGTCCTGGCATTGCTAGAATTACACCTAGCGGAAATGTGAATATCTAAGGGTTTTTCAGTGGGCACCTTTGGACTCCCTCTCAAGGGAAACTCACCTCCTTTCTTCTCAAATTAATCTTGATACTTCTCTTTCCTCAGTATCCTCTCTATTCTGTTTTAGTAGTTTTATTACTGGTTTATTGCTACTGTCAAACAGTTTACAGAGTGCTGTCCTCTGAAGATGCCGGCCACAGAGACTGGCGAAACTTTAGGAAGAACAACCTTCAGAACACAGCCAAAGAGCCCGAAAAACCCACAACAACCAGTTTACAGAATAGTTCAGTTACTGTTTGGTTTTATGTTAACTTGCCTTGGATTTGTTGAGGAAAGGTGGGTATAAATATTTTAAGTAAATTAATTGTTGTTCACCACATCACTGAGTTCTAGACTAAGCCACCAATACAAGTGTTTTGCTTCGGCTGTTAAGCATTAAAACAGGTGAAGGAGGGGGAAACCCGACCAACAGGCATGTTGTACCTGTAAACACTGCTTCAGTTGCGTGATCTGCACTCTGCTCTCCTCAATCTCTCCCTTGAGCTTCATTATTTCCTTGTCGTGATCTGTCACGCTGATGACAGGGTCTTCCCCTTCTTCCTCAGACATCTGGGAAACAAGGGTATCCACAGCTGTGGGAGAACCATGGAGGAAAAGTTTGGCTGCCTTAGGACTGAACTTTTCAGCTCTGTGAGGTCAACTTGGGAAGATTCCTCTGAGAGATACAGCTTCTGGGACATTTGATTGTTGAACGAATTAAACTGCTGAACTTCTACAGCAGTTTCTAATCCGAAAGCAAAACTATCTTTAAACATTTTCAACATTCACAACCAGTGTAGTTTAGTAAAGAGAGATGGAAGTCTCAGTTCCATTACTCTCAAATAAGCCACTCTCTCAGCTTCAATTCCCCCACCTGTAGGACACGAGCAGTGACGTGACTTTGACAGTGGCTGCAGAGACTGCCCAGAAGCAGTAGCTTGTATATTTTCAACCTGTAAACTAAGCCTTTTCATTTGTTGTATATCTAAAACACCACACCTTTGCCTTGCCACAACATCAACTCTGACTGTATCCTCACAAGAATATTTGAACTATGTTTTTGTGTGAGGAGGTGCCTTTGTTTTCAGTAAACTTGGTTAACTGGGAGGTAGTACAGGAGGATTATGATTTGAATTGGGCTCAACTAGAGTTAAAGCACACTAAAGAAATACAGGAGTAAAGCGCTTAACACACATAAACCCAGTAAGTTTGAATCCTTCATGCTCTCCAGGTGCCCACAGAGTCTCACAATTTTTTTAAAAAAAATTCTGGAAGAATATTCAACTCAAAAAGTACTTTTGTGCCCACAAGAAGGTATGGGAAACAATTTTGCGGTGTTTTTTGAGGGGCTCCCAGCATGCTCAGCTGCCCTCTTAATTTTGGGGAGGTGGGGGGGGAATTCAGCTACTAAAACATTTTTGTATGAAAAAAATTGTGGCGGAGGTAACTGGAGTGTCCCTCTGGGGTTCAGGGACAGATGTGTGCAGCCCGTGGACTTCCTGAGATCGCCCCCCTCTCCCCACACCCGCTTTTAGTCCTTCATACCTCCTTTGGAAAATGTAGCTTGAAATAAGTAAATCCTGTGCTCTAGACGAGCTACAAAGGGGCATTTTAAGTGACTAGGCATGAATGACCAAGCTTTGGGTGTTGTGTGCCTCCAGTTTTCACACTATGCCTTCCACGTCTTCTTAGCCCACATTCAGGGGCTCAGTTGTTTAAGAGATCATGACGAGGCTGAACACAGGCAATGCCAGGGAGATTTGCAACACAGAGTTGTAGCATCCAGTGCTACTGCTGAGGTTCTACCCACTCCTATTGGGTAACGCTAGTGTTCTAAGTTATGCAACAACACTAAAATATGAATGGAAGACAGAAAGTCAGGAACCAGTGGATTGAAGATGACTAAGAGGTCATCTAGTCCAACCTTTCACTTCTGGGTGCCTCGGTGAAGTGTCCGAAGAAGTCATGAAAACAAGCACCCTTCATCAACAGTTGTTCTTGTTCGGAGAAGTGACTGCCTCTGTACATAGAAATTCCATTTGTTTACCCTGTTTCCTCCATGAATTTGTACAATCCCTTTTGAAGCCAATGCAAGTTAGTAATAGTGTTTTATCTCCTGTGTCAGAAAAGGATCTGGGAGCTGGAGGAACCAGCAGGAATTTGCAGCAACATCCAAAACCATACCTTGCCAACCAAGCATCTTTATCCTGTTTTTAAGGCTGCGCCACTGTTCCTGAAAGGTCTCGTAGGGACAGGTTTGCTCCATGCCCTTGAGAAAAGAAAGCAGAGCAGGGTCACCAAGGAGGTCAGAGGAGGTCAAACTCAGCTGTTGCTGCCCCTAGGCAGAAGCCCCACCTCAGCGGTGCTCACCTTGATGCGCAGCAGTTCCTCCAGATCATGGCCCACTTCATTCATCAGCTGCTTCAGTTTGGCATTCTCTTCAGCCAGGGCCTGTTCCCGCTGTTCTTGCTTGGCCAACTGGACGCGGTAGAGTTCCTCCTCCTTCCTACCATGCAGGGGATTGGGGGGGGGGAGATAAAGTCAAAAGAAGTAGGATATTTCCTGACAGTATCTTAATATTCCATCTCCATACCAGATTATATACCACCTTCTGATCTTCAGCAGCTACCCTATATACCAGGCAGTTCCCACAGCACCGTGGTGCTGTTTCCCCTACTCAGATGATTCCTGCCTCATTCAGTATCCTCCACGTTCAAACGGCATCTCTTTGCTGGTGTAGCTGGGTGTAGCTGGAATTGTTGCATGCATTAATAGTGGGTATCGTGGGAGGGGTTTTTATAGCCTATGGTGATAGTTCTTTGCCACCCTTTTTACTCTCTTTTTCCTCTGAGCATCCTCTGAGAAGCATGCATGAATGTTCTCTCAATGTCTGGAGGTGCCATCCCCCCAACCTTTTCAACTTCTGACTGTAACTACAGACGGCAACTGAGGGGAGTACTTTTTCTACTTTAAAATGGCTTCTAGAGTGACTTCTAATTTGCAAAGACCTAGCTTTGTGTGCAGCGGGGGGGGGGGGGGGGTTAGTGAGACTGGGCTGATCCTTCCACATTTTTGTGTTTTTGTTTTGTGCTCTGTTAGCTAAAGGAATAACCAGATTCCTACTAGACACATTTTCACCAAAATCTCCATCAGGGATTGGGGAAGAATTGTTGTCTTAAAATCTGGAAAGCTGTCGCCAGTACAAGCGGTCTGACTTGGTTCCTCCCTGTTTTCATACAGAGCTCGCCAGCGTCTGCACAGAATGATCTCTTCAGCCATGCTCAGCCCCACCTGCCTGAATGACACGGGGGGGGGGGGAGAAGCCAACTCCTTACCTGCCAAGAGACTTCCCAGTTTTCCAAGTTCCTCTCCTGCCATCAGCCCGAGGCATGGCATTGAGGATGTCAATTGCTAGGGACAGCAAAGCAGAAGCCTGATCAGGTGTTTCTGCATCCTTCACGTGCCCATCCCCCAGACCTTCCTCAGATACCCCAGTAAAAAGCACGCACACACTTTCAAAATGCTCACAGCTAAATTCACAGGGTGCTGGAGTGGTAAATATTCCCAACTGCAATTACATCAGTTGCAACACCAGGTTTAAAAACTCCAGTCCTGGATAAAACATTGCACTTTCCACCTTTATTATTGTTTGTTATGTTACAATCCATCAAGTTGCATCTAACTTACAACAACCTTTATAGGGTTTTCAAGGTACGTGAGATATTGAAGGAGTGGTTTTATCAGTTCCACTTCCCCAGTGAGATTTCAAGGCCAGGTAAAGATTAGAAACCAGGTTTCCTGAGCCCTAGTCATTCACTCTTTCCACTCTACCATGCTGACTCCTTCATTATCTTTTTCATTATCTGTTTTTAAGAGCCAATTAAAAACTTGGCTCTTTAGGCAGGCCTTCCTTCCTGTCAATACTTGATTTTATTTTTATTAGAGTTTTCTGTTTCCCCAACTTGAGCATTACTTAGCATTACTAATCACTATTGTTTTGAATTGTTTTTAACTGTTCTAACTTACAATGTTTAATGGAACCCGCCCGGAGTAGACTTTGTCTAAAAGGGCGGGATAGAAATCAAATCAAATCAATCAATTTAGTGTTACATCCTCTTTTTCCTCTGCTGATGTCAAGAGGGCATACACAGATCTACTCCTCTCGTACTTTATCTCCCTGACATGTTAGCTTAAGCTCAGAGAGTGTGACTCACTCAAGGTTACCCAGTAAGATTTCTATCTCAGTGGGAACTTGAACCCAGACCTCTTAACTGCTACACAACCCTGGGTCTCTTCTTCAAGCACACTGGCAGTCTCATTGCCACTCAAACCTCCCTCCCCAAGAGGCTGTTTACTTCCTCCTCTTTGGTGCTTCTTGTCCATCGTCAGCTGGTTCATCTTTTCCTTAAGCCGCAGTAGCTCTTGCTCCTTCTTCTTCGCTTCAATGAGGAGCTGGTTCTTCTGCGTTGCAAGGGCATTCTGGAGCTTGGTGATCTATGGGAAGAAAGGATCATTCAATGTTAGGGTAGCAGCTGGAGCCCTGTTCCAATTCCCATAGCCTGATTTTCTATGTTTAGCAATGTGTGTATAAGAAAAAAAGGGTCAACCTTCCACAAGGTCACTTATTTTGACGGGCAAATGTTGGTAAAAACAGATGTATCCAATGTCAGACTGCGGGTACTGTTAGGAGCCCGAAATAATCTAGAAGATGCTTGCAGTCAGAAATCATCACACAGTAGTAGGAGAGGATTTATTTTGTTCCAACTGTACTACTGTCATAATATTTTAATTTGGTCTTCTCTTCCACCTTAGACCATTGTTTTATGGCTTGCATTTGGCTGGCAAATCTCTCTGCTTTAGAGATTCATTAATTAGATACTTTCATCTTTTTACTTTAAATATAAGATTCAAGCTTTTCCTTATCTCTAAATTCACACTGTATTCCACTCCATCCCTTGCATGCTCTTTATTCTTGCTGCTTGTTAAACTTTCTACCTCTTCTCACATTTCATGTTTTCATGCTTTTGCCATTATTGCTCTTTATCAACATAACTCTGTCAATCAATACTCATCTAACTGATTCTCTTATAACTTCAAGACACGTTTATTTCAGGTTTTCCAATGCCCAGCTGTTTCCATCCTTTTCTTTATTCAACCACAAAAAAAATACTTTTTAAAATTATTTTTACTGAAAGTACATTATAAATCCATAGGAATGACCCTGGTTTTACATGCTCTGTACAGTAAAGGTAAAGGTAAAGGTTCCCCTTGACAATTTTTTTTGTCCAGTCGTGTCCGACTCTAGGGGGCGGTGCTCATCCCTGTTTCCAAGCCATAGAGCCAGCGTTTTGTCTGAAGACAATCTTTCCGTGTTCACATGGCCAGTGTGATTTAGACACGGAACGCTGTTTACCTTCCCACCGAGGTGGTCCCTAATTATCTACTCGCATTTGCATGCTTTCGAACCGCTAGGTTGGCGGGAGCTGGGACGCTCTGTACAGTACTGAAGTCATTTTGATGGCTCAGGGCTAGAGATGGGCATGAACCAGAAAACTGGTGGTTCATGATTTTTTAGAGCTTGTGGCTACCTACAAATGGCACACTATCAGAAACACCACCACCACCCCCCAAAATGAACCAGTTTGTGGTTCTTTTTGTTTTGGGTTCATGCCTACCTGTCAGTTGAGCAGTGGCCGCATGCACACAAAGCAGCAGGCCTGGCTTCTGTGCAAAGAGTTAGGCCTGCTGCCTCTCAGGATGGCGGGCGATGGCAGCAGAGGCAGAGGCATCCCGTTTTGTCAAAGCAAAACAAAGCACAAAGGAAAAAAAATTGGCACTTTATTTTGTTTTGGCAGAATGGGATCCCCTAACCACAAACTGAACCAAGAACCAGCTCTACTTATGTTTGTTTCTGGTTTGATTTGTGCCCATCACTACTCAGAACTACTAGTTACCATCTATTAATTATTAAATTGATCTCCATCATCGTCAGATGCAAGTTAGATAAAACTAGGCAGTGATTATATCCCAAAATCCTAAATCACTGAGCTCTCCATCAGTCCTTCATTTCTGTGAGAGAAATGAAATACATCCTAGGGCAGACCTGGGCAAAACGCGGCCCGAGGGACACATACGGCCCGCGAGCCGCTCCTGTACGGCCTACAGACAGTTTTGAACATCAAAACCATTTATAAGCTTTTTGTCTAAAGTTGATCAGTTGCTTATCTATAACATTACCGCAAAAAAACCTCTTTAGTATTTGTGAAGATTAGCAAGTTTAAAATAAAAAGAATTGTAACATCACTGTTTCATTTTATTTTTAAGTAAAGTTGGTTCGGCCCCCGGAACACAGTTCAGATTTTTCATGTGGCCCCCCCTATAGAAATTAATTGCCCACCCCTGTCCTAGTGAGTTGCTCACAGATCTTGGAAAAATGCTATAACTTTTCCACGGGTGGAACTAAACCCTTCTTAAATTTATGGGAAAGGGGATGCCAACTGGACTTACTACCTCCTGCTTCATAGCTACCCCAATTCACTCACCTCATCTTTTTCTTCCTTTAGCATGCTAATTAGCTGCTTGTTCTTACTTTGAAGTTGCTGCTCTTTGTTTTGTACAGCTGCAATTTCCTTTTCACAACCTTCCACCTGGTCCTGAAATTGGGGGACCAGGGAGAGGAAAGAAACCAAACAAGAAATGAGGTACTGTGGTGCTGCTCTCCCTCCCCCCATGCACACACACACACACACACACACACACACACACACACACACCCCTCTTCCCCAAAGAACATAAAGTACCCCATTCATTATAGTATAGAGCAGCACCATCAGGATGATATTAGTTATTAACATATACAGACGCATACAAGCATATCTTATAGGCACCGTTTTTTTTATTGGTGGTTTTTCAGGCAATCACCAGGCTCTCAGGAGAAGGAAAGACAGGGAGGGAGAGGGTGGAATGGAAGAAAAAGAGCTAGATCAAAGGGGCAGGCGTAATGGAGAACATTTGTGACAGCTCCAAGACACAGTATTGTTGGGGAAGGGGTGCTTGCTTCTCACACTGGTAGTCTGGGAAAAGAATATGTGTATGATCCCTGGGAAACAGTGCCCCCAAAAGAAACCAACCCCTTCCCCTTTCTCCCCATAAGATGCAGTGGTTACCTTGCAGTCCTCAAGATACTGGCCATGGCAATGGGAGTTACAATCCAACATCATCTGGAATGCAACAAGTTGCCTACCCCAGTGTAAGACAATGGACTGGTATTTACCGGTATAAGAGCTTTGTGGCACAGTGCTTAAACTGCTGTACTGCAGCCAAAACTTTGTTCACTACCTAGATTCAATCCTAGGTAGCCGGCTCAGGGTTTACTCAGTCTTCCATCCTTCCAAAGTTGGAAAATTGAGTGTCCAGCTTGGGGGTGGGGACAATGTGTAGCCTGCATAATTAAATTGTAAACTGCCCAGAGAATGCTTTAAGTCTTTTGGGGTGGTATATAAGCAGCACATTTTGCTTTTACAGTACTTCATTGTTTTGGCATGAGAAGATGGAAATGGTAAGTAACAGTGGTTAAAAATGAAATCTAAAAAATAAATCTAAAAACACGTTGCGAAAACTGAAATATTGATGTCAAAATCTCCCTTTTGAAGTGTAGTTTCAGAACACAAATCTGATATCAAAACCACCTGTGGTTTTATTGGTTGCATTACATATTTTTAGGTATAAACACAAATAATTTGCCAAATTTTGTAAAAAAAACTGGCTGAAGCTTCTTATCACATGCATCCCACAACTGACTGTCAGACAACACATAAATACTGTCTGTTTATGATGTGCAGCATGTGTTCAGTAGCTGCCTTGAAGTCTAAGGGGTATAAATGGAAAGGACTATTGGCCAGGGCTATGTTTAAAAGGAAGAATTCCTGGCTGGTTGTTCCCAATGGCCAGATCTCTGGAAGGCTGAACACAGACTGCCTTACTATGAAGAGAGGTTCTAAGGTGGGCTGGATACTCTCAAAAAGTAAGAGGGTCAAAAGCAGATAAACCTGCCCAATGAGCAATGGCACACAATTTGCTCCACTCCATTTCAAGAGAGTTTGGAGAAAGTATTTCCAAATGGATTGTTGCCTGTGCTTTTAATGATACCATCTGCATTTTGTTTTAGGGTGTTTTTTTTAAAGAATCAAATGTCAGAATGTCTTGGGTTAGTTCTCGTGAAACTATAACAACTGCACAAGATGCAATGTGGTACAAGCAATATAGAATTGGGAAGCTCTAACCTTGAGTTTGCCATGTCGCATTCTCAGGTAATCCAGTTCTCCAGCCCGCCGCACATCCTCTGCCTCCATGTCACCCAGCTTGGCCATTGCTGCTTGATACAGATTTAGCAGCTCACTAGTGCCATTCACCAAGGCCAGTAGGTCAAATCCATGCTCAGCACCATCTCCAGAACCATCGTCCTTATATAAGGCAGGGATCCCCAGCATCACCAATTCCTAGTCACACAACGAGTAGTTGAAACATAGTAGAGTTACTCGAAGAGTCCAGTGACTCTTTGCCTCAATCCACTTCCTTCTTGTTTCCTGCTCCTCTGAGCACAGATGTGCATTAGAATCTAGCTTTTAAAAACAACTGGGAAAAACTTCCCAGTTTAGGGATACAAGAGGCCTAAGGTACAAAAGAAGTGCATGAAATTATGGGATGGTGTTGAGAAAGTGAATAGGCAGAGGCTTTCTCTATCTGTCTCTCCTAATATGAGAATGGAGTGGGCAAGTGTGGCCTCCAGATGCTGCTTACCCGCCACTCCCAGCATTCCTCATTATTGGCTATGCTGTCCAGGACGCATGGGAGTTGTTGTCCAACAACATATAGAAGACCAAACTTTGCCAACCCCATAATTTAACCTGGGATGAACCAATGTTGTTCATGGTTGTCGGAAGATAGTAGAAAGTAGGCATCTTAAATGACTTTAAAAGAGGATCGAACAAATGCCGGGAGAATAAAGAGGCATCTGGTGGGCCGCTGCACGGACAAAGTGCTGGACTAGACAGGCCTTTAGTCAGACCCAGGAGACCCAGGCCTGACCCCTCCTCTCATATTTAAGGTCCCCTGCATAGTAGTGCCCTTACCTGCAAACCTCTGCCTTGGTTCCCACCATATTCCCTTTTTAACATTTTTTTAAAAGTTAATTTTTGTTGTCAGTAATGAAAGGGAGGTTGGCATGCTGCAAATGGGCATGTCAAGCTCCAAAACTGTCTTTATTTCAAAGACCCTTCCCGGGCACCACAAAGGCATTTTTATAAATGAAAAGCAGTGGGAAAGTTGTAGCTCAAGTCATTGTGTTGAAATGCCTCCTGCCACATCATGCTGAAATGAAATATTTGGTGGCTGAAGGTGGGGTGGGGGGGGTAGCAGTTGGGGGAAGCTCCCTGAGGGGCTCCAGACAGGAGCAACATTTCCATCTCCAGGTCTCAGCAGATTATTATTTCATAAGAGAGACAGAGAGAGCTCAAGCTGAAATTCTGAAAGCTTTCCTAGGTGTCTCGGGGTGCAAAATGAGCACAGGAGCACATGAAACTTGTCTGCTCTAGGCAGGTTTTTAATTATAAGAAATTGCATAGGTTGTGACTTGTGCAGCGTGACTTACTGTAAACAGAGCACCAGCGAAGAGTTAGAGGGAGCGCATCACTGCATCACGAAGGGTCACTCTGTATGCACACATAGGTCAAGCCACCCTGCCCAAAATTACCTGCTCACCTTGTTCAGGTAAGAGATGCAGTGATCCACATTGTCACTCCAACAGACAACATCACCTAGTCCACCAAGACCCCCCATTAGCTCTCCAGAGTCCGTGAAGTAGGCTGGACTGCACCCGCCAGCTGGCGACAAGCCAAGCTCAGAAGCGTAGTTGGCTACAAAGACTTGTGCATCTGCAGGAAGGCAGGAAAGAGCCAATTAGAAGATGCAAGCACGCCGTGCGAAGAGGACCAAGATAAACCCAAGAGACAGAGGTATAGTTGGCGTACATAACCAGTGGGTCTACTGGATTTTTGTAAAACAGGAAAAGTTGAAGCGTATCTGGCCAATTAAAGCAACAACAGGCAACATGTAGCCCTCCAGATACTGTTGGAAAAAACATTTGCCAGGATTCCTCACCATTCACCCGGCAGGCTAGGGCTCATAGGAGCTATGATCCAGATACATTTGGAGGCCAACATGATCCTTAAAAGAAGTATGTTGGGGAGAGAAATGCCAGCCGTTTTTTCTCACACTCCTTGCTCCCTCCTCCATGTCTATGCCCTTTTAAATACAAGTTTGAATGCGAATCAGACATTCAGAGAGGAACAGCCTTTTCAGTGGTAGCTATTGCATATCTCACATAATGAAAGCCAGTCAAAAGGAAAAGCCTAATTTGTTCAGGTTTTAGACAGTGGAACCAGAAATCCAGTTCATTTTAGACTAATGGCTAAAAATTTTCCTTTCATTGGCTGAATCCTGTTGCTTAGCATAGTTAAGTCAGAACTAGATGTGGTGAGTCAACTCCTCTGTAAGTTCCATTCATACAATGAGTCTAGTCTAGTTGTGATTTAAAGTGTGCTAAGCAACAGCATTTCAGCCATTAAGTTACACACATTAGCTAAATAGTTATGTAGTCTTAAAGCAAGCCCTAGGAAAAAAATGGCATAAATCAGCTAAAATCAGCACTGTACCCTCCATGACCTTTCTCTGTTCACTTCTTCAAAGTGACTTTCTCTACCTTTTAAGTTGGTTACCTCATCTTGGAATTTTCTGGACATCTTAACCTAGAAATCCCTCAATTCAACTGATTTTTGTGGACAGTAGGATTTGTAGTCTACATGGAGAATGGCAGCCAAAAGCACGGATCAAAGCACCTGCTGAATTAAGTTTTGCCACTGATCTACACCTCCCTTTCCTTCTCCACCCCCAGCCATTACCACATACTTTGCACTCACTTTCAAACATTTTTGGAATTAAAAATGATTAAGAAAGACAAGTGTCTTTACGTCCAGTAGAGGACAGCCAGCTGCTGCAGTTATAAGGGGCTACAAAGATCCTTAATCAGAATATTTAAGTGCCTCTGAGCACATTCAGAATCCTTTGAATCAAGAATTAAGCATGGGCAATGTTTACCTCTCTTGTATATGCCTCATTCTTTCCACCACTTTACTGCTGGTTATAGCCCCAGCAAAACAGATTGATTCCAACCATTAAAGCTGCATGCAAATGTTGAATGATTAGGACCTAATTATCATGTTAATGGCTTTTGGTCATCATTGGTTTAGAAGTTACAATATTAGACTAAGTACTTAAAATAGTTTATTCAAAGTGCTGGTTGTTTCCACAATGGGCTTATTGTGAAAACCAGAAAATGTAAAGAGAAAAATGTGCTGAGCGTCCCCACCACATGGCGCTGGAGCAAAGCATATAATAAACAAATAAATGAGCAAATATAGTGAAGACCATGGCAAATATTTCTCACTCAATTGCCTTCTAAATTGTGATTACACAGTTACCTGTGAATGGCTCTGCTCCTGGAGTGCCTGGACCAGCCAAGGGTTCCATTTTCTATTGTAAGATCCTTTCAGAAAACCTGAATAAAGAAGCAACAGAAGCCTTTTACAAGCCCCTGAATGGTCCCCAGATTAAATGGGAGAAAGCATGTGATCTCTTCTGCACCCATTTGGCTGTCGGATAACAAGCCACATAGATAAGCTTCCACTTTAATAAATACCAACAGCTGCTATTAGGAATCAAGTCATTTTTAACCTGTACCCAATGCTGAATGTTCTTGTCTGGTTGACTAAACATCATTGCTCTTAGAGTTCGTGTCTTACCCTGTTGCTAACATCCACCAAATTTCTGGCAAACTTTACCGTAGTTGTAGAGAGAAACCTCCTGGAAGCGCTGGGTGCCTTTAGAACAAGCCACATGGCCAGTTTTAAAGCAGAAGTGCTTGTTGCTGGCGGTTTTATCTGGATGTGCTTCCCTTCTGCAAATTACAGGCACAAATCCCATCAGTTGGGGAGTCGGCCATGTGCTCCCCTCAACTCCTGAAGAATCCCCACCTTGTGCTTAAAGATATCCTCATAATATACAAAACAACTGATTTGGTCTCTGTCATGACACCCAAACCAGCAGCCTGAATCGGATGCTGATCAGCCGTTGCTCGAGAAAAACCATCCCTTGATAATCATTGCTTCTTATACTGTACAACCCTTAAAAGGTACAGAAACCCTGTGTTTCCATCCACCCTTCCCCTGACATTATGAATGTTAAGAGGTTATTAAACTAATCTTCACCGGTCCTCATACTTGAAATAAATTACTGATCAAAGGGGTTGTATGTGGATCATACTGTATAGGCACAAATACACTCTCACCCAGTTTTTAAACAAAGTGTCCAGAAATTTTTTTAAAACTTCAAAAATTAAATTTAAAACATTAGCTGGCCTTGGTTGCTGGGTAAGTTTAGTGTGTGGCAAATGGGATGGGATGGGAAGGACTCCTGCAGATACTGATGGCTATGTTCCCTTCCTGCCCCTGCCCCCCCCATCCCCCAGTGATCAGGGCTATCCTCTGTGGCAATTCCTACTGATACTGTACCCTGAGGAACTCCCTCCCTGGATACATCAGCTGGTATCATGAAGAACATCGGCAAACCAGAACATTGATAGAACGCCCCTGAAGATGAATGTCCATTGTTTGAACCACGTGGGTGGGGGTTGCCAGCTCCACAAACCAAAAAAGGTGTCGAAGGTGCTACTGTGTGCCATGCAACATCACTTGACCCTGGAGCACAGGGTGTGTGGCTGTTATCAGCCCTGTCTCCCCCAATGTGTACAATTTGAATGTGAGGGGGAAAGTCTTTCAGGGTTAGGATCCACAGAGGGTAAATTACAGGACCACGTAGCCCATGCATAGTTTGGGTCATGAGGGTGTAGCGTTCTCCATTTATTAGATCTATGGTTCTTGTTGTATTATGTAATGATTTATGAATATTCATATTGCTTTGAGGCGGAGCTGGGAGAGATGCTATAAGATGCGGAGTCAGAGAGAGAAGAGGAGATTAAGTAAGATGGAGTCAGTTAGATAAATGTAAGAGTTAGGCAGGAGAGAAGAGCCAGACTGAGCCAGACTGAGTAATAGAGTGTGCAGTTTGGGAAATTTAGATGTGATTAGTTACTGAAGATATTTATGAATCTCTGTAATCAATAAACAAGTTTTATTTTAAAGAAATTGAAGCATGGACCTGAATCTTTCTGAAGTACAGTAATGGTGATTTAGAGATCACCTAGTGGCAGCAAGTGAGTGCGACAGAAGCACAGTCTTGGTATATCTCAGCCATCTAACTTCAGTTTCATTTAAATGTTCAGGTACCTGTTGAAATAATATTTCTTTTCTTTCTCCCTCATTTATACTCTGTGATGAGCTTACTATTAAAGAGGTATAATTTATCAGTCCAGGTACCAAACATGGATCCTGCAGAGACTGGAGACTCATATATCAAAGTTACATCCTTTCCCATTGTTTTAAACATGTGGTGTGCATGTCGTGCCCAGGAGTTACCATGTGTTCCTGGTCCAATAACTGGTGAGAACAGTATCACTCCCAGCACAAATAAAAGCAGGCAACCCATTTTAGTCTACACTTCTGCGCCTCTTCAGCTTTATCTTGAGAAGATCTGGCGGGTCTTGGGAACACGTCCACTGACTAGAATTCTTCTCTGCTGGAGCTGGCATCAACTTTGTCCATGTGTGGTGGGTCCACCCTCCTTCGGCCTTAAGTAACCAGACCTGGTCATCTGGCATAATCAACGTCTCTTCTCTTAACTGGGCTCCCTGCTCCTCTGCTAGCTCCAGAGCTTCAAGTGACAGAATACTGGGGGAGCCAGTAACTGCAGCTTCTTTGGCTAAGGTATCAGCCATTTTATTCTCTTGAGCCTCCATCGAGTTCCCTTTAGCATGTCCTGGCACATGAATGACAGCCATCCGTTCAGGCAGTAATAGTGATTGTAAAATTTCTTGTAACAGTTTTACATGTGCTACTGAATTTCCTCTTGAATTTATCAGTTCCCTTTCTTTCCATAATTTCCCAAATCCATGTACTACACCAAACATATATTTTGGAGTCTGTATATATGTACAGTATATCCTTTTCCCTTCAGCTAACTGTAGCACTCATTTTAGAGCAAACAGCTCCGCTGTCTGAGCTGGCATGCTTGGAGGTAATGACCCAGATTCAATCTCTTGTCCCCCTTTCTCTTTACATATAGCACAAACATCCCGTTCCCCTGACTTTCCTTCTCTTGATACCATGCCCGTCCTGGTCCCCTACAAATCTTCCTCTCTCTCATCCCCTGTCAGCCGCATTCACCTCCCTCACTGCTTGCACCATCAGCCCAACCTTTCTTTTGTCTTTCTACAAATTCATCGGTTTTTTTCCTCCTTCTTTTGAGGGGCTCCGAAAGCCTTGCTTATATTTATCGCCCTAGGGATAGATTTAACTAGCCCCTCAAGCACTCGAGCTTGATACTCTGCAGATGTTTCTTTTCTTAGGGCAGTTTGGACATTTAAATTCAGGGGTTGTTAGTATGGTATTTCTGTTTCAGCCTCTAAAGGTGTCCTGTTTGCCCCCCTTTTTTTGAAACCCATAATTCACGTGCTTTCTGCACTGCCCCCAAAAACTTCTCATTGCTTGTGACTTGCTTCACTATAAATATAAACTCCTGGATTGAATATGTTGATGTCCCGAGCATTCTCTCCTAGATCTTTTACAAATGTCTACGGGTCTTCTGTTAGTTTAGGTAACTGGTTTCGGATAGCTCTTAGTTCCGTGGAAGTTAAGGGGGCATCTGCATACCCAATCTGTCCTCCTCCATGTGGGACCTGACAGAGTGGATTTACGGCTCCGTCCTCCTTTCCTTCACTGCCTCCAGTCCCACCAATGTCTGTGGGACCTTCTTCCCCAGTTTGGAAGGATTGACCATCTCCATGATGGCCATTTCCCTCTAACACACCTCTAACTTCTCGCTGCCCCACCCGTCCTGATACAGCCATTACTCCCAGTGGATAAGGTTCCATTATCACATTTATCATTGTGGCACCGACCCTGTGGCGCAAATTGCCTCTGGCCCTTCACACGCCCCCCCCCCCCCCCGGTGAGGGCAAAGGCAACCCAAGTAGACATATATGCTTAGTCATATCCTCCGTGGCATATTTTTCCCAAAGCGATGAGGTCAGCCAGCCCAAGGGGCTATCTCGAGGCACCTCTACCTGTTTTCCCTATAAGGAAAACAGGTAAAGGTTTCTCAATTCCACCTTTAAGGGCCTTTTTTTTTTTTTTTTTTGAAAAACATGTTTCCCATTTTCCTCATTATTGTGTTCTAACTTGACCAAGCTACTCAACCTTAATTGGAGATTTGGAGTTTCTCTTCGCCAAACCCTGAACTATAGGTTGCTGTAGTCCCTTTTTTTTCACAATCAGGATTCTTGCAGTACAAGAGATGGGCCTTACCACAGCAAGGGCCAACTCAAACTAGTTGTTGGGGGTGCCTCCCTTCTAACGGCAGCGAAACCTTCCTCCCCTACTCCAATGGTGGAACAATTACTTAAAATCTGTTCCCCGACTCAATAGAGCAATATCCCACCTGTGACACCAAATTGTTATGCGTGGTACTCTTGTTATTAACACACACACCAAAGACTTACAGCAAGCAAGTTTTATTTCATGGAGAGAACACACCTGGGGGGTGGTCTCTGCTATTCAAGCATTCAGCAATACATTTTATACCCAATGCAACACAACCCCTCTCTGTTCCTGTGACCATTCCTGACCAACGCAGAAAGCTCACAATCTACCTGTCACTCAACACAAAGTGCAACTACTACACTAACTCTACACTGACTCATGTTTCTTAACTTTCCCTTTCCACTTTCGTTTCACAATTCAATTCTCTGTGAACTTAGAACTATTGCTTTACCTATCCATATCAGGGGTGCCCCCTGCGCATGGACCCCGCCCGCCAATCGGTCGGGAGAAGGTTGGGAACCACTGTCGTAGACAATGAGCAGACAGACAGCAGAGGGACATGGGCAGAGTGCCTTTGTGTAGCTGTGCTGCACCTGACTCAGAGTTGACTAACCAGACCACTGGTTCTTAACCTTGGGTTACTCAGGAGTTTTGGACTGCAACTCCCAGAAGCCTTCACCACCAGCTGTCCTGACTGGGGTTTCTGGGAGTTGCAGTTCAAAAGCATCCGAGTAACAAAGGTTAAGAACCACTGAACCAGACCATTGCCAGCATAAAGGTGCAAGGCTCAGGCAGGAGTTCTTACTGAGATTCTGTAGCTCCGGTCAGATATGGCTAAGTGGCTTGGGAGCTGCCAGTGGAAAAGAGAGAGATGGGGAGAGACAGTCGTCAAAAACACTAGCATAGTATGGAAAGAAGAGGACAGGAGGCTTTTGCTTCTTTTGAAGTGGTAGTGCGCTGCAAATGGCGCTGCTGTGGGGAAGGCACCGGAGAGGGTGCCAGGGGAGATGGACTGACCATGGGCTTTGCAGTCTCCCTGAAGTCTCTTGGGCACATGAAGTTTCAGCTTTCTCAAAGCAACTTCACTTCAGTTCTAGAAAGCACAGGTGGGAATGGGTGTTTCTTTCTCAGCACAGCTGTTGGCACTCCACTCATGAGTCCAGGACAGGGCTGAGAGGGGAAAAAATCAAGCCTTCTTTCTTGCTAGTGAGAAGCACTCTCATGGGAAAGACAAAGAGTTTGTGTCTTAACTCATGCACCCTTCCAGACACTCTGCCCAGTGGGAGGCTACTTGCCTGGAAGGGGGCTGCTGCTTCTTGCCCCAGTTACTTGTAAGTATATATGTGTCCAGCTGCTGGGAATTAGAAATTTTAAAGTACAGTCTATAGTCCTTTCACAGACATAAGTATCAGATAATTACAACTGGAGAAGGACACAAACTGGAAAACCAGCAGTTAGCAAAATGCAGCACCATGAATAAAAAAGTACAGCATTTTGTTGGGCAAAATTGGATCCCCGAACCAAACCATGAACCAACCCACTGTGGGCTTTATTAAAAGTCCATGGTTTGGTTCATGCCTATCTTTAATAACAACACTGCTGTTTTACTACTTTCTCCCCTTCATTTACCTGGGTGTTCTGTTGGGAGCTGGAAGCCCCTGGTTTCCGGATGTGTTTTAATTTTTGTAAGCCGCCCCGAGTAGACGTTGTCTAGGGGGGCGGGGTAAAAAGTGAATAAATAAAATAAATAAAATAAATGTTTATTTGTTGCTGGCAGCTGTATTCTGAGAAGGGTGCACCTGTTAGGATACTAGGCAGAGAGATGTTAGAAAAGAGGACTTACCTGCTTTGTTGTTTTTTTGCTTTTTGTTTTTGCTAAATCCCTTTGTGGATTGTTTTATGCCACAAAGTGTAATTTCCCATATTGAGCTACCACCACCCAAGTGTCTGTAAGTGCAAATGGTGTATATGTTGTGGACTCAGAGAGAGCCCCTAGTGTGGATGTTGTCATCTGAGTGAGGGCTCCTCTTCCATCTGTGGAACAACATCAATGGGACAGGGCCCAAGACTCTATTGTTTCCGATCTCTGTTGTTTCTAATCTCTCCTGGATAATGTCACTGATTTATTGGTTAGAGAGAATTCAGACAAAGTAAGGGTGTCATCAGCCTTAGAGTGTCTTGTATCCTTGAGGTATGAATTGTAAAGACCAAGACCGATTCTTCACTCTGTTGGATCTGCCTCGGGTTTAGTAAGATCAAAGAGCAGAGGAGGGTTTGGTTGTTCTGATGCATCAATCAGGGCAAAGGAGCCGCCTGCGTTTGTCTTGTCTATAATACATATAGGTGACAAGGCTACTATGGATTTTCTTTCAGAAACTGGAGAGCTATTGATCTTAGCCACAAGCTGAAGGTTAGAGTTGCATGCAATTTCTGAAAGGCACAACAATGGGTTGGGGGAGCTTTGAATAAAATACATTAGTCCATTCAGAGATTTGGAGGGTAGATCAGATGAACCCTATGCTTCTATATCCAGTATAGAGACAGCCAGATAATCTAGATCAGTGATGGAGAACACGTGCCACAGCTGGCATGCAGAGCACTTTATGCTGGCACACGAGCCATAAGTCGCAAGATCACTCCTCTCCCCCTCCTCTCTGCAGCCAAACCTGAGCAGGCGGCTGCAACTGTGGTGCTGGTGTCTGAACAGGCAGCAGGTCAGGATCCAGAGCTGCTGGTGCTGGTGGTGGATCCGGAGTGTGGTCTCGATACACCTCTGTGCCAAGGATTCCCCCTTCTGCAGCCACTACTGGTTCCAGACACACCACCCCCTGTCCCCCCCCCCATGTTGGCACGCGAGCCCAAAAAGATTCGCCACCACTTATCTAGATTATAAGGAGGCAGAAGCAACTGATGTTAACACAGCATTGGGTTTAGGTTCGTTAATGTAATAGCAGACGTGACAGGTAAACTATTCACTGAGCAACTGCTAAAATGTATTCACGAAGGCTTTCACAGCCGGGATCTAATGGTTGTTTTTCGGGCTCTTTGGCCATGTTCTGAATGTTGTTCTTCCTGACGTTTCGCCAGTCTCTGTGGCCGGCATCTTCAGAGGGCAGCACTCTGTGCTCTGGTGTAGTTGGCTTGGGAGTTGAGTATTTATAGCTGTGGGATCAACTTTTGTCCTTTTCAGGAGATGGGTGATTAAAACTTTATCTACAGTGGGGTCTTGACTTGAGAACTTAATCCGTATTGGAAGGCGGTTCTCAAGTCAAATCTGCATTTCCCATAGGAATGCATTGAAAACCATTTGATCCGTATCTGCTCTTTTCTGTCCATAGAAACTAATGGGAAGCTGCTATTCTGCCTTCGACCACTAGAGGGGGATATTTTGTTTCTTTTTTTCCTTAGGTCAAGAAAGGTTCAGGGAAGGCAGGGAAAAGACAGTCTAGGCAGTACCAGGCAGTCCGAAGACTGTCTCCCAATCCACTCTCTAAACGCTGGGAAGAGTGAGGAAGCAGACAGGCACCCTTTTCACTGGCCAACAGTTAACTGAAAGTTCAAATTTTGCACTTTCCCTGCCTCCCACTTGGTTTTTTTTCAGTTCGTAACTCAAATCTAAGTATGTAAGTCAAGTCAATATTTTCCTATGAGAGCGGTTCTTAAGTCAAAATGTTCTTAACTCGAGCCGTTCTTAAGTCAAGACCCCACTGTATTTTAATTTGCTTCACTGCCTTGTTGGGGCGGGGGCGGCCTGGACTTGACCTATGCTGTTTATTTCCCATTATAGTTGATTTTTGGTCTGCCACACAGTGTTGTAAAGCTGTAGTGTGTCTAATTGCAGTTTCCAAACAATTTATATCCTCTCCCCAGCAACTGTCTTGCCTCTGTTGGACCAGCAGAAAAATTAAAGCAAATAAATACGCAAGAGTAGCATGGGATTCCCAGGCTTATCTCAACGACAGTTTCAGTCTGTCTGACAGGCTCTCGGTGCATAAAAGTCTCACTATCAGTTATCTTCTTCCAGAAACAGGAACAGCAAAAAAAAGCTGTCAAGCCTCCCCATAAAAGGTTATTAAGATTATTAAGGTTATAAAAGTTATAAAAGGTTAAAGGATTAAAAATTAAAAGGTAAAAAAGGGAGTTGAGCTCAACACAATTTCACAGCCTATCCTCAGCCTTATTCCAGCGTAGATTTCAAGGAATTCCTCACAAGAAAGATACTGCCCATGTGGGTTGGGGGTACCCAAAATTTTGTCCTATGCTCCTTTACATTGATCAGTCATAATAACATTAAAACCACTTACAGGTGAAATGAATAGCATCGATTATATTCTCACAATGACCCCTGTCAAGGCATGGGATATACAGTATTAGCAAGTGAAAGGTCCGTTCTTGAATTTTGTGTATTGGAAGCAAGCAAAAGTATATGGGCAAGCAAAGAGATCTGAGAGACTTTGACAGGGGCCAAAGAATGATGCCTAGATGACAGGGTCAGAACATCTCCAAAATGGCATTTCTTGTGGGGTGTTCCTGATATGAAGTGGTTAATAGCTACCAAAAGTGGTGCCAGGAAGAACAGCTAGTGAACTGGCATCAGGGTCCTGGATGCTCAAGGCTCATTGATCCACGTGGGGAGAGAAGGCTAGCCCATCTGATCCGATCACCCATAAAAACTACTGCTAATGCTAGCCACGATAGAAAAGTGTCAGAACAGACAGTGCATCCCAGTTTGCTGCATAACTTCAGACCAGTCAGAGTGCCCATAATGGCCCCTGTCCACTGCCGAAACCATCTACAATAGGGACGTGAGCATCAGCACTGGATCATGGAGCAATGGAAGAAGGTTGCCTAGCTTGATGAATCATGTTTTCTCTTAGATCAGGTGGATGGCCAGGTGCATGAGTGTTGTTTACCTGGAGAAGATATGGCAACAGGATGCATTATGGAAAGAAGGCCAGCCGGTGGAGGCAGTGTTATGCTCTGGGCAATGTTCTTCTGGGAAACCTTGAGTCCTGGCTTTCACGTGA
Organism: Pogona vitticeps; assembly: GCF_051106095.1. Lineage (NCBI taxonomy): Eukaryota > Metazoa > Chordata > Lepidosauria > Squamata > Agamidae > Pogona > Pogona vitticeps. The sequence continues at coordinate 181,160,098 of NC_135784.1, forward strand.
GTGTCATTTTGACATGTACCACCTACCTAGAGTTTGTTGCAGACCATGTACATCCCTTCATGGCAATGGTGTCCCCTAATGGCAGTGGCCTCTTTCTGAAAGATAATGCACCCTGACACACTGCAAAAATTGATCAGGAATGATTTGAGGAACATGACAAAGAGTTCAAGGTGTTACCTTGGCCTCCAAATTCCCCATATCTCAATTCAGTTGAGCAAATGTGATGTATGGAGGCCCACCTCACAACTTGCAGGACTTAGAGGATCTACTGCTAATGTCTTGGTGCCAGATACCACAGGACACATTCAGGGTCCTTGTGGAGCATGGGAGGATGGCCATCCATCTTTGCTCAGCTCACCAATCAGATAAGCAGTTTTCCTGGAGGGGAAGCAGCATTTCCAGCAAGGACTATGATAAAGTCCACATGCAATCCTGGGAATCAAAATTAAGCATCAATTCATTTATTTCAAAGCAAATAAATGATGCCATGAACATCCCTGTGGGAACCCTGTTTAGACAGTGTGGAAGTTGTGATTTTTATGGGACTTTAACTTGAGTAAGGGTGGGTTGTGTATGAAAAGAAACAGTTCCTCTTATGGAAATAGGATCTGGTAATCCACCTGACGTCAGTCTTTTCTGCTGTACATAATCCTGGTAGGGACAACAGGGGAGGAGTACAGGAAAGGAGGCAGAGAGAGGGCTGCTCTGTTTCTTCTACATTCATATACGAGTAACTGGCTTACCTGGGTGAAGTTCCCCACACTTCTGATCCTCCTGTATGGCAGGTAATCCCCCTCGGCCAGGGGTGGGGGAAATCCATAATCCATCTTCCTCTTTGGTACTTACCAGAATCCAACGGCCCCTTCCAAGTGCCGCTTTGCGGTGAAGAAACAGCTGCAGCTTGGACACCATGTCTTACAAGTTGGAACTGCCGTGCCTTTTCTTATAGAAGTACATACAGTACCTAACTCACCCAAAGGCTTGAATCATTTTCTCTCTTCATGTTGGTACGATTAGGAGATGCCACCAGGAGACTAGGAGCAATAACTCACACAACAGGCTAGAACACAAAATCTTAAGGCAAGTCATGCTAGATTGGACCATCTCCATTTCCCTCTCCTTATTCCAAAGGTAGACTGAATATAGGAGCTCCCTTTATCATGTTCATAAACTGGGTGCGACACCTGCCACACTAGCTGTGATGAGGTTGACCAAGTGCTACCTATTTTTCCTGTAATGGAGCTAGAAAGGTGGGCAGAAATCATTGGGCACTTGCCAGACAATCCCATCTGTTCCCCAAGTTCTGATGTTGAGAAGTCTGGGGGTGTATGGACTAAACTACGGCATCCTTACTACCCCCCAACCTTTGCATGACAATCTCTGTCATTGCCCTAGGTCTGATGTTGAGGGGACATCTAGGGGTTGTTTGGCAGGTGCGTGGGTCAAATGAGGGCATCCTTTCCTGTTGCTCATCTGAGAAAAGAGTGCCTTTCCAAATCCAATGGAAGGTCAGAAGTCTAGTCCTCCAGGCTGCTACATAGGCTCTCTGAGGGTTCCATATTCATCGAATCCTGTAAATTACAGAGAAGAATGAACTGGAAGTTCAGACACTCACCCTGAAGCCCACCTATCTCTTTAGTCCAAAAGGTGTCCCCATCTATGATTTCTCCCTGGATAAAATTGGTTCTCGCTTTAAAACAAGGGAGGCCTCTTCAGACAAGAGACATCCAGGAAATTAACTGGGAAGACTCTTCCAGTACATTATGTATAATATACAGCAGCTTGGTGTAAATGTAAAGGTAATGGGGCAAATGAGATGGAGGAGCCACAAGAACAAGGAAAAGATGCTTTCATCTTCTCTCAAGAACCCTATTTGCCAGTGGAAGGCCACCCACCGTCCAGTTTCTCTTCCTCCATATGCACGTCGTGTGCTTGAAACAGGCTTCAGAATCCTGCAGTTGGACTGAAGCAACATTTAGAACAGGGGTCTCAAACATGTGGCCCGGGGACCATCTGCGGCCTGCCAGATGATACTTTGTGGCCCCCGTCTTGCCTGGCCCCCCTGAAGCGCCCACGTGTCATCTGCTGTCAAGAGTAAAAAAAAAAACCTCGCCTCGCTTGCCAGCTCTCTCCCAAGACAGCACCTCTTGCACCCTCCATCTGGAACTGGCCTGCAAACCAGCCCGCTTGTCTGCTGGCTGGCAAGCTGCAGTTCCGAATGGAGGGTGCAAGAGGCGCTGTCTTGGGGGAGAGCCGGCGAGCGAGGCGCGTTGCCGGCTCTTTTCCCCAAGTGCTTGAGCCATCACCGAGCGATGCCTGAGAGCGGAGCTCACTCCCGGCCCGTTCTTGAAGAGCGCCGCCAAGCCGCCAAGAGCAGCCGCCGCTGCCACCTCTTCCAGGGAAGCAGCTCTCTGGCGCTCTTTCTCTCTCAGCACCCCCAGCACCAGCCTAGCCAGCGGCCACCTCAATGCACAGCGGTGCTTCCTCCTCCTCCTCCTCCTCTTCGTCCTGCTTCAGCCGCCTTGACTCTGGAGGCTGCCTGGGCTCGCCTTGCAAAGTTTGCTCCTCTGTCGTGGTGGGGGTAGCTGCTGCTGCTGAGTGCACCTTTTTTTGAGGGGGGCCCTCAGAGGAAGGTTGCCGGACCTCTGTGTGTGTCTGTGTGTGTGTGTCTGCGCGCACACCTGTTCTGTTTAATTTCGCGGGTACCGATGGGGGCTTTTCTCCTTTGGCAAGGCGATTCTGTAAGGGTTTAAAAAAAATTTATGTTGCGCCCTCCTCCGCCTCGCTAGGCAGTCACCGGTGCTCCCTCCCTTCTCCGCTTCTTCGTCCTGCCGGTGGTGCTGGTGGTAGTGAAGAAGGAACCTGAGGGGGTCGTGGCTGGCGATGAGGGCTTGCGCGCCCCTCCTCCTCGGAGCCCCAGCCGGGCTAAGGAAACTCCTGGGCGGCTTCCTTGGGCTCTTGCTCCGCTTGGCAGAAAATTTGATGCGGCCCAGCCTCACCCAGACTCTGCCTCCAGCGGCCCCCAGGTAAATTGAGTTTGAGACCCCCCGAAGAGGGGGAAGCAGAGGGTAGCTGGCATTTCTTTGTGGCAATATCTTAGCTGACACTGAGATGAGAAGACACAACAGGTCAGAAACTTGAGGGCATAAGAGCATCACGGGATGAAACCAGGGCTCCACCAACTAGTCCTGACTCTTGTTTTCCAGAAGTTCTCCATGAAAGCCTCCAGCAGACCACGCAATCCACCACTACCTCCCATTCTTTGCTCTCCAGCAATTCATAAGCACTGAGCTCCAGGAATCAACCAACAGAAATGATCACTACATATCTACAACTTCTAAAAGTTACTCTCTTTTTTGGACAAAGATTCCTAGTATTCCCAAAACAGACTGGCAATGAGGTTGGGGAACTGTAATCCAAAAAAGTAACTTTTATGAGCTCTATAGGTAGGGCACGATCACCTTTAGGAATAGAGGAGGGATTTCCTGAACCTGGGATCTCCATTTCTGAAAGACTGCGGAGGGGACATTTTGGAGAGCTGCTGCCAATCTGAAGTAGGCAATCCAAGACTAAACTCCCCACCATGACCCCCAGACAGATACAGCGAAAGGCGAATGTTCACAGCCCCCCTTCAGTTCCTCATGTCACCTGGCAGCCAACCTGAGAGCTTCCCAAGAAAGCACGGGTGATCCTGAACATATTTTCTGTTCTAAAACCTTCTCCTTTAGGGGAGAGACGCTTCGCTGGAATGAGCCACAGTGGACTGGCCACAATCTGGAAGAGCTTCAGGGCTTACTTGGAACTCGGGTGCCAAAGGAGCACCAGTCCATGTCTCTGAAGAGCTGATGAGAGGAGACCCACAACAGCCCAGCCATCTTGAGTCACTCTCAGAGCTGGGAGAAGTTGCTTTGGGGGAAGAGAACTCCCAACAGCCTAAAGACGGCAGGGCCAGATAGGATCTGCTTAGGGTTCTCCGTGTGCCTGGAGTTCCCCCCACCCCACCTTCTCCTTCATCACCCCCAAGTCCTCCGCATCCTCTGAAAGACGAAGGAAGTATGAACGGTCCCGCTTTTTCATTCCGTTTGTCACTTCCTACCCTTGTGTCCTCTCCCTCCCTTTTCCCTGTTGATTGGAAATGCTGTGGGTTTAGACTGGAGGCTTCTTGAGGGCAGGGACCTGGGTTTTGGTTGGCTGTCGGAAATGTCTGTGGCAGCAGCGCATTGGCTTTTTGGGGTCCTGCCTGGCTGGTTCAGGAGCAGGGGCTTCCTCTGTTGGGGTGCCTGTGCGGCGGGAACACAGGCACCTCCTCCTCACACGCTGGAAGAGAGAGAGAAGAGCAAAAAATGAACGTTGTGAGAGGCAGAGCTGTGTAGGCAGGGTTAGTGCCGACCTGGACCCTTGCCAAGAGATATGTAGTCCGGCAGCCACATCCTGGCACAGGTGCTTCGAGCAGTTAAACTGAACCATCTGTACCTTGTCGCTGTTTTTTATTCAGAGGTTTTATGTGCAGTATCTGAAATATCTACGGGCTTGGTATCTCTCTCTCATTCACACACACATACACACAAAGTGTATATATAGTGTTCATTTATATATAAATATATATTTGTGAGTCTGTTTATATGTGTGTATAAACACACATTAAAATGCATCAAGGTCTTTATTTGGATTGGGGGGCTTTCTATGGATGGAGGTTTCTTCACTTTTTTGATTGCTTTATTTTTATTCAATTTTTTAAAAAATGCTTTATTTTCTTTTGCTTTATTTTTATCTGAAACCTGTACCAGCTTGTTATGTTTTCTTTCCCTTTATGGGAAGTGGGGGAAGGTGATACCCTGCATTATAGGTGGGAACAATCCTGCCTCCCTACTTTAAGAAAGGATAGGTGCTTACTTGGCCTAGTAATTTTTTAAAAAACTTTGAAAATGCTTGGATGCATTTTTAAGGTGTTTTTAAAAAAAAACGTGGCTACACTTGTTTTGTAGGTGGTAGTAATCTCCTCCCCCACTTTTATTAAAAAGGTAAGTGGCTGCTTGGCCTAGCCATATTTTTTAATTTTAAAAATGCTCGGGGGTCTTAAAAATATTTTATGGCTTTATTTGCTGTCAAGAGGTTACCCTCCTTAGCCTGGTCACTTGGACTATGACTGACTCTTATTCTTCAGCCCTCTGTTAAAAAAAAACTGCTTTTGAGGACCCTTGGATATACATTGATATTCTTCCCGTGTTTATTAAATAGGTTTTCTCTCTCAATAATACAAATAAAATATATTAAAAATATAATCAAGTTGTGCTTGTAGTGCTCTGTTTCCCTCATTATTTTTAATTTTTAAAGAAATCTGTTTATGTATGTACGTCACAGAGGAGCTGCCACTTCACTCTCATTCACACTCTTTACACGCTGCCACCAACCACACACATATCTGACTCCTCAGACAATGGTATGGATTTTAAAAATAAAAATGATTGTTTATTGATACAACATAAGTAATAGTAAATCACTGTATTAACTAAATAAGGCAATCAATATAATAAAGTATCCCCTCATACACTCTCTCTCTCAGACCTTCACTAACACAGTACCTCATAACATGCACATGCCCTAAGTCCCTAACCAGACCCTAACCAAGTCCCTATCTAGTCCCTATCTGACTCACACATCATTCACTCCCCCTTATATACCTTAGCTCCTCCCTCTGAAGTCCCACCTCTTGTCCTGCTATAGGCAGATGAACTCCAGCCATCGCAATGACAGGCAGGTGACATCATCGCAGCCGTCACAGGTGTGCATTCCTATTCCCACCCCCAAAGAAGCCCCTTTTAATCCTTTGGATTATTAGCACTGGTGCCCTCTCTCTTTCATTCTTTCTAGGGCCAGCACTTGGATTTACACTCCTGTGCACAAGGTTGTTTCAGGATGGTAGGGAACAGGATGGTGCTGGGGAACTCAGAATAATAAATTTTTGATGGTTGAAAAAGGAATTAATTAGAAATATAGTAGTCACAGCAAGAATAATTACAGCAATAAAACTGGAAAGTTAAATATAGCTTTCAATGAAGTGAATGGTATAAAGAAGCATGACATTTTGCCATAATTTGACGAAACGATAAATCGACATGTGAGATTAAAATAAAAAAGGGCTTGTTAAAAATGAATTAATTTAGCAACCTCCAAAAAGCTGACAAATCCACACCAGAAATGGCTGGAACGGGAGTCCCCTCTCCTCCTCCTCTGGTCAGTCTGCTCTCTGCTGGCTGGGGGGCAAAAAGAGGAGCCCCCTTGCCCTCTACTCTCTCTCATAACCCCTCCTGGTTATACTTACTCTGAGCTCTCCAGACATGGATCTCAGCCCCACGGTGGATGTGCTGATGATGCTGGAGAGCTTGGTGGAAGCCAAAGTCTTGCCCCACCAAGAGCCATCAAGCGGGAGAGCCCTGGAGCTGCTTCTGTCCCTGACCTGGTCCAGAGCAGGAATGACCAGTGGCCTTGGACTGGCTTGGAATTGTGTTGCTGCGGCAACCACGTAAACACAGCAGGCTCCGGAATCCAGCAGAGCAACCACCCATTTTTGAATGAAAACTAGTCGAAGCATTCACAGGGCTCAGTGGAGCTGACGTAGGCCGGGCTGCCAAATGCTTTCCTGGCCCGGCTCCTGTGCCTAGAGGCAGCCTAAGGATCATGTTCACTTCTCACAAGCACAAAACACCACTTCCTCTTGGCTTCCCTTCTCAGCATCCTGGGCCACGTTGCTCTCCTTTTCCCCATTCACTACTAGCCCACCTGGGAAGTTAATCCCCCAGCATCTCGCAGAAGGAAGGTTTTCTCTGGTCAGCAGGGGGCGATCGTGGATAGGTGGGCTGGGTTGAGGGGGCGGAGCAAAAGCTTTCCCAGGGCAAGTGGAACTGCCTAAACTTTTCCCCTCTGTCTTACAGCATGAAAGGAAAGCTGAGCTAATTGGGCAAAGTCTGTGCATGAAGAAAGCCATGAGGTACCAGTGGGTACACAAACATTTGCACACTAGTGTATTGGGGGAACAAAAGAAATGATAGAGCAGGACCCACAAGGTATTCCGAGACACTGGTCAGAACCCTGTTGCCCATTCATGCTTATATAAAGAACTATATCTTATATAGAACCATATGCCTCTCTCTGTGTCCTATCTTTCTATTTTTTTCTATTCCACTCTCTCCTCTCTCACTTCCCGCAGAACAAAAGCTTTTTAGGTGAATGATAATTCCTTCTCCGCTCTGCCTCTTCTCTTGGTACCAACCATTCATGAGTCAAGAGGTTCTCCATCCAAATCTATTCCCATCCCTTGGACAACCTACATCCCTCTTTTCTCACTTCTACTATCCTGGCTTCCACTTCTCTCGATTTCCCTTCCTTCTCTTCCCTCCTTTCCCCCCTTATTTATGTATATCACCCCCCTTTCTTTTCCCCCCTCTCTTCCTCAGCTTTTCCTGCCTGTTCTGTTTTCTGTAAATCTTTTTGTCTAACAAGGTCCTTCTCCTTTTCTTCCTTTCCCCCCACTGGCGTGCTGGTGACTTGAGTTCCCTCTACTTTCCATGGGAGAGGGGACAGCACTCGGGCAGAAAACGTGGTCGTTCCACCCTCTTCCACACAATTGGCGATAGGATTCTAGTCATTAACTACCATATCAGAACACGGATGCCTTGCTCCTCTAGTAGCTTGAATTTACCATGAGTAAAGAAGCAGGGTGACCATGCCTGAGGTAGCAGAGCTAGCAAAAGATACAAAGGTGCCTGTGCTACTTTACCTCATGCATGGGAAATATTCTGATCACAGAGGTGCTTTTCCCACCATTAACCTTATCTGTTGTAATCTAGAATACTGACCCTTGTGTTTTTTTCCAAATGTGAGAAATCTAATTTGCAATGGGGGCAGGGATTATACTTGATGCCCAGCATCAAGTATAAAACCATGAGCTGAGGGGACATCCTTGTACCTACAAAAGCACTGGAAAGATGGCTGTGGTCAAACTGTCAGAGTGTTAGAAAGTTATTTTTTGCAGTATTATTCCAGAATATCCCAGACAGCATGACTAATGGTTATACTGGCTGGGATATACGGAGAGAGTTGAAGTAGTCCAGAAAAGTAACCTTCCTCAACACTGGACGACTACAACACTATCTCAGAGAGAGCGTCTAGGCTGATATGGGCAGAGGATGTGTGCATGGCAGGCTGGGCTTTCCCCACAGCAGTTCTGTAGAAACCAAGTTTCCAGAGCAGCTGGAGGGTGAAAGTTAAGGACAATGCAGGATACAAAGTCCAGTTAACTGACCAAAAAAACCCACCACCACACATTTGTGTAAACTGGCCCCTCCTGCAGTTTTGTACCTTGGCAGGTGGCAAACTTACAACCTGCAAACCTGAGCTTCCAGCTGGTTACAAGGGACAGAAGTTAAGGGAAGCTCAACACACAAAGATACGAAAACAGAAATGTCCACATCACAGAGGTAAATGTTTAATTCAAATCCCTCACGCTGCTAAAGAATCCTATATAACTGCGGAAAGAAACACTTAGCTAAAGAGAGGTTAATAATGAGATCCTACAGAGTAAGTGGGAAAGAGGCCAGCTCCTAAGAACACAGCTGGCCAACTACTGGCAGGACCTTTCTTAAGAGATAGTCCGCTGCCACTCAGTCTCCTTAGGCAAATCTAGACCGTCTGATCAGTCAGTCTGCTATTGTCACTTTGCAACCACTGGTGCTGCCGGAAGAATCTCCAACAGGACAGGGATCCAGAAAAGGCTGCAGACCCCCTCAGGGCTCAGCTGAGGAAGATGATGATGGTGGGGCTGTAGGAGGAGTTTCCTTCTGCACTAGCTCTGGTTCATCTTCTCCATCATGTGGAGGGTGGACGAGCACCTTGTCCAAGATGCCAAAGTCCTGGGCTTCCACTGGGCTCATGTAACGATCTCTCTCCATGGCAGCCTCTGCAAAGATGACACCACTCGGAGTTAAATGACTTAACAACGTTTCTCAAGAAAGTGCAGAAAATTACTAGCTACCCAAGGTTTGTACGGTGGCTCCAGTTACCACACAACTGTGCAAAAATGAAAACAAAACAAAAAGTACTGCAGCTACAATTAATAAATGCATTTCAGTGTGAGCTTTCATGGATATAATCCACTTGTTCAGACGTGTGGAACACTCCATAGGATGCAATTATGTTTGATGCGAGGTTTCCATGTTGTCTCCTCAAAAGAAGCAAATCAATCCCAGAGAAACAGAAGTTGTGCCTTTCCCCTCTAGACCAGCGATTCTCAAACTGGAATCCCCAATGTTCTTTGACTGCAATTCCCAGAAGCCTTCACCATTTGCTGTGATGGCCAGGATTTCTGGGAGTTGCAGTCCAAGAAAATCTGGGGGGCCCAAGTTTGAGAATCACTGCTCTAGACCAGTAGTTTTTACCCTTGGATAAGTCAAGTGTTCTTGGACTGCAATTCTCAGAAGTTTTCACCACCAGCTCAGCTACCCGGGGTTTCTGGGAATTGCAGTCCAAGAACAACTGGATTACTCAAGTTTGTGAACCACTGATCTAGATCATTACACCTTGTTAAAAAAGCTTTAAGTTTCTACTTGAACCTTTTTCCCAAGTGGGCAATGTAGCATTGCAACTCTGTGGTGAAAATTGTGGTTTCCTAATACATTCCCCGTATACATATATCCATGCTAGTGCACAATCTTCATCAGGATGGAGTGGGAACTAAAAATAGGAGGGGAGGCAAATTCTCCTCCCATATGAACACATGACCTTCTGCAGACTCATTGTCATCAAGGTGTCTGGCGGCATCTCTTAAAGTCCTTACTACCCCATCCAAAGCACTGGATGGAGCTTTTCTTAAGAGGGAACAACCCACCAAAGACATCTTGAGGAAAACTGAGCAAGCTCAGAGGATGTGAAATGTCAGGATGAGGAGAACTGGGGAAGGGGGGGGGGGAGAAACACTCCACAGAGCAAAATTTTGTTGCAGATTCCATTACGGCCAAGTTCAAGAGTTAACAGCATTTACAAAGCATCAAAAAGTCCAGTAACCTATCAGCACAAGTCCAGTTATGTGCTTGCTCTCCTAACGCTCCTCAAGCTGACTGGAGATATCAAAACATTTTGGGGACAGAAGTTGAGAAAGAAGAATTCTGTCACTGTGGAACAATGCTCTTCAATAAACTCTTTGTGTGTTTTTGCTGCTCATAAACAGACTATAATAAGAGATCAGAGTGATGTACTACTGGACTATGACTAGGGAGAGCCTCATGGTGTGGTGGTTAAACTACAGTACTGCAGCCAAAACTCTGCTCATAACTAGAGATCGGCACGTCTGAATGGGTGGCTGATGGAGAAGGCAGAAAAGGGAAGGGACACTGCAAAGGGCAAGAGAACAGCTGTGCTAGGGAGGTGGGGGAGAGAAGCATGCATCACTCCAGGAACAGGTGAACGTGCAGGGGAGGGAGGAGGGTGCCATGCCCACACAACACTGGTGTGAGCATGGTGATGAATTGGGCCGGACCGCCGAACCAAGGTTTGTGCCCACCTCTACTCATGACCCAGGTTCAATCCCAGGTAGCTGGCTTGAAATTCACATCCTCACAAGGTTGGTAAATTGAGTACCCAGTTTACTGGGGGGCAGTGTGCATCTTGCATAACTGAATTGGAAACTGCCCAGAGAGTGCTTTAAGTGCTATGGGGTGGTATATAAGCAGCACATTTTGCTTTGTACTCCTTACTGAGCCAGGAAGCTCACTGGGTGGCCTCTGGCCACATTCTCTCTCTCACACACAGCCTACTTCAAGGGGCCGTTGGGAGAGATCAAAATGAGGGAAAGCACCATGCATGCTACCTTAAATTCTCTGGAGGAAGGGTGGAAGAAAAATATAACAAGCAAAAAAAAAAAGTTATCAAGGCAGGACTCCTGCTTGATTATATTGCAGTGAAAGAAAGTTACACTCTAAGAAAGAAACAAATTCAAACAAGATGCTAAGCTAGAAGATGTCTTTCATGGTTATCAACCCTTCCCTTACTGTTTGCCACCAACCCATGAGATTTATTCCTCCACTTGCAGTAGGGTTCAAAATCCTACTTTTCTCCTCTTGGGAGCACAGCAGACTTACCAATCACATCTATGGCCTGCTTAGTGTGTTTGGCATAAATGCCATTGATCTGTTTCTTCAGCTTGAGGATTTCCTCTGCCTGGATGGCAATGTCTGTGGCTTGGCCCTAGCGGGAGAAAGCCGGAGTCAGATTGAAAGTTTCCCTGGTCACCCACGGAGACGTTTTTATCTCCTGGTAAAGCACTGGGCAGAGAGACAGATACCAGTGCATCTTTCCCCTTGCAACATTCTATTCACAGTGAAAGCAGCTCAAAAATTAAGACAGCATCCATGATACGAAGCAGCTAGGACAGACTTACCCGTGCCCCACCTGAGGGCTGGTGGATCATGATGCGAGAATTTGGCAAGGAGTGGCGCATGCCTGGCGAACCTGCAGCCAGCAGCAGAGAGCCCATGCTGGCTGCCTGCCCCACACACCAAGTGCAAATGGGGTTCAAGATGTACTGCATGGTGTCATAAATGGCCAGTCCGGAGGTCACCGTGCCACCTATAGAAGGAACAAAGAGCTAAGAGTAACTCTGTGGCTCTCCAATATGGATATAACAAACCTTCCTCATCCAAAAAAAGGATGTGTGTGAACAAACCCTCCTAATCCTAAATCAGGGGTATGGCAAATTGTTGGATGACCCTTATTTTAGCCTGAGAGTATAGCCACTGGTGAAGAATGCTGAAGGATGCCGTCCGGCAGCATCTGGAGGGCCACACTTTGCCCATTCCTGCCTTAAATCATCCCCCCAAAAAGCCAAGCAACTTTGATAATAGCTCAGAAACGGCAATACTGACAGATGCTTAATCCAGAGCCATTACTCCAGAGAGATAATGGAAAGGGGGTAGATCAGTAACATCTGATTTAAAAAGTTATAGCCTGAAAACACTCATACCATAATACATTTCTTAAGTCTCTAAAGTGTCTCAGGAATCCCTGCTATTGTAGACTTCTTGACTCCAGGACGCAAGGATCACATACATATACCATCAACTATTTTCCACCAAGGTCAAAACTAAGGTGCATGCATATAGGGACCAGAAACCAGTCCAATAATCTTGGAGGGAAGAGAGCCTTACAAACCCGTAGAGTTCATAGCAGCATTACTTTTGAAATGTTGTAGTAGTAATGAGATTTAATACCATCTCTTACCAAACGATATTCTGATGCTGCTTATGCTTAGGTAAAAATATGTCTACAATATTGGAAGGGCAAGAAGTAATTCATTCTTTCAGGGGCTACAGCTAACGAACTGAATGTTCAGTGACAAAGATCATGGCTTTTATCCAGTGCAACAAAGGTTCCGAAATAACTCCAGCAGAATGGAGAGTGGGGCAGATCCACCAAAGTATCCAGCAGAGCAACAACACTGGGGACAGGGACAAGCCAAGGCCTTGACGGGAAAAGAACAGATAGGGGAAGGAAACATTAGTTAACCTTTAGTCCTCCAGATGTTTGTGACTTTAATTTCCAAAAGCCCCAGCTAGCACAGCCAATAGCAAGTAGTGGTATAATACAAAATGTCTGGCGAGCAAGAGGTTACCCATGACTACTTCAAAGGGGCAGGTGCCTTTGAAGGTGGGAAAGCTGTTCATATTTGCTTCAAAGCTTCTCTTCTCTGAGTGTAGTGGAGACCCTTCAAAATGCTGAATACCTGCTATGCTCTTATGCTGTTCCTTGCTTCTTGCTGGCACTCACCTGGGCTGTTAATATACATGTGGATGGGCTTCTTGTTGCTTTCTGACTGCAGAAACAGCAGCTGTGCAATGACTAAGCTGGCCACATTGTCATCAATCTGTAGACAAAAAACACAAGGCAGCGCCTGAGAAGTCCTTGTTGCAAGAAACCAGTCTTGTGCTGAAGCAAAGAGCAGGTCCAACACACATACCCCACCACCCACCAGGGTCTTTTCTTTCTGTGAAAAGACTCATCCTGGAGAAAGACAAGAGAATCCTGCTAAATCAAGCCTGCTCTCCCTAGATGTCGAGCTGGACAGACGCACTGGCAAAGCAGCTACCATGTTCTCTAGAGTATGGCTTAGTAATAAGCTGATGACATCTACCAAGATCCAGGTCTATAGAGCCTGTAGTCCTGAGCACACTCCTGTACTGCAGTGAGTCCTGGACCCTTGTGCACGGCAGGAGAGGAAGCTGAACACCTTCCATATGTGTTGTCTCCGACACATTTTTGGCATCACCTGACAGGTAAAGGTAAAGGTTCCCCTTGACATTTTGTCCAGTTGTGTCTGACTCTAGGGTGCGGTGCTCATCCCCGTTTCCAAGCCAAAGAGCCAACATTTTGTCCGAAGACAGTTTCCATGGTCATGTGGCCAGCGCAACTAGACACGGAACGCCGTTACGTTCCCACCGAGATGGTACCTATTTATTTACTCGCATTTTTACATGCTTTTGAACTGTTAGGTTGGCAGGAGCTGGGACAAGCGATGGGAGCTCACTGTCGCATCGATTCGATCTTATAACTGCTGGTCTTTGAACTTGCAGCACAGAGGCTTCTGCAGTTTAACCCGCAGCAGCACCACATCCCCGTAGACACCTGGCAGGACAAAGTTCCAAATAGAGTAGTCCTAGAATGAGCTGGAATTTTTAGCATGTATACATTACTGAAACAGCAACTTCTACATTGGCTTGGGCATGTTGTGAGAATGGCTGTCAGATTCCAAAAGATCTCCTGTATGGAGAATTAGTGCAGGGAAAGCACCCCAGAGGGAGACCACAACTGCGATACAAGGATATCTGCAAGCGGGATCTGAAAGCCTTAGGAATGGACCTCAACAGATGGGAAACCTTGACATCTGAGTGTTCAGCCTGGAGGCAGGCAGTGCATCATAGCCTCTCCCAATTTGAAGAGACAGGCCGACGCAAAGAGGCAGTCCTGAAACCAGCAAAATCAGGGAGCTGGACGGGGGACAGATTGTATTTGTCTTCAATGTGGAAGGGATTGTCACTCTCGAATTGGCCTTCTCAGCCACACTAGATGCTGTTCCAAGTCCTCCATTCAGAGCACGATACCATAGTCTCTCGAGACTGAAGGATGCCTACATATGTACAAGAAAGGGGAGGTGGCTCCATGCCTTGGGCTTTGGAGACAAACAACGCACTTTACTAAAATGCAAGGGAGAGTCAGAACATGGTCAGTTCTTCAAAATCAAATCAAAAACTACTTTGGGCATTTTCTCATATTGTACATAATTTACTCTTTGCTTTACACATTTCTCGTTGTTTAGTTGTTAAGTCGTGTCCAACTCTTCGTGACCCCATGGACCAGAGCACGCCAGGGCACGCCAAAGAGAAATTTCTACATTATGAGTTTTATTTTGATTATGTTGTGTCTTCCTTGTTTTAACTGCTCAAATTGTCTATTTTTAAAATTTACACTATTTTACTGACTATACTACATTACAGGATCTTCAGATATGAGGCAGGACAGAAATATTTTAGTCAATAAATTATTTATACTGGTTTTCTTACCAATGTTCATAGAAGCTTTTTTGGGGGGGGGGGGGCTTCTAAAAGCCCTGCCTCCTGGAAATCTTACTAATTGCTGTTCCAGCGATTAAAGTGTCAATAGGCATGTCTCCCATCCTTTCAGCCATAAGGGTAACTTGTTCCTAAATGTAAGTACAATAATCCTGCATACAAAAACCAATTCAGAATGGGAAGCAGCAGGAATTGGACCCAGGAGAGGCTGGCCCTGTTGTCACATTGGCAGGAGTAGTTTGCGCACTTACCGGACCCATCACGCAGACAATGCGCTCCCTCAGAAGGCGAGAGTAGATGTCATAGGCTCGCTCACCACGACCCTAAATGAAGAGGAAGTCAGCATGAGTGCCCTCAAGGCTTTGGATATAATGGCAGAGGCAAAGCCTCAAGGTCCTATGACTGTCCTCGAAAGGAAACAGCACAGCAAAATTCTGTTTTACACTGACGCTCAACGTACCCTCTAATATTCAGCCCCACTGGCATGGCTCCGCCTCTCTCTCCCACACTGCTTCACCCCTGTGTGCGCCTGTGATTCCAACCCCCGTGCACTAGGTTCCATTGTGACCGGAACCTAAGATGATTGCTGCGTGGAGGAAGAAGACCACTGCACGGAAGGAAGTGGAGTCATGCACGCACCCAGCTTAGCAGGAACCTTGCTGACACTGCATTCATTTAAAGTACGGAACAGAGTTAAACTGTCTTTAAAAGCAAGGCTGGCCTTAGGTATTTTGTTGCGGAGGTGAAAATGCCCATCTCAATTTCGTCTGTTTAATTTGACTAGACCAGCAGCTGAAACTTATTTCAGCACTGGTGATGGAATAACATTCCCTACCACATCTACGGCAAGAGCATTTCAAGGGGTGCAGGACCAGAGAAGGGAAAAGACACAGGCTCAGAAGCAATAGCTCTCAGTAGCTATTCCCTGAAGAAGTTGCCTCACTCTGCCCAGTGGTGCGGCCTACCCTATTAGAAGGGCCTGAGAAGAGTGCTGATGAAAACCAAGGAAAGTAGTGATGGAAGGTTAAAGCATTAAGCCACGAGCACACTGGGGAATGTCCTTTCTTGACATGTCCAGCTTCCAAAATATGCATTACATTATATTAAAACTAAGAAGGGTCTAGGTCAGGGATCTCCAAACTACGGCCTATGGGCCACACCCTTGCCTTTTTATCTGGCCAGGGCACAGGAAGAGGAGGGAAAGGGGTGGGGGATCTGCTAGGGGTCCCCCTTCCCTCCTTCGGCCCTCAAAAATGTATAAAATATATGATGTGGCTCTCATATTGAAAAGCTGGGACACCCCAGGTCTAAGCCTTAAAAAGGCACATATAATAAATTGCAGTTGGAATTTTACAATCATGGATATATAACGTATACACATGTGAGGACATTTGATCTCTCCTCCCCAATTTCTTACCCTAAGTAAAACCATGGCAAAAAAAAAATACCTATCATACTCCCACCCTTTTGCTCCTTAGCCTTTTTCCTTTCATGCCCGTACACAGAGAACGAGGCACCCTCCCCAACATGCTGTGCTTACTGTCTGTTCCACCACAATAGGGATGAGGGGGATGTGACTCCTCGGAGATTGGTGAAGGCTCCGAGAAACAGAGAGGACGTGGCATCTGAGCCGCAAGGGGTGCTGAGGAGAGAAAAACGCTTGGTTATCCCACAAACCCTCAGTCCTCCTGGTAACTGCTAGCACCACCTCTGCTACTTCTGAACTACCCTGCCCCGAAAAGACTAGGCCTCTCCTACCTGAGACAAGTCCGCTTAGGTAAGCTGACATAATTAATTGTTCTTGTGTGGTCTCTTGTTAAGCACACCCGGAAAGCTCAACTGTTATTCACTTATTTGTGACATTTCTGTCCCACCTCTCCTCAACAAGCTGAAGGTGGCTCTCCTGCCCGTTTGTTTTATTCACATGACAACCTTGTGACATCAGTCAGGCTGCAAGACAGGGATTGGCCCAAAGTCGCCCAGTGGGTTTCATGGCTGGCTCTGTCTACATCCAGTACTCTGTCCAGTTAAACCACAATGGCTCTATGGACACCCTGTCACCCTCACATGCTCAGTACACACCGAATACAGGGAGATCGCTCTCCTTTACCATTATAAACAAGAAAACAGAACCCGATTGTTTCAGGTAAGGGAAATGCAAATTAAGGGACAGGCTCTTCATACTGCCATATGTTACTTTTATAACCAGGGCAATCACATTTAGCATGCTTCTGTCTCTTTTCAAGTGTGCAAAATAGTGTGTGCACTATCAGTAACTCCTAAAAAAACAGCCCCCCAAAATGAGATCTGGTATTACCCCTACCAGAAATCAACTGTGAGTGCTCACTGGAAGGGCAGATCCTGAAGCTGAGGCTCCAATACTTTGGCCATCTCATGTTAAGAGAAGACTTCCTGGAAAAGACCCTGATGTTTGGAAAGTGTGAAGGCAAGAGGAGAAGGGGATGACAGAGGATGAGATGGTTGTACAGTGTCATCGAAGCTACCAACATGAATTTGACCCAACTCCGGGAGGCAGTGGAAGACAGGAGGGCCTGGTGTGCTCTGGTCCAGTGGTTCTTAACCTTTGTTACTCGGATGTTTTTGAACTGCAATTCCCAGAAACTCCAGCCAGCACAGTTGGTGGTGAAGGCTTCTGGGAGTTGCAGTCCAAAACTCCTGAGTAACCCAAGGTTAAGAACCAGTGCTCTGGTTCATAAGGTCACAAAGAGTCGGACACAACTTAATGACTAAACAACAAATTACTCCTACATTGGGACTAGCATTACCCCTGTGTTGTTGTAGAAGTATAAAAGGCTGTAGTTTAAGGATAGCAGTTTCCTCATGGCTTCTAGTGAGCTCAGGGTTGACAAACAGGGTTTGTTTTGTGGGCTTCTCCTTTTTGCTGCTATTGCAGCTCTCAAACAAACCGCATCAACCAGCCCTCTTCATCTTGACATCATGTGGCTGCTCATACCACTTTATATTCTATCAGAAATATGTGCTACAGAATCCCTGACAATGTCACAAGCAACAACAGGATGCAAATGTCATCAGGTGAGAGGAACATGCCCCGGACTTCATCCAACTCAGTGGGTTGGAGCATGTGACTGCACAGCCAGAGGTCTAGAGTTCAAATTCTCACTTTTCCTCCAAGAAGAACAACTAGCCTGGGTTGTTTTGAGTAACTGTGTGGTTCCAAAGCACCAAAAGAAGGAGGGACTCGCAAAACCACTTCTAGGTTATTTTATATCTAGAAAACTCTGGGAAGAGTCACCATAATTTATAATTGACTTGATGAGATGTAATTATTAAATATTGGCATCCCCAATAAACCACTTGAGCAGCCTGCAGTATGCATCTTGACCTACTATGTACACCTCTGCCCTTCTCCTTTGCCTTCATTACATCACACTGAGGAGATCACCATTTGAGTGTGGGTGTGTTATGGGCCTCCATAAAGACAGACAAGGCACTGGTTTTAGGAGGCTTCCTAGGAGAGAAAGCTGAAAGCACTGGAGTTTCGCTTAAGTCAGTCAGCTGCAGGGACAAATGGGGGGGGGGGGAGCTAGGTGTGAGGAACATGATACACATTTTTAAAATGACTAACTGCTCACATAATTTGCTAATGTTTAATATTAATTACTCTCCATCCCTATTAACATTGAAACAAGATAACCTCTTAAAACAATCAGGATTACAGTTGATTTATAGCTTAGAAAATAATATTGGTTTACATAGAGCCAGCAGAACGTAGTGGTAAGAGTTACTAGTCTAACACTGGGGAGACCAAACTCTTTACTTGGTCATGAAGCTCACTGAGCAACCAGGGGCCAGGCAGTCCTCTTAACCTTCACTGGTAACATACATCTGATCTCAGGATTAGACCCATGTATGCTACCCTGAGCTTGCAGGGAAGGCAAGATATCAATCCAACAAATAGTAATCTATAGTGTTTAGTGTTAGAAGATGGGATGATGATCAATGACTAAGACAAATTTGCGGGGTGGGAATAATATCTACAAGCTGTGACAGCTCAAAATCGAGCTCCTCCCTCCTCCCCATAAAGACAGATTGGGACAGGGCCTATTGTAGGAAGATTATCAGAAACATCTGACTGGTTTCTCTGCTAGACACAACATGTCGGGGGGTGGGCTTGGTCTACTTTCACAGAGCTTTTTTGTTTGCTTTTTTCTTTTCCTCTTTTCTCGTGTGGCCTGGTGCGGTTGCTTGTTTCCACCGCCTCCCTAATTGAACCTGAGGCCGGGTGAGGAACATGTACCGAGATGTGTCTTTTAAAGATGTACCCCTTTAATCCCCAGACAACCCCATCCCAAGCACCCACGATCACCGCTGACGGCAGCCTGTTCTCCCTCCCACCCAGCCACCCCCATCATCATCACCATCATCATCATGAAGCTCAACCCACATGTGCGCCCCCCTCACCACTATCCTTTGCAGCATTCTGCCCCGGAAGAGCCTTCTTTCCACCTTCCCACGTGGGTTTCAAGCGAATGCGGGTCACATGACAGCACGGGCTGGGCGGGAGCTCAGGACAGTAATTCCCAGCCGACGCCACAGAGCCGCCGCGGTGCATCTTGGGACATGTAGTGCTAGATCCTTCTAAATTCCGCTGGCTACGGGTTTTTCCTCAGGGCGCATTCGCTAACGTTTCACGGATGGGAGTAGGCACGCTGTCACGTACCTCTCACGTTGCTCTTCTCGTGGTGAGGATTACTGCCCGAGCCCCCCGTCATTATGTATTCCTAAGGATTCTGACCTTAATAATCTTTCTAAAGTAGGGGTGATTAACATAATGCATGCTTGCAGCCTGATCCGTATGTTAGTCAGTTTACTCAGAGGTAAACGTGCACCTGATCACAGACTTCGCTTAAACTAGAGCTGCTGTCGCAACTGTCTTTTCATGTCAAAATGTTCTTGAGGAAGCGGATTGTAATCTCCTAAATCGCATGTTGAAATAAGTCTGTTTTTAAAGTACCACAAGGATTCCCTTTTTATTTTCTCGAGGTAAATAAGCAGTGATGCAGGGGGAAGTTGATAGCAGCAGGAGAAGAGGAAGACTAACTGTGAGACAGATTGACTCAATAAAGGAAGCCATGGTATGCAAGATCTGAAAAGGCCTGTAAAGGACTGGATCTTTTGGAAATAACCAATTCATTGGGTCCCCAGAAACCGAAAGCAACTTGAGGGCATAAAACGACAACAAATTAACTAACTGCCATTTTATGATATATACATACTATAGAATGCCCATTGGAAGAAAGGAGACTTGCTGTCCCTTAAAAGGCAGTCGTTGAGTGGATGAGGTTAAATAGGGACCACTGAAAGGATGTTGTAGTATTTCAATCCTACAAAATACAATAGTGTTTAGGTGTCCTGAAGCAAAGTGGTAGGTTATCTAATAATCTGATGTCCCCAGTTTCTAGTCTGACAAGAGTTCTCAAACTGTCCATCCTGCATGGTGCAAATAATACCTGTGACATGGAAAAGCTTTAGCTGCTGATTATATTTTTAGGGTAGGTTTCCTGTACATTTTAACGACTATGTCACAAGTAGAAAGTCAGCCAGTAGCAGAGCTGTTCATATCACTTTGTGTTTTTGCTGAGAAGACTGTTCAACTGTTTGTTGAACAGTTATAAAAGGAATAGAAGTGGTGTCAGTGAAAATAGCTAGCAACCCTTCATTAGCCTGCAAGAATTAATTGTTTACAGAACAGTCATTACAAATACCCACCTTAAAAGTGTGAGTTCTACAAGTAGGATTTCCGGCAGCCAGAAAAAGTTTGCCTTCTCCATGCCTGTGCCTTTAATAGTACAGTAGCTCTATCTACAATATGGAAATAGCAAGTGAAGACTCACAGCACACAGAAAAACCTTACATCACCTGTTCATGTGCCTTTGGGAAAAGAGGCAGCTCATCAAGGTAAGTATAGATCAGATCATGCTGCTGATAAAAAAAAGGCACAAGGGCAGGAGCTAGGTAACATGTTTGCCACCCTTCCAATGGGAGATATATTTCAAGCAGAATAGCGAAATATCTGCCACAGTGTATTATTCTTGTCTCTGTTCTCTGCTCACATTTTGGCACAGAATCAAGTGTTTTTTACAGTTTGTTTTTAATCTTTGTGTGCATTCTGTTGATTTTACTTAAACTTCCTTGTTTGCTTTGCTGTAAAACAGAAAGCATATTTATATGAAAATAATATTAACAGCGAGTTTGTCTTTCCTCCAAAGTTGTTCAATGTGAGTGTGTTACAGGATATACCAGAACCCGGCAGCAAGTATTAGCATTGCCACAGAATCTATGCTGTGACTACTTCTCTGGAATCCAACCCTACCACCCCCCCTTGGCTTTGTCCTTACATGCTTCTGGTGGTTGGCTTTGTTATCCTTGCTTTCAGACTCATCCTGTTATGCTCAAAGGCTGCATTTCCTTGACCATCCACGTTGTGGCAAGAACGGTAGAGAAATGGCCTGTCAGCAACAGCACTGGGAGTGCTTTTTTGTCATCATAAATAGTTAGAGAAGGAGAGCACTCCTTCAATACCCTCCAAGTACACATATCAAGAAATTAGTCATAGCAGAACAGCAATAATAAAACAATCCTGTATGTAGAAATTTCCCTCTTATATCTGGTATTCATTTAGGCATCAGGTGAACCTTTTATTCTGCTAGATCTAAAGCATACCTGATTTTTGGTCCTTGGTCTACTTTCTAAGTTAAATATATACAGTATATACGTATGTGTGTGTAAAATCTATTGGTTGGTTTTTGTTATGTGTTTGAGCTTTTATTTTTCCTTTTTAATTATATTGATGTAAACCACCTGGGGCATCACTGTCCGCAGTGAACAATTGTGATATAAACATTATAAACACAGAAATATGTGCATGAAAAAAGGATCCTATAATGTTTAACGAGAAATTATGATTGCATGCCAGGCAACAAGCCCTTGTAATTGTTTTGTAACAGCAGTTTCCAGTCCACACATTAGCAGAGATAATTAGGACCTGGAAAAATTAATAATGCCCACATTACTGGGATGAATTCTGAACAGTCCAACAACAATAGTTCCTCAAGGCCAATGCCTACAGTATTTCTGTGCGAGCAGAGGAACAGCAGAAGGGCTACATTGTTTTGGTAGGCCGTTCCTGGCAACTCAGTCTCACTGAAATGTATGTACAGTAGTAGGCTTTACAATACCTGATTGTAGTTTGCCAGATAGCTGGCAGTGACAGAAGATGCCAACTCAGCTTGTATACTTTTGGTTTGATGTAGAGGAATCAGCAGATGAAGTTTTTCCGAGCGTGTTATAAAATAAGACTACACCTGCTGTTATCTGCAGATCAAAGTGCCATTAAGGGACAAGTGCACGTGCTACTTCAAAATTTGACAAATATAATCACTTGATGGCAGAAATACTTGACACAAGCAGTTACATAATTCCCTATAGCTATCTCAAACTGGAGAGAGAATCGTGAGATAGCGCCTAGAGTAGCCACTGTTTTTCTGTGGTAAACTGGATATGTTCTTGGAACTGCTGTTAGTCCTAAGATCATTAAAGAAACAGGAGTTCCTAGTGGGGGGAAAAATCTGGCGAACCTACAGTATATGGATTTCTGCTCTTTGGCCAAAAAGTCCTTTTCTTTTCTGAGGAAATAAAGCACACTATGTAGTCAGCACTCACAGCTGTCTTTTTCCTCAGCTTTGAGCTGAGCAGTCCTTTATTGAGATACACTGAGGTGGTGGGGAGTGAATAATTAGTCAGATATGCTGTCACTATATCAGAAGAATACCTGCCACATCTTTTATGGCCTTCCCACCACCCTGATCTGCTATGCTGGCTGGGTTTGATGGGAGTTGCCATCCAACTGCATCTAGAAGGCCACCCTTAAGTCCCAGGTCATTCTCCAAAAATGAAGAACACCTGTGCTGTAGAGATTCACAGAATAAATTGTTTTGTTATTCTTGTTCTGTTGTTTGGATTTTGCCTCTTAACCTGAACTGACTATAATAAAGAGCTGCGAGGAGAAATTTACATGATGCAAACAGGAAGAGAGCAAAATGGCCACCAACACATTGTCAAGAAAAAAGAGGAATTTATTTATTTATTTTTATTTGTTCCATTTTTACCCTGCCCATTTAGATTTGGGAACCTACTCTGGGCAGCTTACAAAATATAAAGATAAAAACAGCATTAAAATAACTTTGATAATGAGAGCAGAAAAATCAATAAAGAAAACAGGATCCAAGATGGGATAAAGAAGCTATGTAATGGGAGGGGGGCAAGGCCTGCTGGAAGAACCAAGTCTTCAACTTGTTATTAAAAATTCCCAGTGAGGGTGGCAGTCAAATCTCCAGGGGTAAGTTGTTCCAAAGATGAGGGGCCACCACCAAGAAGGGTTTCTTGTTCTCTCCTTCTGGGCCTCTCTCGGGGTTAAGCCCCTCAACCTTCCGGTCTGGCTTGTTCAAGTGACATGAGTAGAGCTAGGAAGCTAGCTAATATGCAATAAAGGTAAAGATTCCCCTTGACAATTTGTCCAGTCGTGTCCGACTCTAGGCAGCAGTGCTCATCTCTGTTTCCAACCCATAGAGCTAGTGTTTGTCCGCAGACAATCCTCCGTGGTCATGTGGCCAGCGTGACTAGACACGGAACGTCGTTTACCTTCCCACTGGTAAAGGTAAAGGTTCCCCTTGACAATTTTTGTCCAGTCGTGTTCGACTCTAGGGGGCGGTGCTCATCCCCGTCTCCAACCCGTAGAGCCAGCATTTGTCCGAAGACAATCTTCCATGGTCACGTGGCCAGTGCAACTTAAACACGGAACGCTGTTACCTTCCCACCGAGGTGGTCCCTATTTATCTACTTGCATTTGCATGCTTTCGAACCGCTAGGTTGGCGGGAGCTAGGACAAAGCAACGAGAGCTCACTCCGTCACATGGATTCGATCTTACGGCTGCTGGTCTTCTGACCTTGCAGCACAGAGACTTCAGCGGTTTAACCCGCAGTGCCACCACGTCCCTTGCATGTGCAATAACGTGTTAATTCATGTGGAAAGATACAAATGCGTAAATAATTGTGATAGATTATAGAGCTGCAGTATATAATAGGGAAGATTGTCCAGGCGACCTGTTTACATGCCTGTTCTGTCTGTACCTGGATACTAGATATGAATGGACAATTAAAGGAGGATGCCATCAGGTAGAGAAGATTGTGTTCCAACAGATTTCCAGACAGAGAACTGTCCTCTCTCAAAGAAGGCACAAAGAGGCACACAAGCACCCTATAAAAAAGATGAAGAACCCATAATTCCTGACATTAGTTCTTCCCCCATGAAATCTCCCCAGCCTTTTATTTTATCCCATCTTTCTCCCCAAACTGGCAATCAAGGCACCTTGTGAGAAGATGAAATTTAAAAGTTACAAATAAAACCACACACAGTTATACTATTAAAACACAATTGAACCAATCCAGTACCAAAGCAGAATCAAATAAAAAACAATTTAAATGCACAGCAAGGAAGTATAGCACCAACCTCTTTAAAAACCCAATCCTCAGCTACCCATCAGTACTCAAAGCTCACCTGAAGAAAAAGTTCTTTCCCTTCTAGTGGAAGGACAACAAGGACAGGACAACATCTATGTCTCTTAGCAAATATACACATTTTACAGATAAGAATAGGCCTTGTTTAGTGAGCCAGGTATCTGGGTGCAGAGCCAGAGGCTGGGAATTTGATTCCCCAGGGTTCCTCCTGGGAGAAGAGCCAGCTTGGATCGGCTTGGGCAAGCCACAGGATCCCAGGGTGCCCCCAGGAGAAGGGACTGGTGAACCACTCTGTATTTAGGAAATCCTGGAAAGGGTTCAACTTGATGGCATGAAATTATTATTAATGTATAGTGTTGCCTTTGCTACCCACTGGGAGACATCTGCCTGCATGTGTCTCCATAAATTAAAGGGCTGGAGATTGGTTTTAAAATCAGGGATGTGTGTGTGGATGGGATGACTGTTTCAGGAAAGGACATCCGTTGGTGCCATGGAACATAACCCTGGTTGCACGCTTCATCCCTTGTCCAGTTCCCATCCTTGACAGTCAAGGCCAAAAAGAGCTCAGAAGTTGCTGGCAGCATCCCAGCCCTTTCTTTGGGCTGCAGATTCAGGACAAGGGAAGCAACACTGTAGTGCAGTTGGCTGCCCACACACCATGTAACATCTCCTAGGGAGGGACGCGTCAAGCAGGCTTTTTCAGACTGCAACAATTCCTGCCTGTTCTTGTATGTCCTGTCCAAGCATGGAACACAATGACAATTTAAATTCTGTGTTGATGGGGGTAGGGGCCAGCACCTGTCTTCTAATATGTCACGACTGAATTAAGAACACATGCACAATAAAGCAATATTTATACACCCCTTTTCTGCTCCCCAAGGCCCCCCAAGTGCTAGATAATAAAGTGGTTGAAATCCTGTTATTTAGTGTAATTAAGTCACACAACAGTAGGCCCACTGAATTGGGGGATTTGATGAGTCAGCTTCTTCGTAAGATCCACTGATTCAAGTGGACCTACTCAGGTTGTGACTTATTACACAAACCAACTGGGTTTCAGCCAGTATATCTAAAATATATTCCGTGTAAACTGACAGACAACTATTTAAAAGCCACTTTGAACAACCAGCCAGGCTAATACAGTTTTGATTGCTAACTTGAGAACTTAAGAGGAACCAAGCAAGCCTGAATTCCTTCAGGAAAGAGTCCCACATACGAGGGGTTCTGGTTGTCTAGAAAGCCCTGCCACAGATATTCTCCACCTTCACCTCTTGAGGTGGGGTCGGGGACAGATCACAAAGTCGCAGGTAAAGATCTCAAATTCTGGGCAAAGTCCTACAGAAGGAGGCAACCTTTCAGACAATCGGGACCAACTCGTTTTGTTTGCACACCCAGATTTGAAGGGTTGGCCAAGGCAGTTTGGGTCCTGAGGTGAAGCGCACGAGGGCAACCCCTCCTCTCTCCAAAGGCAGAAGTTGATGAGACTGGCATTTGAACTTTAACTGAATACTGATGATGGGATAGCAGCATCTTCTACCCTGTTTCCCCAAAAATAAGACAGGGTCTTATATTAATTTTTGCTCCAAAAACACATTAGGGCTTATTTTCAGGGGATGTTTTATTTTTTGTCATGTACAACAATCTACATTTATTCAAATACAGCCATGCCATCATCTTCTGGTTGCTGCACAAGGGTGGAGGGTGGGGTTTCACTTCACTGGGGCTTATTTTGGGGGTAGGTCTTATATTACGAACATCCTGAAAAATCATACTAGGGCTTATTTTCAGGTTAGGTCTTATTTTTGGGGAAACGGTACCACACCTGAGGTAACAAGCTGGTGTAATGGACCTCAGACAAGTTACGAGGCATGCACTCTTCTGTAAGAGAGAAGAATGCACCGAAAGATAATGAAAAACAACTAACTAGGAGATTGCCAGTGCCAGTTGTGACAGGTCCATTGGGGCAAATGGGGCACTACTGTACCTCAAGTTTAGGCTGTGCCTGGCGAGGAGGTCAGGGACCCATCTTTGCCTCCAAGTAGGAAAAGGAAGGAAGGTGGAAAGGGCAGCAGCAGGAGGTAGCAGTGGCCTGCCATCTCTGACTCTACTATTAGGCTGCTGTGCCTTACTTCCCGCTAGCCACAATGGGCACAGTCACCGCTGGCCCACGGCTGCCCAAGGCACCTGCCTTATCCTGCCTAATGGCAAGACTGGCCCTGCAAAATTCCCTGCTCTAGCCACCTTGGCTAACTACATGTGATGATCTCTAATGACTCCCCCATGCTTGAGCCTAACATTTACTGTCTAAATATGCTGTTGGGAAAGATGCCATTTCTTATCGATGTAATAACACAAATAATTTAATGGAGCTGATTAAAGACACTAGCCTCGTGGTATTTAAACTTTAATTAAGAAGCAAAGATTGGGGTAAGGAGACTGAGTTAGGAGAAGAGTCCATTTTAGAATGGTTATTATTTTTATTATTGCTTTCCTCCCTCTAATTGGTTATTTCCCATTGGATTGTATTAACAGAGTTTTGATTTTTTTTAAAAAGACATCAGTTTTTGTTAAGTAGCTGGGTTGTGTCCAAAGCAGTATGCTGTGTTTTTAATGGCATAGACAAAATAATAATAATAATAACTGCTACAGTTTGTAGCTGAAGCTGCTGGTACAGGGCAGAGAAACAAGAATTAGCATTACATGATAGATGGTGCAGAACAAAAATAAAGAAAGTTTAATCTTAGATGTTTTTCAGACTTCAGCATCCATTAGCCTTAGATAGCATACCCGATTATGAGAGATGATGGGAGCTATAGTTCAATATCATCTGGGAAAGCCACAAGTTGTTTGCCATTAACTTTGTTGGTCACCAAGCCCTTCTAAGACTATTGGATGATGCAAGGAAGAAAAAGTACAGTAGCAGCACCTTTAGTGCCAAGGAAGAAGGGCAGGAAAAAGCTTTAAAGATGCAAACCACAAATAGCCATTGGTCCATCAGAACATTCCATACAGCAGAAACAAAACAATACCTTTCTGAGGACTCATTTTAAAAAACCCATGAAATACTATGTAAGTCCTCAATGCATCTAAACTCTTCTTCAAATGGGATTCTAACAAAAAAAATAGTTTTAAGAGCAATTTATGGGGGTAGAATCTGTACCTTGTAACCGGCTTAAAAAGGAGTGGCATTTGATTCTGCTGGGCATAGAAAGATCTCAGGTTGCAGAAAGGCAGGACTGGTACAAAAGGGTAATGAACTCTCTCTCGACCAAACTTGAATAGATGATCCTTTTATATTTTCAAACAGAGAAGGGGCTATTGTGCCATTGCAACCGGAGAACTTTTCACACTAGGCAAAATGAAGCAGTGCAATCCTCATCTAGTCAGTTCTTTTGCATTGAATGGGAGCGACTTCCAGGTAAGTCTGTGTGAGACTGCATCCTTGATTCATCTTCAGTTCTATCCATAGTTACTTGGCAGTCAGTCCCTCTATGAAATCAAAAAGACAGTGCAGTGCTACAGTATGTGACTGCAACCTTTCTTTTAAGCCAGTGGTCAGGGAACAGGGGTAAATTACCCCAAATGGGGTAAAAATGAAAATCCTGGGGGTAATGAGGATGAGCAGAGCCCCAATATTGATGCTCTCATATCCAATATGAAGCAACATAATTTCTCCAAAACCTGAAGTTTTCAAGTAAGTTGAAGCTTTCAAAGTAATTTTGAATAGATTCAATAAGATTTTGAATTCAAATAATGTATGATTTCCTTCCTTTCAAATCAAGGGGGTAATGTCGGTGTATATAACTTTTTTTGGGGGGTAAAAGGTTAAAAAGTTCCCTCACCCCTGTTTTAAGCAACTGTGAATAAGATCAAAAGGCCTCATCCCTTTCATTATAACACTCTTATGAACTGCAGACTTTGGACACACACACACACACACACACACACACACACACACACACACACACACACACACACACACACACACACACACACACACACACACACACACACACACACACACACACACACACACACACACACACACACACACACACAATAGCAATGAAAAAGAGTACTAGTGGATTTAAAGCCTGCACCACTGCTTGGTGGGTTGAGAAATGACTTCCTAACACTGTGTGGAATTAATACATCTAACCCTTATTAATTGTAGCCTGCGTTCCCTCTAAGCTGCACACAGAGCTCCGTCGGGACTGCACACCAGCAGCCAGTGTTGCCCCCTGTTTAGTGCTGATTTCGGAACGACACCCCCTCCCCCTGGGGGCACAGGCATGGAGCGAGGCTCTTGTGCAAAGGGGCCGAAAATTTGAGAGAGCATTGATTGTGGCCAAAGTAAATTAATAATAATAACCATAGGCCAAATCCTGTTGCATAGTGTAGTAAATTACACTAGAGTAGGCTCACTAAATTGACAAGAGATTTCTTGGGTCAACTCCTCCATTGATTCACTGGGGCCTATTCCAACTCCATAAGTTGCAGTTAGAGTAGTGCTCTAAATTAAGTTTACGACATAATTAAGCACGGAATACTTGGCTCCCCAGAGAGCGAGATACTCATTTTACGGATGGAAAGCTGAGTTAACCTTGAGATGGCTCCCTGAACTTGTCGAGATAAAACTTAGATCAGGAACAGAAGCTCGAGGGCAGTGCTGCAGTTTAATCAGTAGGGCACAGAGCTCAGTTAAACAGAGTTCTTCAAACAGAGGTTAGAAGGCCACCTGTTAAGGATATTTTAGTTGTGGGTTTCCTGCTTTGTACAGGGGGCTTGACTTGGTGATCCATGAGATCCCTTCCTCCTCTACAGTTCTATGATTCTGTGGATTATTTGTCCACGTTTCCCCATTTCCTCCTATACTATCTGTTAAGGAGGATAAAGAAGCCAACTGTGGTGCAGGTATGCTGGACACCTTTGGGTGAATGCAAGCACCCTTCCTTTGTTTAAAGATCTCCTTGTTTAAACATAGCGTAAGATCATAAAAGTGGCTTGTGTTAGAGCAAGTGGGGAATGCTTTGCCTCACCCAGCCCTGTTTCCTGCCTCATTTGCAGGCCAGGTTGTTTGTTCAGAGGGGGGGAGTAGAGATTGTTTACAGTCTGAGGTTCCTAATGTCAGTCGTCTCCAATACATTTTGCCTTCAAAGAAACAAAAAGGAAGAAAGAAACCAAGAAAGCAGCCATTCCAAGTTATCAATGTGGGTAGAAAAGGTCTTTAAAGGGAGTGTTTGCCATGAGAAATGATGTGGTGTAGTAGTTAGAGCATCCGCTGGGCCTTGGGAGATGCCAGTGCTGTATCCCACCGCCTGACCCTTGGCCAGGTACTCTTTCTCAGCCTAACCCACCTCCCAGGGTTGTTGCTGGGATGAGAAAATGGAGGGGGCAGGAGCCGGGAGTCAGGTTATGTATGACACTTGAAGCTTATTGGAGGAAAGATGGAACAGAAACATAGCTGATAAATTATACAACTGAGTTAAACATTTTGTTCTCAAGCGCTGATGAACTGACCTTCAGAGTGCGTGTGGCTCAAGAAATTCTCCGTGTGTTTATTCTTCTGTACCAGCTTCTGTCCATATTAAGAATTTTATGACCATACTGAATGTCACTCCAGGTAGTTCTGTAAAATACACACCCTCTTATTTAGGTTTCATCTTGAACTGAAACTCATTTTCTCTGTTTGCATCAGTTCTGACTTCCCTGCTTACCTTTGGCTTCATGCACACCCAACCAGTGGTTTGGCCTGTGACAGACGGCAATCTAAGTATGTAAAGGTCACTTCCTGGACAAGAAGAAAAATCTCTCCACTCCCACGAGACCGAAAGTGTGACTACATTGGAGAGCTGAATCAGAACATTTCAGCTTTCTGTGATTTGATTCATCACCTAGATTACACCTGAAATCACAATCAGTGCTTGCACAGCGATTGTGGATTGATCTGAGCATTCACCGTTCATGCTGGTTGCTATGCAAGTGGCATTCCAATCCACAGCCTCCCTTCTTTCTTTGTTCCTCTGGTCCTGCCCCTGTGATTCTTTGTGTGAGAAAACTAGAGCCAGGAAGGGGATGGGAGGTAGGGATGATTCTGTTATTGGCCAATTATGAGATGTGCCTTTTTCGGGGGTGGGGGGAATCCCAATGTATTGTGTGTGTATGAGTGCATGCGCACATGTCAAAGAATGCTAGAAAATGTCTCACAAAGGAAAATAGTTGGGACATTGAAATGCACACACACACACACAAAGAAACACTTTGGAATTCCATCATCCCCATACCTCTCCCTATTTGCAGGGTAAGTCCCTTGGTTCTCTCCATGATCTTTCATCTGAACTTCTGCCAAAGTTACAAAGCATTCAGAGTGGTGGTGGTGGTGGTAATCAAGTCCCAATGTGTTGCGTGTCTCTGTGTGTGCGGGCACACATCCATATTTCAACGCCCCAACTGTTTTCTCTGAGTGGGATATTTGAAACCAGACCCCAACTGTAACACCACTTATAGACTGTAGTGTTCACCCTTATTATGTTAAGTAGTTATGAATATTCATATTTCAGGCTAATGTTGCTGAGAGGCGGAGCTGAGAGATATGTAATAAAGAGGCGGAGTCAGAGAGTCAGTGAGTCAGAGTCTGAGTGAGAGAGTGTGGAGAGATAGAGTGTGGTATTTGGGAGATCTGAGGTGTGATTAGAGTGAAGAGTAAATAAGAACTGTTATGACAAATAGAAGGTTGAGATTGATGATAATTAACCCTGTAGAAGTTACCTATGATTAATAATAACATTTGTAATCAATGAACAAGTTTTATTTAAAAGACAGTGAAGTTTGGACCTGCATCTTCATCCTTCCATAATTAACGTTGATTTAGTGATCAACTGGTGGCAGCGGGTGAAAAGGAGTATTCGTTTGACTTCGTGTGCTCTGTGTTTGGGGAGTCAGGCAATGGGCACAAGGAGCGAACGCCACATAGACTTGTCCCATATTCACAAGAACATCCATGGGGGGGGAGCATAGTTGAATTCTTCCAGCTTGAAAAAGCAGGAGCCCTCTCGAGGCAGAGAAAAAAGTTGTTTTGGCAGCAAAAAGATCTTGGAAGAGTTGAAGCAGTCTTTGAGCTATGGTAAATGTATATTTCAAATTCATCCGTTTTATAAATGGAGCAAATACCACCACATTCAACCATGTAATTGCACTCAAAGACAGCTTTTATAGAGGTTCTGTTTTCATGCCTCTCCAGAAAGGGGCAGTACTGCAAGACTTTGCTTGTTGGGCTCAACTCCCAGTCTAGCTTCTCACTGCAGTCGCTACAAAGCGGGGTGAGGTGGAGTGGAGTGGAGTGGGGTGAGGTGGGGTGGGGGGCTGTTGTAAAATTAACAGGAGACAGGGACTGATGCTTTGGGGTTTAATTAACTCCCTCCCAGCTTTTCCTATGCAATTTGAGCAGTACCTCCTATTTCCAGTACAAGATAATCATAGGCAGAGAAAGCTTGCCCCAGTGTTAAGTGCTGACTATCTATAGCTTTGAAAATATAAGAATACCAGAAAAATCCTGCTGGATCAGCCCAGAGTGTCCAACCAATGCATCAGTCAGATCCCACAGTGGCTAACAGGGTTGTCCGCACAGCAGTGTCCCGTTCCCTGAGCTTTCAAGGTCAACACTTAAGGCTAAGGGGCTGGCCCCTTCTGATGCGATGGGAATGGATCCTTCAGTGACAATTTGCAACATGGGGCGCATGTGACAGAAAATGTAGAAACTCAAGTGATAAATTTAAAGGTCATGTGAAGTCCAGCAGGGGTGACGGTGGCAATGGCAATAACTCTGGAGCATGCAAGGTACGGTAACAAAAAGGACAAGGGTGCTTCTGAACATGTCTGAATGGCATGTCTTGAAGCCATGAGAAATTAACCCCAAAATTGTGAGTTGCCAGATGTGTGTGTTTGTTTCCCTTCTAGATGCCTTTCACCCTGTGAGGTGACCAGAGGCAGTTCACAAACAGTGCCTGAGATTTAAGGTCTAAAAACTGAGAAGAATGGACATGAATGTTGAGTGCCCTGGCCAACCAGATGCACATGAGAAACCTACAACCAGGACATAAGTGCTGTGGCATCTTGCTTCCTGTTCTTTCACATGTTTTATTTTGAGGCTGCCTCCATTTGCAGAGGTAATATGTAGCCATCATGTTGTTTAGTAGCCATTACAGAATGAATCCCTTGCATTAAAGCAGTGGATTTGAGGGGCAGTAACTCATGCTCCCTTGCAATGAGACATGAGGAGGCTCCACAGAACTGGAGGGAGTCAGTGGCGGTGGCGAAGCTTTCTCCCTTCGCTCTGCAGTACAAAGGGTTTTCCGACACCAGCACTCATTACCTTCCAGAAAGTGGTTTTACTAGTCAATCCAGTAAAATGATATTGACAATTCAACTTCTTTTCTTTGCACCCCACACTCCACCGTGATGAAACAAGAGCCTTTTTGCCTCGTTCAGCTAATATTGTTGACAGACTTTTCCCTCTGTTGCTTGAAAACAGAGGACTGAAGAGGCCGAGGCAAAACTGTCAAGGCCAGTAATTCATCCATCCCCATTAATTATATTTTATTGTATATAGCATACCGCATCAAACTCATCAGCATTTGATTGCTTACAGAAGGGAAACCTGTTGAAGGGGATCCTTTGTGAAGTGAATCCTGTTAGTTCATTAACTCATTGCTCATAATAACATTCAGTACTTCCTAAAATTCAGACAGGAGAAGAGAGTGTGTCTACCAGGGCCACCAGTGACTAAAGCTCAGACCCAGCTCCTACTGTGCCCTGTAAACTGGTGCATCCGTAACATACCACCATTACTGTGTCTTTTAGTAAAGTAATCTGTCACAGATTGGGAAACACCTGAAGGAATCCCTGTTGGATCAGTTCCTCTAGGAAGCAAGAGAAGCAAAGAGCAGATGTGTAACAATTCCAACTGTACTAAGCAGAAGAAAATAGCTCAGTAGTTACAACACTCTTCCACACCTCAGGCTTTGCAGTGCCAGCCTCATGAAGCTTCTTATGAGGACCCAAAAGCTGACTTTTATATTGTAGCAGGAACAATAAAGGTATTACACAAGCTTCTTTTAAAGTTTTGCTCATGAAGGACACGCCTGTTAAGTTTCCAAAGTACAAAGCCTAAAGAGCCAGCCTGTTACTGCAGAGATACAAACTGTAATTTTAAACTATGTATTCATTCAGCTAGGCAGCACTGCTTGCTTGCTTAAAGATATTTATACACCTGGTTTTGGAAACACAAGGATAGCCAAATTTGACTTTTTGGATAATGGGATTTTTAAATGTTTTATTCATTGTCAGTTATCAGGACTGTATTGTTCGCGTAACACCTCATGAAGAAAGAGGATAAAAGATCTGTATAACATTTTAATTTATATAAATTCAGTTTTAGAAATAATTACTATAATGTAAATAAAAACACAAAACATTGTGACAAAATGGGGAAAACTAAGGATAGATCACACATTAAGGCAAAGCATTTTTCCTCTTATAACAATAACTTTGCAGGTATGCAAAACTTTCAGAGCAACATACCGGAGACATCAGATGTGAAAATAAATCTGCGTTATCTCTCCCTATGGATCCATTACAAAAGTAACCTAATTTACCAAATGTAGATTGAGGCAGGCTTACATTAGAATAAAACAAAACAAAAGGAACTGGTACATCCACAGAAGTCCAGGTTATAAAAGAGAGAGAAGTAGATGTAGAAAATAGAATCCAAGTTCTTTCTTCTGTGTTCTTTAAATGAGTAGTTAAAAAGCTCTGGCTCAATGCATTTCAGTGAAGCCTTCTTCAGGAGCGAGCTTTTTTTATACTCTCTGCAAAAAAGAGAAGGCTTTGCTAAACGCATTGAGCCAGAGAACTCGATTCTATTTCTGAGACTTTGTCTTACATTAGAATAAACAGACTACCTTTTAAACTTAAGTCTAAACTGCCTTCTACAAATTGAATCATCACCTCATGAAAGGGAGGGGCCGACCCTGTCCACAGGTGAACTGCACGGCTGCTTGTTAAAGTGCCAACTATTGATAGATAAAATCAAGGTTGATTAACTTCAAGCCAGATTTTGTCTGGAGAGCTCTTTGAATAGAGAGAGCACTATCAAATTGAGGATGTCCCATCAACATTTCAAATACGCAGGAATATTTAAAATTGTAGGACACATGGCCACCCTAGCTCTGCATGAAGGTAATGCATTCGGAAAAAAGGAAAATTGAATTCTTCCACTTTGTATACATTGTCCAAATCACACGGGTATACATATTTTGTTACAGTTGGCATAATTTGCTATGTAATTAGGTATTGTTATTGTTTTATTGTCCCTGTTGTAATCACGGGTACTGACCTCCCATCCTGATTTTCAGGAATAGTAGAAGAATGGAGTTGGAAGGGGCCTCTAAGGCCATCGAGTCCAACCGCCTGCTCATGGCAGGAATCCAAATCAAAGCAGATCTGACAGATGATTGTCCAATTTTCTCTTGAATGCCTCCAGCGTTGGAGCGCTCACCACCTTCCTGAGGTCATGGGCTTCATTGTCATATTGCTTCTATGAACTACTCTTTTCAGCTTCTGAGGTTTTACCAGGTGTTGTCCATACCCTTTCAAATACTGTACATCTTTACAACCATAAAGGCTAGAAACTTACCTTTTATTCTGGAAAATCTGATTCCTAAGAAGCCAAATACAACAATGCAAGGAATACATTCTGTGACTTCTATGCCTTTGTAGCCTAAAGTTAGCAGCCTGCGTAATTAGTTCAAATGATATGACTTTACACAATATTGTGTGTTTGTTGTGTTCAGTAGGGCTTCCTCCCATGTAAGCGGGCGTGGAATTGCAGCCTGACAAAAGTGAGGTTGCTAGAGCAGAACGGCCACCAGGGACACTTAATAATGCTTCAAGTCTACCCCAGTGTCCTGACAGGACATGAAACAGTATTTTTTTCTTGTTGAAGCAGAAATGTTGAACATTTGGTAGCAGCAATTGTACTTATTTAATAAAAGTACATACTTGTGTTTTCTGCTTACAAAAGTGTGTTTGTGCCTTGCTGTGTTACTCAGACCTTTCTGGATTTTCTCTTTGTACTGTCTTTCTGGCATTTTTTCCTTCACATTCTGAAAAAACAGTATCAGAAAATTTTAGCCCTCTGTTTGAAAACTACCGGTACTTTCCTACGTATATAAAAAAATAAAAGTCAAAAAAGTGTTGGTAGCATTATTTAGACTAATAGATTTATTTCAGAATGAGTTCCTGTGGATTACATAATACTCCTTCAAACTCTTCTATGCCTGAGGAAGTTGATGATAATCCATGGGAGCTCATATGAAATATATCCATGAACCTTAAAAATGCCACAATACTTGGGGGGGGTGTTTGTGTGTGTTCTGTTTCGATTTTGCTGTGCATGTTAAAACTAACCAGACTACCTCAGAAGATGGCTAATTTTGCCAAGTGATTTCTGGCTTGGGGAAAAACAATAGCTCTTCATTTTATTGTGAAAGAAACTGAAGCACTGCTTTGTCTAAAAGCTCTAGAGGACTCCTTATCTCCAATTGTATGCTGTAGAACATTCTTGCAGCATTTCCGAAAAGAAACAATCCATAGTCAATCCTATTTGAATGACTTCTAATTTTTGCTGGCACAGGCAAACTCAAGCATCAAGGATTTGTGCTTGGTTGAATAAAAAACAGTGGCAAACCATATGCAAAGGTGGTGTAAATTGTTGCCTTAACTCATCACCAGTGAAACATAGTAGTATACACTCATTCCTACAATTTTTTTAAAGGGCTGATTGTCTTTTTGTCCTGGAGTCTGAACACCCAGAGACAGAACCCATATATGATAAGTCGAAATTTGACATATAAGAGGACAAAAAATGTCTTGTAGTAATTGATGTTCCCATGGCAAAACTCAAGGACCAAAGGTTGAAAATTTTACTTTTTTGGGCTCTTCCTGAGGGAGCACCCCCCCTGCCGTACTGATTGGTGCCACTTGGTACCAAACAAGCACAGATCTAACCATATTTATTTATTTATTTATTTATTTAATGGACTTATATATCGCCCCATAGCGCTACAAGCACTCTCCGGGCGGTTTACAATTTTTAATTATACAGGCTACACATTGCCCCCCCAGCAAGCTGGGTACTCATTTTACCGACCTCGGAAGGATGGAAGGCTGAGTCAACCTTGAGCTGGCTACCTGGGATTTGAACCCCAGGTCGTGAGCACAGTTTTAGCTGCAGTACAGCGTTTTAACCACTGCGCCACAAGTGATTTATGCCTACACTCATTTATACCCGCTTTTTCCTCTCCGCTGCGAGATATCAGTATCTTTTAAAAGAATGAATAACAAATATTTCAAGAAGTTTGAAGAAACACTTTAAAATGATTCTCTATGTAGATTTTATTTTCTTTTGTCCAAAAGCTGTTGATGCAACTACATATGCAAAAGGCCAATGATATTATCAGCGGTGGGTGATTTTTTGTAAATTAAACACTTCCTCCTCTTATCATATGGCTTCCACAGCTCCTGTGAAAAAAAACTTTCATCAGGTGGGAACCATGGAAGCTGCAGAATTAACCACTTTCCAAAAATTGCTGTCATCAGCCTTCTGAAGGAATAGCTACACCAAGAGGGTTTCAGATTTTTAGTGGATCAGCACTAACAACAAAAACTTCCAATCAGAGCCCTTTTTAAGAGAGGTACACTCTGCTTCTAATTTTATTTGGAAATCAGTTGTCTTTTGTATCAGCTTTTTAGAAAATGTTAAAGAAGCCCATTAAAAATTATGCGCTGGATTTGTTTATCTGTGTGTTTGTTTATGGACTAGCACTAACATTCAAAGTTTCTGACCCAACTCCATTCCATTATAAAGTAAAAGAAAACAAAACCCCACCTTTTGAAGATGGTTAAAAAAACAAACAAGAAAGTCAGGGCTTTTGCCACTGTGGGTAGCAATTTGAGGCTTCCATTGTCTAGATGGTGGGGAAAATACTAATATCAGTATAATCATCAGTACATGAAAAGGAACAAATACTCCACCTGAGTCAGCCCTTAGACTGTGCCTTCCAGAATCCCCCAGCCAGCATAGTTTTAAAACTTGTATCTCCCAGAATCCCTCAGCCAGCATAGCTGTTGCCTGAGGGAATCTGGGAGATTATGATTTTTAAAAGTAACATTTCAAAGATCTGCCACTCCCCTGAGGACACATACTAAGAGGCAGATGTCTGCCCAGATTGTTGGCCATTTGTAACAAGTTAATCACTCCAAAAGGGGAAGAAGTTGCTGGGACCACATACTCCATCTAGTGAAACAGCCCCACTGCACACCCAACAGTGCAGCGACCAGTTACTGTCCCTGGGTATGCCCCCCCCCCAATAGATGCAGCCATAAACTTCCATGTATGTGCTTACACCCAATACAAATCTAAAATCTAGGGGTAGGGGGGAACCTAGCAAAGAGTTGAGTATGGAAAGAACTTGGCATGAGGCATAGGCATCTCTGTATTAACATAAAGCTACTATGCATAGTCAGGTTTTGCATTCGGAGCCTAACCATTTGACTCTCTTCTCCTCATTCCTACAAAAAACATGTCTGCTATGAACATTCTTTCTCCTGGAGGGATCAAACTGGGTACGCAGTCATGCTTTTGGACCAAGTCTGTCAAATAAGAAGTGGAGTGCAATGAATACATGATTGGTTCTCAAGGTGAGCTTGGCCATGGCTTGTAAGGGGTTAGGGGACACATTAAGGACTCCTCCCCTCCCGTGTGTCTTATCACTGAAGACAGGGTGCCTTTTCTTGCTGCAGCTGCCCCTAATCCTCATTCTCTTGCTTGCCAACAGCTCCGGACTCCCAGCGCTCAATTAAGGCACTTCTCTGGCGACGAAGGACGCGAGGGCTTCTCTCCGGCTGTGTGGTTGGATGCGGAGCAGGGAGAAAAAAGGGGAGCGGGGGGAGAGAAGAGTGAGTAAGAGCTAGGGGAGAGTCACCAAAAAGCACACGTGAAAAGCTGGGGAGATTTCAACGGCAGACATAGCAACGATGGGCAGGAGAGTCTGGATCACAACTGAGCTTGGGAAAGTTTCTTTTGGACTACAGCTCCCAGAATCCCCCAGGCAGTATGGTTTCCTAAGTTCTGTGGGCCATGAAGCTTACTGTTCCAAGCTCTGAAAAAGATCCAGTGCCAGTTTCTCTGCAAAGAAAACTCTGTTCTGTCAGTGACCAATGTACTGACACTCTAGGCTCAACATTTATTCAGGGACCCACAAAGCTGAGCCCTAATTCACCTTCCCAGTCTTTTGGGGCAAATGAAACTCTGTCATGTTTTTGGCATTGGCAGTTGTATTTTAAAAGTCAAGATCACAGCGCAGTTTCAAGGGTGCCACAGTATGTTTTGAACTCTGATCCGAATTCAGAAGCATGTGCAGTAAAGTCCTCTGCACATTCATTCTGCAGTCAATTCTGTAACAGTAGGTGGCCAGCTGATAGACCCATAGATATTTTTGGGTCTACGATACCAATTAATCATAATAATCATGTGTTGTCAAGTTGATTCCGACTTGTGGCAACCGTTTCCAGGGGTTTCTAGGAAGAGAATACATAGAAATGGTTTACCATTCCCTTCTTCTGGAAGTATCCCGAGACTGTGCACCTTTTCCAAGGCCGCACAGACTGGTTCTTCTCGGAGGCAGTGAATTCCCAACCTCTGGCTCCACAGCCTGGTCTCTAAACCAATGAGTTATTGAGCCAGCTACAATACCAATTAGCCCTGAGTCATGAAAGCCAATGGGGTAGAAGTCTTTGGTCCTGCTATGTAAGAGCATTTGGACAGCCACATGTTTCCAACTCCTATCTTATAGGATTTATTTTATCTCCTATCTTTCAGGATTTTGCCTCATGGGAAGTGCAGCTCTGATAAATCCAATTTTTGTTTCAGCACATGAGCTTTCTCAGTTAAAGGGTGCCATCTTGTATCTAAGTACTAGAAGTACCATCTGGCTAGTCATTGCCAAGACCCACCAATAATAACTTGTCCTTGAGATTCTTTTCCTAACAGCTAAGAAGGAGGCAAGGTGGGAAAGGGGGGGGGGGAATGTGGGAGGCGGCCATAAGTGTTGGCCACAGGGTAGAAGACTTCCCCAGTCCTGGATCTGGCAATGTTGTATCTCCTTGGAAGGAAGGAGGACTTCTGATATCAAGAAATGGAATGGCCAGTGTTTTATGTGTTTAAAGGGGGCGGGGGAGAGAGAACCCTATCAAGAAGTGAACAACTGAAACAAAGACATGCCTGACATTTTGCCAGCATTTGACTAATGTGAAATTAGTTATGTGGAATCTGAAGAACAATAGCTCAACATTGATATGTACCATCTGCTTGCCTGTTACTATCAGCTGTGAAGGAAACAAAATGTAAATGTTTTACAATGCGCCTATTGTGGCTATGTTAAAAAGGTGAGGTATGCAAAGGAAAAGATAACCAGCCCTTGTTTCCAGTGTTTTCCACAGAAAATGTGGATATTGTGTGTGTCATTAAAGGCAACAGAGACATAAGCAGATCAGACCCACTTCAAATGATGGGACTTGACAGGAAATCTTCCTGTAAAAGCTGCATGAAGGCAGACGGAAGCTGCTTTGGTGCGCTTTTCCGTCAATTTTGACCAAGAATGGTGGGTCAAGACTAATAGGTTTTATTTGGCATAAGCTTTCAGGGGCAACCCAGTTCAGATGCAATAGATCTGAAGAAGTAGGTTACAGTCCACAGGCATTTCAATATCAAAGAAGCTCTTTAGTTTTTTAAGTGACACAAACCTTTTTTGTTGACTTTGCTGTAGCAGACCAACACAGCTATTTTGCTGGAAGTACCTCATTCAGTGAGTGTGAGCTGTAGAACTTCCCAAGGTTAATCATATTAATCAGAGGGAGTCAAGTACTATGGGAAGTCCATACACAACTCAGACACTGAAGTAAGTGCTCACATTATGGGGGATGATAGATAAGGAAGCCTTAATAAAACTCACAGGCCCCACGGCTGCCTTCCGGCAGTTTTAGCACAATGATTCTGATGTGACTGATGGAAGATCTCTGCTTTTTCTGTTCTCCCCTTCCTTTAATGCAAGCACTGAAGCCAATATGTCTGGTCAAACTACACAGATGTACATTGTGCCAATGCAGATTAATAATAATAATCATGTGCTGTCAAGTCAATTCTGACATGGTGACAATTTTTCAGAGTTTTCCAGATACAGAATACTCAGAAGTGGCTTCCCATTCCCTTCTTCTTGGAGGCACACTGGGATTGTGCAGCTTGCCCAAGGTCACACAGGCCAACTCACCTTGCAGGAGGCACAGTGGGGAATTGAACTTCAGATACCTACATTACTGAACTATCCAGCCAGAGACTAGCAGGTAGATAGATAAACTATCACCATGACAAGGTTTGCCTCTTACTTTAGAGAGTTTGTTTGGGAGTCTCACTTTTGCGGAGGAACAAACTCACTAGCTATCTCAGTGCCTGAACATTTCCTTTTTAAGCTGCTGGAGTGTTCTAAGTTACTATAGGGAGGCCATAGCAGCAGCAACAAAACTAACCACAGGTTATTGGTGATCAGCCATGAAGAAGTTTCTAGCCCTTGTTTTTATACTAGCTAATGTGCATAGCTCCATCAGTAAACATAGCACTTCACCATGTGACAGGAGCAAAAATGGCAGAGATTCCCCCCTCCAAGGAACTTAGTACCTAAATGTTAGTAAGAAGCAGCAAAGGGAGGGGAGCAGTGAGGCTAACAGTAAATCACAGAGGGTCTATAGCTGAATGGTGGCAATGCACAAGCTTTGCAAAAAGAATTCACTGCATCTCTAGGTAGGGACACAAAACTTTTTGTTGATTTTGCTGTAAGGCAACTTGTTTAACACTCTTAAACCAGAAAGCAGCTGCCAGCCAGTACAGGGTACAAGAAATGAAGTGCTACAGGAACTCATGATCTGACAAGAAAGGCAGGGAGATGATCTGTTCTGCCGCTCTGCTGGGTTCCTGCACCACAGGAAGTCATCGTAGTTGTTGCCAAATGTTGGTGGCAGTAGCATTAGAAATATTGGTGCCTGCTACTGAACAACAGTAGGGTAGCCCTCAGGGGTTGTGATAGGTCCAGTGTGGGTTCCTGACCGAAGAGTAGAAAAGCTTTTTTCTTTTGACGGCAAATAGATCCAAATCCTGTTGCTTAGGTTAGTAAACCACACTAGAATAGGCCCATTAAATAAACAGAGATTTGGTGAGCCCACTGCTCCATAAGGTCTACCAATTCAAATGGGTCTATTCTAACTGCAACGTACTGTGCTGAAGTAAGTCACAGTTACCAAGTGTGACTCTGGAGGCATGCAGCTCTGCTGGAATCATATCTCCGGAACACTAATGTGATTTTAGCTAGAGTGACATATTATCTGTAAAGTATCATCTGGCCCTCGGACTGTGTTAAATGTTGGCTTGCCGTTGCAGCTGAGTGATGTTCCTAAGTACAGCCACAGACCACCAGTCATCACTGGGAGCCGTAAGAATGGCTGATGGTGTGGTTGTTACCTGATGCAGGCCATTCACCTGGGAGGTCTCCGAAGAGCTCGGTGGGGGCCATGTGACATCTAGCTTCTTGCAAGAAGGTCTTTCTAGAAACAAGAGAAAGGAAAAAGAGCAGGCTTTAACAGCCATGTACTGTTTGACCTCAGTAACGGCAGTGCTTTTGAGCATATGCAGAGTGCATTTTCCCCAACACTGAATAATTACAGTCTGCTCAGTTGCGTCAGGGTTGAGAGAAAGACTTTCATTTCAGAGTGTGTGACCTAAATTCTGGCACTCCAGCA
Source organism: Pogona vitticeps (assembly GCF_051106095.1). Taxonomy (NCBI): domain Eukaryota; kingdom Metazoa; phylum Chordata; class Lepidosauria; order Squamata; family Agamidae; genus Pogona; species Pogona vitticeps. The sequence goes on from NC_135784.1 coordinate 181,202,172, forward strand.
GGGGAACCAGAGCGTGGCCCTTCTTTCCACATTCATGCCAAGCAAGCTGTTTCCCACAGTCTCTGTGAGTTTTGCCTCCATTGTGCCACTTACTTTGTCTGGCAATATTTCCAGGTCTCTGGTCACACCCGCTAATGACAGGCGGGTTTCTGTTTCAGTCTTGCATTTGTTAAAATTCAACCTTGTGTTTGCTACAGTGCCCTCGGAAACCTATTACCACCCTTTAGGTACACACTCTGATTCAGCTAGCTGCCAAGTTCTCATACTGCAACTGGGACCATTTATTTATTTTCTTTATTTATAGACCTAATTCTTTGGAACGTTCATACTGAGATAAAGTCAGACAGGTGAACCATACAGGAACTATCATCATCACAAACAGATGAATGAATTGATCCAAAGAGTGCAGGTAGGGATAGAATAAACACTGAAATTATAGCCATGCGATTAAGTCTGATGATACATGGACCAAAGCACCTACCTTAAGGTAAATATACAGTAAACATTTGAAATTGATTTTGAGAATCCATTTTGTATGGTGCTATGTATTCTCATTTCTGCTGTTTGGGGTAAATTTTTACACAGGCAAACTATGAATAGGTGAGAAGTATTTGAAATATAGGGTTATCTCAGTTTGCTACATATTTCTTGGATCAAATGGGTGGCCAAAACAGAAATAGCAAAGTGAATGAAAATGACCAAGATTTTTTGGTAAAAATTCACAAAATGCAGAATATTTTGATCACATAATGAAAAATGAAAAAGTAAAGTTGATTATAGCTTATCATTCCAAGTATAATAAACAGGAAAAGAAGTGCAGGAAGCAGAAGCACATATTGGCTGAAGAGTTTGCACACTAGTTTGTATATAACATTATTTAGAGTTACTGAATATGAAGGCAGTATAGCCACAATGATGTCCAGCCTCTGGTAAGAGAAGAAGAGATGGAGGAGGAAGTGTCAGATCCTTATTAATCCAAACTTGCCAAAAATATGTACACAATAAATCTGTTATCTTTAATATATATATTAAAGTAATTTAATATTTTAGTAATTTTAGTGCGTACAAATACTGGCCTATTTTGTTAATGTTAGAAATGAAGCAGGGAAAAACCCAGGATCTTTAGGATGAGAAGTGTGTAGGAGGACCTGGTGGAATAAAGATAAGCTCTCTCAGATCCAGAATCCGGGGCTGGGGTGGGGGTGGGGGATGACCCAGAAGTCTGTGGCTGCTTAAATACTACTGTGACACACAGAGCTATTCTATTTAACCCAGAAGAAAGGGTGTGAGGCCTATCAGTGAATTGCAAATTAGCAGCCTTGCCTTCTGTTCACTTCCTGATATATTTTTTTCCGCTGGAATTAACATGATTCTTGAGTCCATCCAGACATCCTTGAGGACAAAGTTTATCTATGGATTTCTATACAGTCTTCTATACAAATCCTTGGGTTTGTATATATTCATTCACTTCAGAGCAGGTCACTCAGTGAGTTCAGAAATTCGGCACTCCATCTGAGAAGGAGACCACAGTGATGTTTGGGCACTGCTGAGGTCAGGATGACTGTTGGTGTCATCCTGGTGCTAGCATTTGGTATAAAAATTCTTTGATTTTGGGGCCCTCCTGCTGTGGAGACTGGAGGAACATGAGAAGACAGGATATTAGTGGAGTGACCTGAAAGTGAGGTGAATTTTAAAATCTGTTATTTCACAGGAGGAACTTTTCATTGAGGGTCTATCTAGATTATTTACAGGACGTTAGATGTGTCACAGTTCTGTGGAATCTGTGAAAAGCCACAGGATGTATTGAGCATTTCAGCTGGAAAACAAACAAGAGAATAAGTTTCTAGACCCTATGGAATAAAGGTATTCTTGGAAATATGTGGCTCTGAAAATCCCAGAAGCTAGAGGGTTGGCTTGGCTAGCTAAGATTTCCTCACAATGACTGTGCCTTTTAGTTTCCCTTGCTCCTTCCTATAACAAGCAAAACTGAAATAAATTATGCTGAATGATATGTACAGAATACAAACTATGTCATGTAAAATACAATATATAAATCTGCAGGATTTATACAGATCACACATACTGGCCTTTAGACTGGAATGAGGATGATTTGGCTCTCTTATGTCCTTTGAATTTCAACCCATACTGTCCCTTACCCATTACCAGTGCTGGATGAGGCTGATGAGTGTTGCAGGCCAAAGCATCTGGATGGCAAAAGGTTCCCTACTCTTTCCCTGAACGACTCAAGCCAACAGGCTGAATATTTTTAAGGCTTCATCCCTATGCAAACTTAGCTGGGAAAACACTTAACTGGACTTAGTAATACTGTGACATTCTTTTGGGATATATATGCATAGGGTTGCAGTGTATGAGAGTGAAAAGCAGCCAGAGAGAGGCATTATTCTCCATGGAGTATGGATACAATTATTGTGCCTTTGTGACTTCTGATTAAGCAGGAGTGGCAGGTTTGTGAAACAAGGTAAAAACCTAGCAGACCTATTTTATTAGAGGCAAACGTGGGTTAAAGAAAATGGCTGATGAGGAGATACCCCTCTTTCTGACTGCTATCAGCTGGGGAGACTTAGAAATTCCTCTAGCCTTCAGGTGCATGCTGGAGGACAAAGCAGAACACTCCCAAGGCCACTGTGATGATTTAATCTTGGAAAAATGCCATTCGCAAACTAGTCAGACTGGGAGACAAGGATTTTAACACATCTGAGGTGCAATATGCATTTCACACACAACTTCTGTGCCCTCCAGTGTCCTTTGATATTGCAGAAGATCCTGGGGATGCATTTCTTTAATTGTATTGGTTGGCTTTACTGGCATGCTAAAAATATGCTCCAGGCAAGTTGTTTGCTCAATCCCACACTTATGCTTTTACCATCCTGCACCAGATGGGAAAAAAGTTCTTCCCCTGAAACCACAAGCCACACAATAAAGCAGCGGTCTCTCACAAGGCTATTCAACACTCTGCTTTACTATTATTACACAGCTATTTCCAGATTTTCTTTTTAAAAACCCACCTACTCTGGTGTCTTGTGCCCAACAGTGGTCAGCTGTATTCTTATGGGATACCTACAAGGAGATCGTAGAGGCCTCTTCTATTGTCTGTGATTTAATTCTGCAATTGGTATTCATGCTCCTGAACATGGAGGTTCTACACGGCAAATGACTCCTCACTTTATGAATTTGTTGAAATCCCTTCAAAGACACCAACACATCTTTTGACTATAGATTCCTTAAATCAGGGATGGGGAATGTGCAGCCCACCAGATGTTCCTGAATTGCCTTATACCAAACATGAGACTTGATAGGAGCTGCAGCTCAAAAGCATCTGGAAGGCCAGAAATGGTTCATCCTTGCCATAAATTAATGGATGCTAAATGAAACAGCACTTTCATTTGTTTCTGCAATCCCCCATTTCATGGGTAGCTCTCTATTCTTTCTTTGCCCTCATTTCACACATCCCAATAGTAGAAATGAGGCCTGCGGGAGTCTTTTTCCCCTGCTTGTCAATTCCATGCTCTCATCTTATTCCCGCACTGCAAGTTACCTGGTTGGGTGGGGACATCCTCTTCCTGCTCCGTGGTTTCTGGGGACGGACAGGGCAACACGGAGCCATACAGGCTGTACCTCTGCCTCTGCAGCTCCCGCTCTCGTTCCTGGGCTTCCTGGACTTCCTGCTCTAGCAAAGACTGGGGGCTTTTGGCACGCAAGCAATAGAAGGGGTTAGCCGAGGAGGCCTTCTCTGGCTGGGGCCGCTGGGAGTGCAGCAGAGCCCTCGAGTCTAAGATGACCATATTTGTTGCACAGTCGGCCTCGGTGAAGGATGGCCCCCGGCTCCCTTCGGTGCTGTTGCTGCACACCCTCTTCTTGGAGGCCAGAGACTCGGAGCTGAAGTGCTGCTCAAAGATCATCTTCTTCTCCTGCAGTTCTTTCGGGGTGCCACGGTCATAGGCACCCCGCACCTTCCCCAGCTGCACAAGGTCTTCTTCCCGCTGACACTCCCGCTGGATCTCCCGCTGCATCTGGACCCCAGCCCACTGGCGCTCCTTCTCCTTGGGCAGCGTGGAGGACCCCGCACTCTGATTCAGAATGGGCCGGATCCTGACCTCCACGTATTCCTGGGTTCCCCGAGGATTGGCCAGACCCCTCTCCCGACGGAGGAGCTCTTCCCGCTCTTGATGGAGACGGATCTCCCGCTCAATTGGAGTTTCAGGGACGGAGTGGGGGATCTCGGGGGAATCGGCGGCACCTTCTGTCCAGTCTGTGGGGCAACCGGAGACATCCATCGCAGAGGGCTCATCAGCGATGGGCGTCGAGCAAGCCAGCTCAGCAGGGTCTCCTATATCAAGGAGCAATCCTTCCCTGGGGGGGACCTGATTGGAAACACTGTGTTCTGCTGCAGGAACTGGGTATGCGGTACTGGCTAAGTCTTGAGAGCCTGCTCTGTCCCTGGCCTCATGCGGGTCTTCAGCACTTGCTAAAACCATGGCCCCAGACGGCTCACTGGGACCAGATGGATCGCTGGCCCCAACTGGACTTTCTAAGCCAGGCAGTTCTCTGACCAAGTCTTTGGCACGAGGAGGCTCCTTCGCACCCTCTGGCTCCTTGTTTCCTTCAGGCTCAGGGCTCCTGGTTGCTGCTTCCTCTCCCCTCTCAGATCCCGGCGCCACCGCCTTGCCTCCAGCCTCAACCTGGGGTTTGGTGTCGTCCTCACCGCCACCTCCACTTGGTTTGTGAACAGCCTGCCTTTCCCAGGCGTGCCCATCGTCACACTCAGCAGCCAGGCCCCGATGGGCAGGTCCAAAGATCCCAGCCGTTGCCACAGGAGACGGGGTGAGCACTGGCAGGGGAACGGCCTCACAACCTGTAACTGCTGCCCTCTGCTGGCCAGAGGGGCCCATGTCGGCCTGAGGGTCTGCTAATCCGGGGGAAGAAGGTGCTACCAACTGGCAGGTAGTATCTTGGGCAACCTGTTCCTCCTCAGTTGCCTGGGGATGATCTCCTGAGTCCTCCCTCAAGGAATGCTCTTTGAGACTACCTGAAGACTCCTCTGGAGCCAGCGACGGGGGAACAGGCTCGCCTGGCCTTCTTTCCTCCTCACCACCCCTTGGCATTTCTGAGCAGCCTTCCTTTATCTCTTCTTGAATGCTGCCAACAGAAGATGTCCCCTCAGACTCAGCAGGAGAGGGAGAGGCAGAGGGATGATGGCGAGGAGAGATGCAACAGTCTCCCTCCTTCTTTGGAGAATTTGGCCCTGGTAGCAATGAGCTGGGGGACTGAGGTGAAACAAGAGCAGCATAAGTAGCTTGGCCGTTGTCTTCGCTGCTGTCGGCTTCTTCTGGACTACTGGCAACTTCCGTTACCTCCACAGATCCTGAATCCACACTAGAGAGCTGGCTGTGGCTACCTGTGGTGCTGCTTTCCTCCTCCAGGTCGAGCTGAGCTGAGTTCGTGGTGGAATTCTGTGGTTCTGAAGGAAGATCGGAGGCCTTGCCTTGATGGGCAGGAGGACTTCTTTTTTCCTCCAGGCCAACATCTGGTTCTTTGGGGGAGTCCGTAGGTGCAGTGATGTCCCTTTCAGGGCTGTGGGGCTGTTGTCTGCTCTCTTCCTCCTCTTCTGAAGCTGAGACCGCCACAGGATGCTGTCGCTCTGACAAGGCATCGGGGGTCTCGCCATGGCACTCCGGTTGGCTGCCACCCTCCTCTTGGGCCAACAAGCTTGAAGCCTCTTCCGCCTTCGGCTGCTCTGAGGAGGGCTCCTGCATGCCATTCATGTCATGCCCTTGTTCCAACGGGTTTGACTCATCGGCCATTTTAATTCCCTCAGAAGGCATGACCGGAGGCAAGGGGCCTTTCTTAACCTGGTCATCGTTCTGCTCTGGGGCGGGTGATTCCTCTGGTCCCTTCTCTTTGGCAAGGATGCTGAGGGCAGCATCCGAGGGGGGGAGAAAAGAGCCCCCTGGCATGGTGGTTGCATGGACATTCCCTGCCTCGTTCCTGTCCTCCACCACATCCCTGAATAGGTCTGCCTCAGAGCTCTCTGGACCTCTGTGGGCCACTCCAGTGACAGGGGGAGGCCGTGAAAGAGTTTCTGTGGTCATTTAGGTATGAGGGTTGGGCTCGCTTGTCCAACACACCTGGAACAAAACAAAAAAAAAGCATGCATCTTTTCAATAGCAGTTTTTCAATTCGTAAGACGGGGGGGGGGGTCATCCTGAGAAAGAAAGAAGATGCCAGCGCCCTCTATTGGCAAAGGCTTGAAAAATGTGAAAGGTGCCCATACCCACTGGAATCAGGGGTGGGAGACAAATCTGCACAGTAGTACTACATTGGTATACTTTGTGCTTATATCACAACCACTGAAAGATAGTGTGTACGCTTGTGTGTATTAAAATGGTAAATAAATGTGGGATGGGGCAGAAGCAAGTTCTTGTGAAGCACAATCTTGCTTAGTGTTTTGGAAACCTTACTTTTTGGACTACAATTCTCAGAAGCCCCCAGTCGCAACAGCTTCTGGTGGATTATGGAAGTTGCAGATGCAAAAAGATAAAAAAATAAACCTTTGCCAACACTGCTCTTGCTTCTCTATGCAGTGAGACATGGTGATGGCAATGGCAGGATAGTGCCCCATGGAGATCTGGAGGCTGAACAGCTGGACACCTCAGTGAGAGGAAATACCTTCTGTTTTCTCTTATACTGTACTCTGTCCCTCCCATGCATTTCCCCCTTCCTTTCCCTTTACCATTTGCCAGTTCACAGTAATAGCAACAAATAAGATGGAATCTCCTTTCTTATCCAGCCTCTTCCTTCAAGCCATGCCTTTCAGCAGTGCTCAAGAACCTGACCTGCCTTCAGTCACCCGGCTGTCAGATAAGCCACTCCATCTTACAGTTTCCAATGCAGTGTTGGAACCAGGATTCACCGGACCAAAGAAAGGGACTTTTTGATTAGTCAGGATGATGACATCATCTGCCACCACTTGCCCTCCTTTTTGAACTTAGCTACATTCCTCATGGTAACTAGGGAGGGCAAGAGAATGGATTTCCCCCCACAACAGTATGTTATTGAGAGCTATCTTTCTTAGAACGCAAAGAATTTGGGGGTAGCTTGATCTGGAATGATCAATGCAGACCCATTAGCCTTACAAAAGACCTGTTTGTGCTCTGATAACAGTTGGAATCAGTTTGTCCATAAGAGGCTGCCTGCATTTTTGGGCTCTTTGGACTCTGGCAGGTTCGGTCCTCACTCTCTCCTGTAAAAAGCTTGCCATAGCTACACTAAGAAAATTTACCCCTTGACAAAACAGAACCGGGGTTCCACAAAAGGCCCATTGAACTTGTATAACTTCTTTCTTTCATAGGCGGGAATGGGCATTGCAGATAGGAGAGGTGGAGTCCAGAGTGCTCAACAAAGGAGGCGAGATTACAAAGGGCTGCTGCTGAAAAAGAAAAGAAGAAACAAACCCCCAAAACAAACAGGAGAGGGGAGAAGAAGAAAAAGACAGTGTTTTTCATGGGTATTTCTTGCGGCAGCTTCTTCTGTTGTTGTTATATGCCATCATGTTGCTTGCAATTTACAGCAACCCAACGAATTAATGAATTCCAAAAGGTCCTATCATTAACAGCCCTGCTGAGGTCTGTTTCTTCTGCCATGTCATAACTACCGCAGTGTTTTCAACACAGGCTACACATTGCCAGCAAGCTGGACAAAAAGATTACGACTCCTGACTGTTATATAGGTAACTGTAAAAAAGGCAATCTGGCAAACAGGCAAGCAGGTGGAGAGGGAGGCATTACCTTCTATGCACTACCTAATGAATGCCCCGTTAGCAAAGAACTGACTCCCTTCCCTCTTTCAGGTTGCAGGGAGTAAGTGGCTGTCCGGAGAGACAGAAAGGAGGAGCGCTCCACAGGAAAAGTGCAAAGGCAATTGGAATGCAGCCATGAAAGCATCGACATGCAGCAAAAACAGACCTTGCAGGTAGTGTTATGGAGCACACAAGATCTTACTCTGTCAGCTCATCTCCCTGCCCTGGGAAAAAAAAAAGAAAATCTACTTGCACAAAGCAAAATAGGAAAGCTCTACATTCCAGGAACGTAGCAGGAGGCGATACCAATCCTGCCAGTCTTAAGAAAAAGGACCTTCCCATTCTGCAGGGAGAACGAAGGCTCTTTGAATCTGGCACCTTCCCACCCCCTTAGAGAAAAGGTCCATGAGGGAAGGGGGGGGGGAATATTGAATTGCAAAGCAGTGGGGTGGGTGGATTGATAGATTGATAGATCGATCAATTGATTGGCAGGCGGGGGGGCGGGGGAGAGATTCTGCTCCACATTCTTGCCACACCATAGCTTGATTGTGTGTGTCCTTAATCAGTTCCTTCCTTTCCTTCCACCCACTCTTTTTTCCCTGTTATCCTTTGGATTAACCCATGGTTACTGCCTACTGGAGGACTGACCTTCTCTTGCCATGCACTTCTCCTTCGTCCCTCCCTGCCATGATGCCCACACACACACACACAAACACACGGTTTCCTAGAGGCTCTTCTGGGGCTGCTCTTACCTGTCAGTGACAGCGCTCTCCAGATCCTGCCTTCCTGGAGTCCTGCTGGGGCCCCTATGGCTGTCCTGGCAGGACAGGACGGGACTGTTTCCCCCCACCCACCCCGTGTGCTTTCCCCTGTGCTTTATGTTCAGCCACTGAGCCAATTACACGCCCAAGGCTAATCTGCTGGCAGGACACAGCCCTGCTTCTGCGAAACTACAAAAAGAGTTGCCAAGAAAATGCAGAGCCCTGGGGCCACCCCTCCCCGAAAAGCCATCCCACAAAAAGTGCCCAGGCAGCTGCTTGGCGACAGTATTAAAGATTAACCGCATGCAAAAAAAGGGACATTCTTGGGATCAGAGGAATTAGGAGAGGACTCTTACACCTAGCGAAAGCTTTCACAGCGATAGCAGAATGAACCTCCAACTGCAGAGGCAGTCTCTCTCTTAAGACCAGATACTAATTTGAAAAAGGGGTTGGGGGTGCTGGTGGCCATTTCTGGAAGGGTCTGGCGGGCTAGTGTTGGAAGCAGCTCGCTTGACCAACCAAACCCGTGTTCTCATTCAATTCAACAGAGCAACTCTTAGGATATTATGCTCAGTCATGAGCTGTGCATTAGGGCAGAGCCGAGGAGGTCTGTGACCCTCCTGATACTGATGGGCTCCAGTTCTATTCACCCCAGCCGACTTGGCCGGTGATGAACAAGCATGGGCACACTTGTTAATCAATCTCTGGAGGGCCACAGGCAATTTTTTTAAAAAAATCTCCCAGATCACTTTTACTTTACTTTACTTTAATTAGATTTATACCCCGCCCCTCTAGATCAGGTCTACTCGGGGCGGCTTACATACATAAAAACATTACAAACAAAGACTTGAAGCATTAAAAACATTAAAATATCAAAAATTTAACAATTCCATACAGGCTAGGAATTCTTGGACACAAAATTGGAAAAGGAACACTATCTAAGCTCTGGAGCACATGGCAAATGAAGCCACTTGGTATTTGTGACCCGCTCCCTACAGATACTCCCCTGCAGATACTCCAGGGGAGTAACTAAAATTGGGAGCTCCCAATGCAGGTAATCTTTGTTCCATTTTATGGCCATCCTAGCTATCTGCCAGCATTCCTGCCCCACCCCTGGACAGGTAGGATTCCTCAGCTTTGCCCAGAGCATGCCTTGGTGGGAAATCCCATGTCCAGATTAGTTGGGAGTCTCTTCCACAATGTGAGAAGCACAGAGTACAGAAAGTGGGTACAGAGAATTTTTTATTTTGCTCTCATAAGGTTAGAACCCAGGGTCATCCAGTGATGCTCAAGAGTGAGCATCAGGACAAGAGCAATCCTGTATCTATCTTTCTCTATGGAGGACAGTGGTCTGTTTGAATGGCTGCCCAGTCCATGTCTGATTTATAGGTAAAGAACTAGAAGGAAGGAGGAGACTAGGGACCTGGAAATTACCCATCCAGAGTGAACACAGGGATAGCTGACTCCACAGACATACTGTACTGGTCACTTAGTCAGATTGTGAGCCACATTGACCCATAGGAACAAACAAAACCAATCCAAGATCCACAGGCAGGCAATGCATTCGTTACAACCCTACCGTAACCACATGCTGAATCCTGGCAACGTGAAAGCCGCATGATTGATTCCTGTGATCAGGACTGATAAGGAGACTACTTGTTCTTGGTGGGGTTGCTCTCCCTCTGAAATATGAACCACACTACCCAGGCCTATTTCTAGATCTGTCATTTTCACTAGAGGCTTGAGTGACTTCAGTGGCTCAGACTGCCTTCTATCAATCAGCTTTGGCTGGTATGCCAATTGGACGGGAACAGTTTGACTACAGTGGTCCAGGCATTGGTTTTGTCAGTACTAGACTACTGTAGTGCACTGGATGAGGGGCTGCCCTTGAGGATGGTCCAGAAACTGCAGCTGTTGCAGAATGCTTTAGCTACTCTTCTGTGTGGGGTGACCTACTGGCAATGTGCAACACCTTATCTGAGGGAGTTGCACTTGCTGCTTATTTGCTCCTAAGATAATCTCTTCTCCTTAGCACAACAATACACACTAATCACCCATCTACAGAAAAAGACAAAAGCCTATCTCATAGCCATAAATACTGCACTCCCAAAGCCAAACTACACCAGAGCACAGAGTGCTGTCCTCTGAAGATGCTGGCCACAGAGACTGGCGAAACGTTAGGAAGAACAACCTTCAGAACACTGCCAAAGAGCCCGAAAAACCCACAACAACCATTAGATTCAATCTTATTTTAGCTCCCTTTGTAACATTGTGTACTCTTGGTAACAATAAGAAACATCTCTTCAACAAGCAAAGTATACCTCTTTCACATCACAAGGTAACAATGAGCAGCTCCCACACTCTTCAATGAGGGGGAAACTGTGCCTCTAGCTTCTTAGATGACAGAACATCTATGCTTCTCTTCTGTTGCAGTGTAGGTGAAAATTTGGTAGGTGCTACTTTTCTTGCTTTCCCTACCATTATGGATCTGTGCTAGGGAAACCTTCACCTAAATTTCTGTCCTTTCTTGCAGTAAACATGGTCAGAGTGTTTGACAGGAAAAGTACTGGCAATTTTATTTTGACACAAGAGCGCAATCTATATCAGAAACCATACTGTTTTTTCATAGCAGCGCTTTTTCTTGTGGAAATAAAGAACACCAAAGCATCTCTTTCCACACAATGGACCTTCATCTTCTGCTCTTACTACATTCTATTTAACTGGGAGGCCTATAAGGCAGTGGTCTCCAACCTTGGGACTCCAGATGTTCTTGGACTTCAACTCCCAGAAATCCTGGACAGCAGAGGTGGTAGTGAAGGCTTCTGGGAGTTGAAGTCCAAGAACATCTGGAGGCCCAAGGTTGGGGACCACTGCTATAAGGGACCAGACTAAGCTTTTGAGCTCAGTGATGTAGGAGCCTCTAAATGGATCCCTTTGCTATCTCCATCTCATGTAGAATCTAAGACTCCATTTTGCCTACCTGGCAATCTGACTACATGTGCCAAGGGCTTCATATCTGGCTCTATTTTTGGATTTCCTACATGAACCTCAGGTTTTATACCATCTTTGCCTAATGAAGAATTCTGCAGAACTTGAAAGCTTGTGTTATTTATAACGTTTTGTGTGTGATCCAATAAAAGTGTCACCTAATCCAGAACTTTGTTTCTGGAAACTGATTGCACAGTGATTCTTTGCATGTGATTTCTACTTATAATTTTTTCATAGCTCTCCACCTTCATACTCCCTCTGTCCTTCCAATTCTGATCTTGCCCAAACTGCTGTATAACCCAAACTCTCCTGTCATACTTAGTTACCCTTCTCCACCATGCATGGATTTTGTTTATAAACACTGGAATGTACTAGTCTCCCATCAACGACCTTTGACTTCTAGCATTAAAGTTTGCACTTGCTACTTTCCAGGACTTTCAAACCACCATTAATTATCACTTTAAAGACCATCCCTGGACTTTTTCTATTACACTTCACACTCATTCCTTCCCAGATGTGTATAAATTTGTATCTATTGAGGCTATATTCCACACATCTTCAAATGTGGCCTGAAATCCACAGAAGTTTATTCCAAAATAAAAAACTTGTTACACTGCAAAATGGCAAAGGAATCTTCGTTTGTTTTGGTGGGCCTTCCTGCTCTTGCTGAACTATGGATTACACGCAAATGGCGTTTAGAAAACTGCAATGGTCACCTTTTCTAAAGAAAACACACTTCAGAAGGTAGCCATTGGTATAGAAAAGGGATGGAGACATAGTTATTCATGCTTTCTAAATTTTTTAATTTTGGTTTAACAGAAGCATGATTTCATCCTGGCTCAGTCTTCACCCAAACCAGAAACTCTCTCATACACATTGCTGATTTTTCCAGTGATATCTGAAATATGTTTATGTGCTTGACACAAAAACTGGTGCCTCATAAATTAAAATGCATCTTGATAGGAACAGTGTATGATGACAAAGTTAACACCTCCCCTTTTCATTTTGCTTAGTTCAAAGCTCTGCTTGAAAGTCAGGTACTCCAACCCTGTTCACCAAAAATGAAGACAGCAACAGTCCGTTTGAAAAGTTAAAAGAAATTATATTCCTGTCCACTTCTTTTTAAAAGACCCCAACAACTATGGATAATTTATTTCTAGCTTTTTAGGGGTACCTTCTTTCCTCTAGGATTTTTCTTGTTTTTTATGACTTAAACACAATAAAAAAATGAATGAACAAGAACAAGTTTGAAAAGTGGTTCCTTCCTCTGCACTATTTAGCTGCAATCATCTTTACTGTACATGACATAGAATCCACAGCAGTCATTTTGCTTCCCAGTGATTTCTGGAAAGTGGCACTGAAGGCACTACTGTGGGAAGTTTAAGTCATTTTAAGCCTGGGTTCGAAAAAGACCCACACAGACAATGGCTGTGGAACATACGTAGTGCTAGATTTGATTGGCTACAGCTCTGACCAGTCCTATTTGTCTCTCTCTCTCTCTCTCTCTCTCTCTCTCTCTCTCTCTCTCTCTCTCTCTCTCTCTGTGTGTGTGTGTGTGTGTGTGTGTGTGTGTGTGTGTGTGTGTGTGTGTGTGTGTTCATGTCAGAAGCACCACAACATAATTAATAAATATATCCAATCATTATTACTCAATAACAGGCATCATCAAGAACATTTGAGGGTTGATGTCTGACAACATCTGGAGGGATATACATTTCTCACCCCGATGTACATTCTACCGGATGGCCGTTGTGATGTTTATGGAAAGAATGCACTGAAATCCTTGGAAGAACAATAGAGTACAAATATGATAAAGAATAGACTGGGGTGAGAGACAGATCTCTGTTTCCCTGTGACAAGCTATATTGTAAACTCACCAGGTAGATGTAGAGCAGAAAAGAGGATGCCAACAACAGCCTATCTTGACAGTAAACATGGAGGAATAGATTTCAGATGTAGCTATTTTGGGGCGGGGGGGGGAATGGGATGGGAACAAGCTAGATTATGATCTACTGGAAGATTTCAGAGTGATGTATATAAATCTGACAAAGGTTTGAGATTACCATGTTGGTTAACAGTGGATCAGAGAAAAGACCCAAGCCCTGCCAAATTACTTTGCTGAAAGGAAATAAATTTGGCACCAGTATGAAAAGTCTGTGAGCTCTGTTGAGCCTAATACTAAAAACCAACACCTCAGCTCAGAATTCTTCTCTTCCAACCACCTGCCCAGTGGTTCCCAAACTTGGGAGTAATCCAGGTGTCCTTGAACTGCAACTCCCACAAACCTAACACAGAATAGCTGGTGGTAAAGTATTCTGGGAACTGCAGTCCAAGAACACCTGAGTTGCCCATGGTTGGGAACCATAGTTCTAGCCAAATTGATGAACACTGAAAGTATCTCCCACCAGGGCAGGACTCTAGGGGGGCTATCTGAAAGTCACTTAATACACTTCAAAACAAAGTAGAAAGATCAAAGAATAACCAAGTAAAACAAATTTTCTGTAACTGTGAAGAAATTCAATCAATATAGCACTTGTACACATGCAATTTATGCCCCACCCCATGTACAAAAGATCTAGTAAAAAAAATACCCTGCTTCTTGTCAAAAAATTGTCTAGTTATCTTAACATCTTAATTTGTTTTCAATTTCATCTGTATTTCACATACGTCCCTAATTTTAAATCGTGCAGCACTCTGATAAGTGTAAATAAATAAAAGCTCCAGTCGAAAGCAAAGTACAGCTTGTATGCTTGAAGTATACTATCCCTGTTCTCAATAACTACTGTATTCATCCTGCCTGCTGTGCTTTTATAGAAAGAAGACTGACAACAATGGTTTCTGTTTACTACAAACACCCTCTTGTTTCACTCCCCAGTGTGGGACAGCTGGTGGTATCTGGGCAGCTACTCAGCCTAGGAGCTGCAGTTCTCCCCAAAGATGGCCACGAAGTTTTTTCTCTACAGCCTTAAATGTTTGACTGTCTCACACACCTGTGCCTCCTCATGCCAGGAGGACAAGATGCAGCCAGGTTTCACAACAGATGCTGGGCACATGACACTCTTTGGAGCATGCTGTCGAGGAGGTTCGTGGAGTTCTAGTAAAGTAACTTTTCTAACCTTGAGAAGACTAGAATGGGTCTCCCCGCGTGTACTGCTGTCCTCTGGCCGTGACTGTCTAGCTAGCCTGTGCTGCTGACCTTGGGCTTTGCCTCTCCTTTGCCCGGCACGTTCCTCCCCCCGCCCTGCCCACCTCTCAAAACCGATCCCAATCTCTCCTGAGTGACGTGAAACCCTCTGAAGGAACATTTCCTCTCCCCATTGCTACAGGCGCTAGAATCTGGAATTCTCCGGTTCTGGCCTGGGTAATTACAACAAGCTTGGGTAAACGAGGTGACTTTGCGACCCTGGTAGGTCCCAGGAAGGCACTTGTTTTGAGACTGGCACCTCCATGTACCAGGCCTCCCCACCTCTGCCCCCACCCCAGCTGTGTGTAACGTGGCAGGTGGATCCAGCCTGTGCCGGGCAGCCAAGGCTGGGGGTGTAAAGCTTCTCAGTCTGATTGCAGTCATTCAAGTCCTTGAGCGTCCTCTAATCCCATCAAACAACAGTACTTGATCTCTCTCTCTCTCTCTCTCTCTCTCCCCCCTTGCAATTGCCACACAAACCCCATTGAGGGCTCCAGAGCAGAAACAATGCAAACAGTGGCTTTGGGCAAGAAGCTGTAGAAAGGTCTCTGATGTGAGGGGATGCCCCAATTTCCCATTTTATTGGGGTTCAGTTCTCCGGTTTTATTGGGGTTCAGTTCTCTTGCGGCTGCAAACAAACTCATTTGTTTCATCTTTCATTCTCTTATCTGGTACTGAATGAATACGTGAGACCTATCAGGATGTGTATCTAAACTTCACTTTCAACATCATTTATTTACTTATTGCATTAATTCATTTCCTTTCCTTCAATGAGTTCAATGACTCCCCCTGCCCCGCCCCATCATCATCACATCAACCCTGTGAGGTAGGTCAGGCTGAGAACAGTGAGTTTTATGTCTGAGTGAGGATCTGAATCCAAGTCTCCTGAGGGACTCTAATGGATGTACTGTGCCAGCTCTCAAATCTACTTCTGTCAAATGTAACCCTGTTCTCTTTAGAGCATCCTTGATCCATGGGCTTCTCTGCTTTTGTTTTTCGGGGTTTTTTTTCCTTGAGTGATGGTGTAGCATTAATTGAAAGTTCCTGACTGGGAAGATCTTGCCCCATAAAGTCTCCTCCACTGCAAAGCAATTAATTTCACAAGTCAGCCTTGCTTTTCGAGGTTTTCAAAGGAGGGAAAAGTCATGGAGAAAGCACTGGTAAGGGGCATGTTATATTGAAAGAAGAGAAAATGTCAATGCCATTGTAGCAGAAGCCAGTACCATAAGTAGAACAAATAGTTTGTGTGGAAGATATTGTAGATTTTAATTGTTCTTTTTAACTTGTTTATGCACAATATATTGTGAACCGCCCTGAGTAGACTTTTGTCTAGAAGGGGCGGGATAAAAATCTAATAATAAATAAATAGATAAATAAATAAAATAAGATGCCTGAGTCAAATTGACAAGCTCCTATATAAGGGTTGCCATGCCAGGTTTCAGGGTGTCAGCTAAAGTCTGAGGGAATTGCTCTCCTTCTGAGGGGCTACAGGAGGGAGACAAATCTCAGAGTGAGGCGTGCTCGATGAAGGAAAAGTTTGACTTTTACGTGTGAAGTGGTTCTAAACACTTGGGTGTTCACCTCCACCCATCGTCAGGGCCGATTTCCTCTGTGTGAAGTCTTTGTACGTGCTGTGTGCTTACATAACATTGGCACACCAAACAAGCCAGGAGGGAGGGAAGGGATGCAGGGAATGAGAGCAGGTGACTGCCTGCTTTCGGGGCCATTGTATCCTCTGGAGCAAAACAGAGAGTGGAGCACCAGTGTTGCAACTTGAAGATCTTCTTGTTGCCCGGGTCCTGGCAGAAGTGGGATAGGGCCTGGAGGAAGATGATCTCTGTGGCCTGGCACTGTGTTTTCCACAAGTCCTAGTGGCAGGAAAAAGCTTGGAAAAATAGCCAGACTGTCAGGTAAGAACATGCAGAATGCAAAACATGGCAGGACTGGTGGCAAGGGGATTACCATCACAGTTGTTGTTGTTATCTCGACAGCCCATAACATCAAACTTTATACCCCTTCCCCAAATCAGCTGGCTCAGAAGAAGTTCCAGCTCCCTTTCTGCCTTGCCCTCAATCCTGTAATATCAAAAGGAACCACCTTGAGGTTTTGACCTGAAATCTGAAGGAATTGTGTGTCTGTACACATGTGTGTCTGTCTGTCTGTCTGTCTATGTGTGTGTCCTCGTGTGTGAGAGAGAGTTCTCACAACCTGTAGACCCATAAACTGTATATTAAGGTAAAGGTAAAGGTTCCCCTTGACAATTTTTGTCCAGTCGTGTTCGACTCTAGGGGGCAGTGCTCATCCCCGTTTCCAAGCCATAGAGCCAGCGTTTTTGTCCGAAGACAATCTTCCGTGGTCATATGGACAGTGCGACTTAGACACGGAACACTGTTATCTTCCCACCGAGGTGGTCCCTATTTATCTACTCGCATTTGCAGGCTTTTGAACCGCTAGGTTGGCAGGAGCTGGGACAAGCAATGGGTGCTCATTCCGTCACATGGATTTGATCTTACAGCTGAAGATCTACAGACCTTACAGCACAGAGGCTTCTGTAGTTTAACCCGCAGCGCCACCACGTCCCTAAACTGTACATTACTTCATGCATAAATCTGGCACTGCTCTCAGTTAGTTTACTGCTGCAGTGAAGGGGATGATGATGGGGGAATATTTTAGACCAGCCATGAAATCCCTGCATTTATTCATGTTGTCTCAGCCTCCTTGGACCACTGGAAAGGATCAATGGTCACCAATACCCTGTAACCTCAGGGCCCATCCACCCCAGATCATAAAGGTCCCTCCTCAGTTGGCTCCTACTTCAAATTTGTGTTTGTCTTCTTGTGGAATCCAGTTGTCTCCCATCCCACCTTTTCCTGAAACCAAGAGTATGGTCATAGCTGGGCTCCCCTGACCTATGCCATTGGAGCAAGAGTTATGCAGCCCAGCAAGGGGACGGCGAAAGTAACACTCCTTGCCTTGGGAAACTCCAGATAAGGAGATACGAGAAAAGAACTCCAGCCAGGACAAGCTTTACAGCATGTCAGGGGAAATTCTCACCTCCTAGATGTTGTACAATGGCTCTCATCAGGAGTTCTAACCACAGAAGGACTACATTGCCTTACACTAAAGTGTAATTCATCTCTTGAATAGTCAGCACTTGGGTTCAAGTGTATCTTTTGCAAATATAACCATCAGATCCAGCCCAATAGATTTTGCTGCCTAAGGCAGAGCAGCAATGGCTTCCCACTCCCACTGAAATCAAGGCAGGGAGTACTTTAGACCATCCTTGTCACTTTGAAATCTAAGGTAGAAAACACAATCACTAGGCTCGTGGCTGTATGAGTAATAACAAACTAAATATGCAACTATCTGTTGTCCTGGGCCAGTGATAGTGAACCTATGGTACATGTGCCACAGCTGGCACACAGAGCCCTCTCTGTGGGCACATGAGCCATAAGTCACTGGATCACTACCCCCTCAGCAGCCAAACCTGAGGAGGTGGCTATAGCTGCAGTGCTAGTGCCCTGACAGGCGACGGACCAGGATCCGGAGCAGCTGGCGCTGGCAGGCTGGCTGAGCTATAGGTAGTGGCGGGATTGGGCACGACTGAAGGCGGATCCAGAGGGGGGTCTGGAGGCACCTGCATGCCTGGGATTCCTGCTTCTCTTGCCACCCACTGGGTCCCCCCCCCCCCAGTTTGGGCACTCAGGCTCAGCAAAGTTTTGCCATCACTGCCCTAGGTAGTCATCTCATCATTTGCCAGCCCTGACAAATACAGACCAAAGCCAATATAGCATGTGCATCTGGCTATGGTTGTGGAATTTCAGGAATAATGTGTTGCTAGAAATCTAAGAATCTTGCTCGAGACGTAATCTAATTTTCTATAGCACCTGAGACCTTGTAACTGATGTCTTGACAGCTTTGCTTTACACTGAAGCTGCAACTCCTTGTCTTGCCTTCTTTGAAGTATGCTTTCAAGAACAATGTCCCTTACATTTAGCCAGGGAGTTTTTTGTTGTTGTTGTTGTTTTTGAGGGGGGAGACTGATGGCTTCTTCCCTGACCCCAATTTTATAACATCTACACCTGAAAGAATGATTCTGGAAGACTTAAAAGTCTCCCTTGTTTGTACATTTTGGCGATCCACATTTGGTGTTACACGACACAGAATTCTGTTGTCCAGAATGGGTTACATTCCCTCTCTCTGGATTTAGCTGACAGGTATTGGTGGGCCTACCCTTCACAAATCTGACTACCCTCCTTTAAAATTATAGGTGCATGTTTCAAGTGAGCGGCATATGCACAGAGCGACAGAACTCTTAAAGGCCAACAGGGCCACAAACATAAAACTAGCCACTCGGGGTGCCAGGGAATGAGCTTCACTCCCACCATCTTTGGGGCAGTGCCCCTAAATAGCCTGTTACTGGGAGGAGTGGAGTCCTGCCTCCTCTACCAAATCTAGGACCTCTCGCAGGTGGGGCATGCACACTGTGTCACAGCAAGTGTGCTGGCTGCAGGCAGTCAGTTGTCCATGAAGGCGAGTGGCAAATGCTCCCCACCATCCCTCCATATCCCCAGGAGGAGCAGAAGGTTGACCTTCTGGAGACTGATAGGTAGGCTGACCACGAGGTTTTCTCCAGTGCGGCTGCCTGGTCTTGCTGCTTCCTCTCTCCATAGTGGTTCTCAGGCCTCCGTGCCTCTTGGTGCTTGGCTTGGTCCCGATGGACCTAGGTGGTTTCCTCTGGAGACACAACCAACCCAACCCAGTAGACGGTCTTGGGATCACAGCAGTGGATCATCTCCCACCAAACCGCTGTCTTCTCTGACAGCGGCAGCACCTTCTGGGCCGTGCATGCCTCCCAGTCCACACCATCCACCCAACAGTCCGCCTCTCCTGCTTCGCTCTCCTCCTTAAATCCAAGTCCTGTCATGGCATCGCATGTGGCCTCAAGAGTACCACCCCCTCCTCCTCCCCAATGCCCCAGTCCACAGGTGAACTGCAGGTAGGGAATCCAACCATTGCTCTCTGAGAGGTGGAGAGCCCACTCTCGCAGCCAGGGAGACCCTTGCCAGTCCCACACCAGGTTAATTTATTTTCTCTCTGAAATGAAGGATGTGCAGTCAAAAAATGGCTGTTCTGGATCCATTTGAGCTGGGTTTCAGCCTAGACACCACCCTGGTTACTCATGGTAAATTGAAGAGAGTTGTTTTATATGACATATTTACTGTTTTTAACTTCTACGTACTTTATCTGTAATACCCCTAGATGCTTGTTTTAGAAAAGGGCATCCATAGAATGGAATGAATGAATAAATAAACATTATTTTTAATGTTTTTAATTTATTTGGATAAATTAAAAAAACACACAAGATTCTCTCCATATTGAAGTAGCATCATTATAATTCTTGAACTGCTCAGATTAGCAGTCCAAGGGTATTATGCAACTAGGATGGATAGATCTTGTGGGTGGCGGAGAGAAAAGCCCCAGTATCAGCAATGTAAGAAAATAAAAACAACACAACATGGTAACAACTAATCACTGATGTTAATGACCCCAGAACAGGTGATAAGCTATAACAAGACCTTGATAGTACGTTTTAAGCAGGAGAAACCACCACCTGTGCCTTGAGAGCCAAGGTTATGCTGCATGCCAAGTAAAGGCGAATGTCAGTTTCTCTCTTTTCTTACCTCAGGATCTTGTCAAGTCAACCTAAAAGAATATGCTTCTATTCCTGTCTTTCTAATCACCAGCTGGGCCAGTGTTTGGTACACAGCCGTCTTTAGACTTCTAAGCTGCTTAGTATGCCTGGAAGAAGAGAAGGGAAGCCTCAAGGCGGAGTTTTTCACGGACAGGTGGAATATCAAAGCATCACAGGCTCATCTGGTCTTGAGAACATCATTTCATTGTTAGCAGTATCAATTAGCACCTGAGGGACGGTTTAATTAAAAAGTGAACTTCTGTAAAGTATCTGGTCTTACTACTCCTGATCCAGAAGCCTATATCTTCTCCTCCAGATGCATGGAAGCCAGCCAACATTGTTCAGGAGATTAAAGAAAGGCACTCTGTACATGTTTCAAGGCTATCTCCTTCATTTCATGTGTTCCATGTCTCAGCCCCAGAACTAAAAATTAGTTCAGGGACCGAGAAGCCTTGAAACCATGCTTTAACTTAGGACTCCCTGAAAGTAACAGTAAGCTGGCAATTGCAGCTTTACAATAAATACAGTATACAACAGTATTTTATTTATCATTTAAACATATTAAACAATGTAACTACCATCCCAGAAGTTAATGAGGTCAGAGTGGTAAAAGTTGGGGAGAAGAAAAAATAGAACTAGGAGGAATTGGCAATATACTAGATCCATACAGAGACAAATGGAGAAATATAATCCAACTGCATCAAAACTTCCTACAGACTCTATTTATCTTGGTTTCTGTCTCACTTTTTTTTTCTTATGGCCCACTTTCTTCCCATAGGCCAGGGCATTTAGGAAGGAAGACCAGCAACTAATTAGGGTGCAACCATACTGGCCCTTTTGGTGAAGGCTGGGGCTGTCTAAATAGGGTTGCTTGATGTCTGGGAGAGAAATATGGTAATATGCCATTTGGCATGATCCTTCTATCCAAATGGCATATCGACCTCAAACGATCTTCTGGTCTCTTCCACCGTCAAGTGTCAACTGAACACTTTCCCTTTCAACCACTGATGCACTGAATCATTTAGATTAAACTACTTATTTTGCATTCCGTTCTGTGTGGTGCTGATTGAGAAACTACCTGCAGGTATGGTTTTTTAAAATGTAATCTAAGTGATTCAGTGCAACAGCATTAAACTGTAGTGCACTGTCCTGCATAAAAAAAGTAGAAGCCCCTGACAGGAGCTCAAAAAGTGCAGGTTGTGGTGCTTTGGGGGCCAATCGGCCTCTCTAGCGATTATGTCATGTGGTCACCAGGAAAAAAAGCAAACCAATCTATCCCTGCAGTGCACCAAGCAGTGGGAAAAAAGTCCATATGAATAAGTCCTAAGTTGCAGGCTGAGGGGATGACAGTATGTTCTCTGTTTGGCTTGGGGCATGAGAGAGAAGAGTACTGGAAAAGAGGAAGAAAACCCAAAGCTCCAAATCAAGAATCAATGCAGTTCTGGAGAAGAGAACAATAAAAGAAGAGGAAGAATATAGATGGAGGAAGAAGAAGATTATTGCAAGAGGTCCCATCTACAGTGGTGGGGAACACAGTTAAATTGTATTTTGGTTTATGTATTTTATGTTTATGTTTATATTTTTGTTAAAATAAAATATAATTTTTAAAAAAACTCAGAAAACTGTATTTTGATCTGGAAGATCTCAGTCCAAACTTCCCTCTGTTGTGGATTTGAACAAGCCCTTGTCTCAACCTCACTTTTCCTGTCTGTGAAATGGAAATAGAAGACATTGCTAAAAGTACTAGATAAAAATGTAAAGAAGGACATTCTTGTAGGGGAAGTGGAATTTGAAACAGAACACAAGTATTGTGATTTGAGAAAGATGGAAGCGCAGTAACAGGAAATGTGGAGAATGGCAGCTACAGACCAAAGGCACCATATTTGCCAGCAGGGGGCAGGAATGTTAAAGACATAGGAAACTGAAGGACACATCAGATCTCAGGGTGCTGCTTATCATTTATGGCATATGCTGTGAAGTGTTCTATTGTGCTCACTTTTCGGGGTCAGAATCTGAACATCTTATGCAGGGGAGGTTGCTAAGATCCTCGTAAGTTTATTTTAGGTTGCATTTGTATCTTAAACCACCACCACCCAAGATTGTTTTAGTCTTACAGAAGAATAGACCCAGAATTATGGGGAAAAATGCTTTAGGCAGACCTGACAAACTTTAGCTATTATTTATTTTCTTATTTTTTAACCTCACACTCCCCCCCTGCCCCCCCCCAAGCACTCAGGGTAGTATTTATCATACACAGGAGGTCTCTTATTTTTTCCTTTACAACAGCCCTTTGAGGGAGGTTATACAGTGAGCAGTCCAAGGTTACTCACTGAATTGCTGGTTGAGGACAGATTTTAACTAAGCTTTTCCATGCATCTAGTGCCCTTTATCATACCAGGTTTCTTGCCACGATAGTGGTGTGAAGCTGGAACTGAACATTAAGTAGGATGAGGTGGGAGTGAGGTAGAAGAGGCTTGAAGTAGTAGGCGTGGATGGGCCCACTTCAAGCTCCAGGGGGCGGGGATCATTTCTGAATGATTATCCCTTTATCTGCCACACTTCTTATTAGGGCACCACATTTGCCCTTTGCTATTCGTCTGTTCCCAGGGAATTTTCAACACAGGAAAGAAGTCTCCCACATATACCCTAAAAATTGGTGCAGTCCCTTCTGCCACCTCATTCTGCTGGAGATTTGGAATGCACGGCATAGGAAACTGGCAAAACTGGAAGATTAATTCTTTAGGTTCCTGCTCCAAGATTGGGTGAAACTAGGGAGGACTGTTGAACCAAATTGCCAAAGCACAAGGAAAAAGATGTGATTACTTGTCCCAGATTATGGATTGGGGAGGTACCCATTGCGTTGGTCTGTTCCTGGTGATGTCAAAGTGGAGGAAATGTCCCTTTTGGCCAGCCTTTTAAGGGTCCGTTGGGGCAGCCACCTCTGAGTGTGACCTACAAAAAAAATGCACAAGGGCAATGCTGTTTGATCTGCAGGAGTTAGATATTAACGGGGATCTAAGTCACGAGAAGCTTTGACTACTGATTGCTACAGAGCAAACTATGGTTAAAGGCAGAGCCACAGAAGCCAGCACGGTGGGGCTGAGTGTGCAGTAGCACTATTTATCCAGTTGCTGGATTTATAATCCAGGTGAAACAAGAGCAAAGGCTGATGCTGACTCCTACTGTGGCAGCAGTTCTGTCATCTGCCCTCACCTTCGCCTGCAGCATAGATGGGGACCCTATGGACCTCTAGATGTTGTTGGGCTTAACATCTAACAGGTCTAGCCTGTACTAAGGGATCGTGGGAGTTGTGCAGTTGAGAAATATCCAAAGGTCCATACATTCTCCCCTCCTGATCTGTGATGCTGTCCAGAAGAGAGAGAGAAAGCAGCTTATAGGGCTGAAGAAGATGGGGTAGTGGAAGCCTATCATTGTATTTCCCACCCACCCCCCAGCTTCAATTTAAGGTTTAAAGAGTAATGACTTATTTCTGGAGAAAGAGGCTGGTGGCCAAACAAAACACACAATTGTGTGGATTAAGAACCTCCAAATAGTGTTTTGTTGTTGTTGTTTTTTAAGAGGGAAGTCTGCGTTGGGAGGGAACTGTCTGGATTGGGTTCCGTTTTCCTTGCCTATTTCTTCTCCACTCCAGATCGCCTCTAAGCATCCACCACCACCCATTTCACAATCCATACATGTGCATGAGATAAACACAAACATGGGATCCCACAGAGAGGATGTCTTAGGAAGAACTATAGCAGAACATTGACAGTTTGGGATAAGGCTAGGCACTGCTTTTCTCAATTACCGACTACATTTTAGCAAATCACGTTTTGCTTCTCCCTTATTCCCCTCAGTCAGAAATATGTCACGTGACTTCAGAAGCTTGTCATTTGAGGTGTATAGATTTATGGAATGCATTACCTGTGGATATACACCAAGCTCCCTCCCCTCTGGTCTTCAGAAAACAGGTATAAACTATATTGTTCGAAGAGGCCTTTGGAAATATCTTACCCCTTTGACACCCTCGTGGACTCATAAACTGATATTGATTTTGATTGGCCCTCCAGGTTTCTTTATTTTTTGGACATTCTGGGTTAATAATACTTTTCTGGATCTCATTACTGTATTTACTGTCCTTGGGCGTGGAGATGGGTACGTAGTTGTGTTTTTAACTGCTGATGGCCGCCCAGTGTAGTGCTTAGACACTAGTTGGGTGTGGTATAAAAGTAATGAATAAAGTAAAATAAAATAGGTTTAGGCTTTTTGGACTGTAAGCCCCCAGAATTTCGTAAAGAAGTAGTCCAAAACACAAATCCACCCACCTATCATTGTAATATGTATTTATAACTACAGTTGTTCATGTACAGAGCCAGTTACAGAGCAGCAGCCATCATCGCTTGTTGAAGCAGAAACGATGCATCTGGGGGGGGGGGTAACTTGGAAGGCTGTTCCAATGCAACATAGACTGTGGCCAAAGCCCTTGCGGGAGGAAATAACTTTATCAACGACATGAAGTGAACTTGTGTGCAGATAAGTATATATGTGGTAAGTATAGGAAAAAAAGAAAAGAAAAAGAAAAATAGCGTTGGGTTTACTTTTTCCGTTTGCTTTTTGTAACGAAGGGAGGCCTAAAGGCCAAACAATAAGCTATCGTGACCTCTTATTAAATGGAATGCAGAGGTCTGTGAAGAATGAGGGACCTGGCCAGAGAGCCATGGATGCTTCAGTTTAATAACCACAAGATGGCTGGAGGGGTTTGGGTTTGACATCAGGGATGGAGAGGGGGGGGCATGCCCTTCACTAATCTGCGGAGAGCAGGGTGTCACAGATCCCCTCCAACAATCAGATGGTGTCATAGGGGTGCGCGTGTGTTCTCATGATTTGGGGGTGGGGGAAGGAGACAAAAAAAGGGCTAGTAACCGAACAAGGCAGCCCAGGAATGCTGGTAAATAATTCAGCTAGACAGCTGATAACGTCTCTGACCCAGGAAGAGGGGGAAAGGTTTTCAAGGGCGCCAGGATCTGGAATCGCTGGAGCAGCCTGTGGGGACGACTCACCTCGTTTCGCCAAGGTCTGTCAGCCTCTCATCTTTCCCTGAATTCAAACCGGCCCGACCAGCTGAGGAGAGGCTCTCTCCTTCCACATCTCTTGTCTTTTGACTCACATGCACAGACAAGGGGCGGCCGGGCGGGGGGGGGGGGGTCAGAGCCAAGTCGGGCCTTGCCAAGTTGGGAGGGTAAAACGATGCCTCCACTTTGACTTTGCACTTTGGCTACAGTACAAAGGCATCCCTTTCTGTCCCTCTGGTCTGAGGAGGAGCAAAGCTCCCCTCCCCAGGAGGGGGAACCCCCCCTCTCCCCAGATCCCCCTCTCTGCAACGCGGGAGTTCACATCTGAAAAAGAAGTCGGTTCCCTTTGTTGGGTTTCCTGTGCTGCAAAGGTAAGTGAAAAGACAGGCTCAGGGAGGGGACGGAGCAGAGAGTGGCGGGAGGTGTTGGCCTTTAGGCCCCTCACGAGAACTGAAGAGAACCACAGCCGTGCGGAGGGAAAGCACCTTGAGCAGACTCAAGCAAGCAACTCTCCTTGGTACAGATAAAATACAACCAATTTGCATTTGGGATCGAAACCAGGCCAGAGCAGTCCCCTCCATCTGAGATTACCAAAAGATCGGCCAAACTGGCTCTCCATAGGAACTCTAATTAGGGCAGTTGCTATTTATTACTCAGGGAGTTGGGAAAACCCGATGTAAAGCTGGACGCGATATTGGCTCTTTGAATCCTTCCGTAGGATCAGTAATATCGGCAGGTGGAGCTTTTAATGTTGGAAACAGAAAAGCTGCAAGGGCTGAAATTTTCAGCATCTTCCTTTATATCTGTTTACCCCATGGGGAGCTTGCTTCTTGTGGTATGGGCCTTCTGGGCAAAGGATTAAGAAATCTAATGCTGCAATAGGGGCTATTGTTAAAGAAAAGGTGGCCTTCATGTCACACATTTGGGTTGCTGTGGATGCTGATTGCTGATGCTGGTAACTATGGAATGAAGCACGAGTATCTATTTTTCTTCTGGTCCTCTGAGCTTTCTCCTTTCCTTCCAGGTGTGTTTTCCAGGACAGGGTCACCTACCACATTGTAACTCTTGTATTGAAATAAACATTTCAGGGGACCTGCAACCCCAAACATGCCTGGTGGAACATCTAAGTCCAGGGAATCCACAGGTGATTTCCGGGAGGACTTAAAACAGATACATTTCTTCTTTAAATCCGTTCCCTCCCACGTTATTTCTACAATTGTGTTTTGTATGTTAAGTAAAAGTGTGTTAAAACTAAAGCACCTTTCCCTGCAATGCTACAGGACTTGATTACGAAAGGAGGAACACCAAATTTTTAGGGTTTGTAGATCACTATTTCTTCCAAACGTTAAGAGAGTTTAAAAGGCTGTGATCCCATGTAGGGTAGTTTTGTTTCCTGCATTTTTAGGAGCAGCTAAAACCTTGGTATAACTTGGGCATTGGTTAGGCTTTGGGTAGGGAATGGGTCCTTCAGGCTTTTTGTTTCTATCCTAATTTGGAGATTGCTTAGTTATGTTCGTTTCTTTTGTCTGTTCCTTGGGACTTGTCCTTTTTCAGATTAAAAACTCTTCCTTTGTATTGGAGTGGGCAAAGGGTGGTTCTCCAGCTGGTTTTTAGTGAAACAGGAGTGGGTGGGTGGGGTCTGATTCTCGATGGTTTAGGAATAGTAACAGTTACAAGACAAAATACTGGGTTTGTCCTAATCCATCTGCTTTAATTAAGAAAGCTTGTGGGGGAAACAGATGAAGATTTGTACGTGAAAGGGCTGTGCAAATTCTGGTTCTGGTGTTTAAACATTCCTGAGCTGAGAATTTATGCTTCATGTTGTCCTTCTAGGTCTGCCTTTCTGAGCTGCTGTTTTGCACCACCTGGTGGACCACAGAGTTCCAGTAGCAAAAAGCAGATCCCGTTAAGAGAAAATTCTGTCTCTCTCACACACTGCTTTATCTCATTTGATGTTGTGTGACTATGATATTGTCATAGTCAGTGAGAAAGGATAAGAAAACCTGTTCTGGTTGGAAGCTGAGCAGACAAGCTCAGTTTAGGAAGTAGGATTATGCGTTCGCATCAAAAGCTCAAAACCCATTCAACAGGGAAGAGATATTAAGGGCTTGTTGTAAAGGATGGCGAGACTGGGCATTTACTGAGTCCTCGCGATCACAGATGCCTACCAAATGAAGAGCAATACCTTCTCCCTTTGCACAGGGCATCCAAGAAGAAATTGAAAGAACGTTTGTTTTGCATATCCTTCCTCTTCTAGGTTAAGCGGCCACGCAAAAGGATTCCTGGGAAATCTGGAGCTGGTACTGCAGGGCCGTGCTAAAATCTAGGAGAGGAGAATGAACTCTCCAATCCAATCTGGTCCATAGATGGGGAGTTTCCAGGGACTAAAATGGAGTCTGAGCTGGGCCTGACCTTGCTCAGGAGTCTCAGAACCAGGCATGCTCCGATTATGTCACC
Organism: Pogona vitticeps; assembly: GCF_051106095.1. Classification (NCBI taxonomy): domain Eukaryota; kingdom Metazoa; phylum Chordata; class Lepidosauria; order Squamata; family Agamidae; genus Pogona; species Pogona vitticeps. The sequence continues at coordinate 181,230,145 of NC_135784.1, forward strand.
AAGGTGAGCTCAAGGAGTCTCAGAGACAGGCTTCTACCAGCTGAACAAATGGCAAGCCAACTTTAATTTCTTCTGCTCCAGTTGCAGCATGCTCCGAGGCAGAGGATGCTACTGTGCAGATCAGAGCCTCTTCACGTTAGAGAGAATTTAGTTCTCATAGTTTGAGAACCATCCTAGGTTTTTGAGCTGGCAGTGACCCCAACCGCACCGATCACGTCCCTGCTTCCATCCCGACTACCTTAAGACAAATGAGGGCCTACTGCCTGTTAACCGTTCTTTAGTTAAAGAGCAGGGATTAGATCCCAACATACCCTCAGTGCATGAATGCATTCCTGTAATTAATCGAGACTCTGCATTGGTGTCCAGTTCAATTAAGTCAAAGAGTAAGCTATTTATGGAGAAAAAATGGAGCCCCAGCCAACCCTCTGCCATACTTCCTGCTACTATTTCTAATTGAGGCTGTGTCTGGAAATGTACTTGTCACTGCCTGTCATCGTCATAATCATCACCATCATGCTATGGACTGTAGTGGGAGGTCCAAAATTCCTACTTTCTGGTAAACTCTCTCTGTACTTACTTGTCTGTTAATAAGCTTCTTGGTGTTGTACACATTTGTGTCTCTATGGCACAAATGTTGTTCCTGGTACCGTTGGGGCTTATATTTGCTTTGCTTGAACAGAGTTTGTAAATGTTTCCAAATATTCTGCACAGAAGAAGATTGCATACACATACCTTTTAGGTGTGGAAACTGTAGGATAGTGGCAAATTTTGAATGGCAGAATACTCCCCATGACAGTCCATAGATGTGCTCTGAAGAGGCGATCTGAAAATGCAGGCAGTTATGTTGATACTTTTCAACAAACCAGCTGAAGCTGTTTTCATTTCTGCCAGGGTCAGATCGTCTGTAAGACTAATGGGTCTCAATTATCTTTTCAAGACCAAGCCATCTCCAAATGCTTTACATTGTAATAAATATAGATCCCAACAATATATTTTTTGGGGGTGAGGGATGGGGGAATCCATTCTTCTCCCCATCACCATCTCAACCTAAGAGCTACTAGGAGGACTGGTAGGTAATACCATCCCTGCTAATAATAATAATAATAAAAAAAAACCAGCCAAAGCAAACTGTTCATTTACTGGCTTTTTCCCTTGTGCCATAGTGTGAAAGCAGTGAGCATCTGGAGGTAAAGTCCTCCTGCTGCATTCTTCCTTCTTTTTCCACCTACTGATGGTAAGAACAGGAGCAGTATGAAGGATTTAAGCCGCAGTTAAGTAATACAGCTGGTCCCTCTTATGACATGCATCACCAAAAGGATGACATAGGGCTTGGGGCTAGTACTGCCTAAGGTCAGATTCAAAAACTACCTGAATGGTGTGGTTTCTTGCCCCGTTTCTCAGGGTCAAACATTTAGGATGTTTATAGAAAAGTTGCTCCTTAAAATGAAAAAAGTGTTTGATTTTCCCACCTAATATCTTTCATTTTGTGGGCTTTGTTTTGTGACTAATCTTCAGAAGATAAACTCAGGCTTAGTTTGCAAGTCTGATTGCTGAGGCAGACCTCTCTGAGGAAATCCTATTGCTGGAGGGAAGAAAAGTTAATCATAGAGAATGCACTGTTCCTTTAATATCTAGATGCTGTTGAGATGGTTTCCAATTTTCTTCCAATGGGCAGCCCCCTCAGCCCGGTTATATCAAACTTCTACATGGAGCATTTCGAAAAACAGGCCCTGGCTTCGGCACCCTTCGCACCCACAGTCTGGTTCTGATATGTGGATGACACCTTCGCAATTTGGAGCCACAGTGAATAAAAATTGGAAGAATTTCTAAACCACCTCAACAGCATCCACCCAAATATACAATTTGCCAAAGAAAAAGAAATAGAGGGCCAACTCCCTTTCTTAGATGTCATGGTCATACGCAAAACTGACTCCCTATTGGGACACAAGGTCTACAGAAAACCCACCCACACGGACTGGTACCTACACAAAAACTCCAACCACCACCCACAGCAAAAAAGAGGCATAATCAAAACACTGGTAGACCGTGCAAATCGGAACTGTGAAGCTCAATTTCTCAGCACCGAACTCAACCATCTGAATTGGGCCCTACAGGCAAATGGCCCTACAGGCAAATCACAAGAGTCATCAAACCAAGAAAACAACACCGAACTGAAGAAGAAAAACAGCCTCCCATAAATAAAGTGTTTCTGCCATACATCAAAGGGGTCACAGACTGTATGGGGAAACTTTTGAAAAAACAACAACCTACAAACAGTATTCAAGCCCACCACAAAAATACAACAAATGTTACAGTCAGCAAAGGACAGAAGGGACTCCCTCACCACTGCAGGAGTATACTGGATACCATGCAGTTGTGGCCAAGTATATTGGAACCACAAAACGAAGCATCCACACCAGAATCAAAGAACATGAGAGATACTGCAGACTAAAACAACTGGAAAAATCTGCAGTAGTTGAACATGCCGTAAAACAAGCTGGACATGAAATTCTATTTCAAAACACTGAAATACTGGACAATACCAGCAATCATTACGTTAGACAGGGAAGCCATTGGAATCCACAAACACCAGCAGAGCTTCGACAAAAAAGAAGAAAGTTTAAAACTCAACAAAGCTTGGCTGCCAACACTGAAAAATACAGCTTGCAAAAGGTCAACGAACTCTACCCAGCCACAAGGACCGGTGATCACTACACACAAAAAACCAGCTAACAACACCCATCAATCACAGTGACAGGTAATCTCTCCTCCTTATCACAACAATACACCCACAGTAAAAACACACTGATCACCATAATCACCCATCTACTGAAAAAGACAAAAGCTGATCCCACAGCTATAAATATTCAACTCTGAAACAAACTGCACCAGAGCAAAGAGTGCTACTCCTGCCCTCTGAAGGTGCCAGCCACAGAGACTGGCGAAACGTTAGGAAGAACAACCTTCAGAACATGGCCAAAAAACCCAAAAACCCCACAACAATCATTAGATCCCGGCTGTAAAAGCCTTCGCAAATACATTTAAAAAGTAATTTTTCTTTTCGTTGCACATGTAATTATTTGGTACATTGTACTTGACTGAAATCTCATAGTACTAGCAGGGGCCATCTTACCTTTTTTTTTTTTTTTTTTTTTGGTAAAAATGATCTGACCAGTTTTTTGGTTAAAAAAAAAGGAGGGAATTAAGATTCAGCACAAGTGTTGTCTCTTAGTGTGTGGCATTGCAAAAGATACAGAGGCACAAATCTCAGATTGCACACTGTCCCATTCACATCCTTAAATGTGAATTCATGCTGCCTTGGGTCCCTTAACTGGGAGAAATAGAAATAAAAGTAAGTTGGTAGCATAGAAATAAAAGTAAGCATGTTTGTAGGTGACTAAATGCTGTAAAATTAAAAATATCCGTGTTCTACTGAGTTACCAATCAGTAGCTCAATCCCTTGCAATGAGACATATCCCTACTCATCCATGTGGCTGCCTTATGAGTACTGAAATCCAGCACCCATCTGCGAGGTGGGAAGATGATGATTATGAGCCCCCTTGAAACATTCCTGAGCAGGCACCTTTTGCTGATTCTTTGCCATGTTGCAGGCCACCTGAAATCTTTGGTCTGGCCAATTTCCCTCAACAGCTTACATGCTTCCACTTCTTGAGCATCGCTGCATGTGGGCCAATGCTCCTGTGTATCTATCTGGACTGCAACTCTGGCCTTTCTGGTTCCCTGCCCTGACATGATCTGCCCATTAGATATTCTTGTCCTGAGCAAGAAACTGCAGAGGTGAGGGCCTTTGTGAAACAGAAGCAACAACTGGATGACTCTTCACAAAATGCTGGCCTGTAGAAAATAATTAATAAGCAACAATTGTCCATAAAATAATCTATTTTGTTTGATTAATCATTTAGTCATCCTTAATAAATAATGCTGGCTATTTATCACTGTCTTCCAAATTTTCTAAGACACATTTTGGTTTCTGATTTAAAGGTGGAGGCTTCCCTTTGTCACTGGAAAAGGCACATTTACAGGGTTTGAATGATCTGCTCTTTGAGCAGCCCATCCCTCAATGAGTCATTCGTTGTTCTGGTTGTGCCTGGTCACTGGAGGCAGCCAAGCCCGGGGCACCATTCATGCAAATGATCTGGTTGTGCAAAGATCCAACAGCATTATTCACTCCCCAGTTAACTGCTGATTATATACGGCTGAGACCAGAGCAGTACATCATTCAGAGGCACAGTGGGCACCCTCCTCTGCGGACGGGATATTTGAATGATTTAATCTGGGTACAGTCTTCCATAGTTCACTAGGCTGCCTTGACACAACCTTGCTGAATTATTTCTCTAACTAAGATCAAGGAGCCCAAGGGGGGTGGAGGGCAGGTAGGAGAAAAGAGGGAGAAAAGACAGATGTTAGTGGTCAGCAACTTGGTTGTTCCCCTCTGCTAGAGTTGTGTGCAAGACAGTTAGTCCTTTTTTCCCCCTAAAGCAGGGGAGGGCAACCATGGCCTTCCAAATATTCTTGGACTGAACATTCCTGTGGAATCTCTTAGGCCTATGTTGACTAGGGATAATGGGAGGTGTAGGCTCAAAAACCTGGAGGGCTATGGTTGTTCACTCCTGCACTAAATTGACTTTTTGCCCTCAGATGCATTGCAGAATGGTGTTCCATGGCTAGTATATAATTGGCAGTCCAATATGTATCTGAATATTGTCGGAGAGCCATCTTGTGCTGTTCCTCAGAATGTGTTGGGTAGGCCTGTTGAAACGGGTTTGCGGGAAAAAGCTGATGTATTTTGGAGAAGGAAAACTCCTATTTCAAACCTCCACTGCCTTGTGGCTATATCCACTCATGGAAAAGGCTTCAGGAGTTAACCTCGAGGCAAAATCCGGAGCTGGAGTCCCGAAGGCAGCATGTGTCGTTCTGCCAACTCCTGCGACATTGCTGGAACCAGTTGTATTGGCTCTTGCCTTTCCATTGGATTATTTCAGCAATGTGGAGAGGGGGGATCTGCTGCTTGGGTAACAGCCTATCCTCCATATTACCTTACCCGGGCTTCATGCTCTGGAGAGGACACTCCTCGATTCAGAGCATGTTACCATAGTCTCTTGAGACTGAAGGATGCCTATACAGATTTTGGAGTGATACCTTGGACTGATTCTGCCTCTCAAAGCTTACCGTTTCCCAACAAGTAGGCTACAGCAGCTCTCTTCAGCATCCACACTAGCCCTGTCCTGCTTGCAACTAATACAGTACAGTATCACAGATAATCTTGCCCAACACCCTTCAACACCAGGGTAGGCTGCTGGCTCTCATACATCAGCAATTGATAGGTGAATTTTCAGTTTCATGTGGTCACTGACAAAGCACATTTGTATTTCAAAAGTAAACTTTTAAACTACTTGTCCTTGTAAGACTTGGTGTGTGACATTAGTCATTATAATAGCTCTTTTGAGATCTCTAACAAGTGCAGGTGGTGAATTGCTGAAGGTTAAGTCAGGCAGGATGTTAAGTCAAGCCCTTACCTGTGCAGGGCTTATATCCAAAAGCAACTTGTCCTTTCTTCTCTTGACCTCATAAGCGTTTCTGGAAGGCCTCCCCGGGACACAGCTCAAGGAGTGACCATGATTTGCACTCTTCTGGGCATGCTGACGCAGCAGAGGTTCCCCCTTAGGACACAACGAGAAGAGAGTTCATCTGGCAGTGGCAGCAGCAAAAAAAGCACAGAGATTTCAATGGTTACCACCGAGAAAGGGGCCAGGAGGGTTCATCCAGCCAAAACAGGAAAAAAAAAACTAGCTGAGCCCAAAATCTAGCGGTTGCCTCTGCTAATTAACCCAAGATACAATCTTATGGAAACTCCTCTTGTGCACTTGCACCTTAAATGAATTGGGGCATTTGAAGAGGAGGCTTAGCACTAACAATGTCATGGCAGATCTGTTCAAACCTCTGCCCAACTAATTACTGCATGACTTATCTGTGAGTTAGTTAATTAATCTATCAATCAGTAAATATCTTCTAGAAATACTTCTTAATTTTACAAAATGATCCATTTTTGTAGAGCCGTACAGTTCTTAGTGAGCTTTGATGTCTTTTGATGAGTCTGGGGGGGTGAGCATATATCTTGCTACTTGCTTTGCTTTTACTGAGGTTTGGTTTGTCCCATTTCCCAACAACTGCATGTGTTAAGAGTGATCCATCCCACTCCTTTTGCAAGCTATTTCGCTCCTTTCTGGCACAGTGCTAGGGCTGCAGTTTCTTTGGTGTGATTGGGAGGGCTCCTGATTATCCTGTTCTGCAATCTGTGTGGTTGCTTAATTTGCTCCCAAATAGAGCTGTGGGTGGCGTTCTCTTTGGTGACCCTGTAATGTGTGCAGTGAGTTGTAACATTAGAAAGGACAGTGGAGAAACCCTCTCCTCTATTTTCCTTAGTGACACAGCACTATTTCAGTATGAGGGAGTATGCCTGCTGGGTTGATGTATTGCTGTGGTGCTATACAACTTACTAAATTAAACAAAACCAAAAAAAAAAAAAAAAGGAGAGCAGGTAGATGGGGGCAATCCTCTAAAGGGGGAGAAAACAGAGCAATCTGAAACGCTATCTGGATCCTTCTTGTTGAAGAAGAAAAGTTGTGTGTGAACAGAAGGATTGCTCAAATGCAAGATAAATAGATCACACAGAAGATAAGAGCCCTTTCAATTTGACTCAAATCACTCCAGATTCCCTCATCTAGTCACACACTCTCTAAGCCAGTTAGATTTCTGTCGCACTCCATGGGTGGTGTGGAAGCTGAAAAAAAAACAGGTTTTGAAGTCTGTCAGAGGATAAAGAAGAGAGAAGAAACTTCCACAGTTTCAGGCTTGCTGGAAAACATTCCCGAGAAGCTTCTGCCTGAGTGGCAGAAGCAGCTTTTTAACCCTAGCATGCTGGACTGATTGGGTAAGTTTTACAACTTTGGTCCAGCATTCCAGTTATTAAGGCACTCACAATCACTGTGACATGCAGTAGCCACAGAGGCAAAATGACTGTGTGTGTGCCAGCTGTTGAGCCAATGTAGCTGTAAATGAACAATTTATTGTATGTAGGTGCACCCATGCACCTATGTTAAGTACACTTTGTCATTTCCAAAATCGGAATCCTGTAGCCCAGTAACAACTTCTTCTGTGGGGTCCTACACAAAATCAGGAAACAATGTATGCTTTTTCTTCGTTGGAAATTTTTTCCCCAGAAAAGTGTTCTGTCCTGGAGGGATGCAAAAGGAATGTCAGAATGCGCATATGGGAGTTATGGCCTACATGTGTAATGGGTGTGGTATGCGTGTTCCTCGAGCCCAGCAGCGGAGGCCTCCCTTGTTTACTGTGACGTATTTGCTAAATCCTTTGCTAATACTCACATCCAGCCGGTGTCAGTTGTTGAGAAAACAAGAAGAGTCCTCACCCAGGCCAAAGTCTAGCTGATCCAGTGTTGTGCTTTCAGCAGTAACTGGCCAGATGGCTCTGCAGACTCTCAGGTGTGATCTTATGTAGGCATCCCAGGAACAGAAGTTGATGCTGTTCCCAGCCAGCACTTCTGTGCAGGATTATGAAGCTACCCTTTATCACTGTTGCAGGAAATTGGATTTGATAGCTAGCTAGCTAGCTAGCTAGCTAGACAGACAGACAGACAGACAGACAGACAGACAGACAGACAGACAGACAGACAGACAGACAGACAGACAGATAGATAGATAGATAGATAGATAGATAGATAGATAGATAGATAGATAGATAGATAGATCTAGCAGACCTTAAATATATATTTATATCTAGCAGAACTTAAAGAATAAAATTAATTTATTTGAGTATAGTTCCCAGAATCCAGCAGCAAACATTGGCCAGAGACTATACAAAAAGCAACTTTTTGAACTACAGCTTCCAGAACCACATGGCCAGTATAGCCACTGGCCTGGATTCTCGGAACTATACTCAAATAAATTAATTTTTCAACCTCTGGTTTGTTTTGTTTGCTTGTGTGAGTCATCTGAGCAGAAGACTCTGAAACATTGTGTTTAAATGAGCATCCTTGGCTAGTTCAGGCCCCCAAGGATCTTTCCCTAATGGTTCCCCGACACTGAAAGTCCATCCATGGGGACCTGGCAACTGTCGGTCATGCTTTTGTAACCTGAACAATTATCAACTAGTGCAGCTCGTTGTACATGGTGTGCCCTTAAAGAGTGCTCTGAAGCAGCAGTAAATACACAACCACTTCCTTTTGCTGAGGCGACATAATTAGTACTCCCCACAGTTGCACTGCTGCTTTTAGCTTCCGGCCCCAATTTGAAGTGTTGGTGGTTACCTTCAAAGACCTTGACAGCCCTTACTGTACCAGGGAGTTCCTGCTCGCCTGCAGACTCTTTTAGCTGTGAGTGAAACCCTGCTCCAGATACCACCCTGTTAACACACGAAGACTTCTGTCACACCAAAGTTGCAAACCTGAGTGTCAAGGGCGCCTGACGGAGCTGGATGGAATTCTGTTTCAGAAGCCAGGTAAAAGACCTGCCTATTTAGGCAGAATGGTTTGGGTATTTAACCTGTGAATCCGTACAGTCCTAGTATTTTGTGATCATCGGTTTTCCGGTTTATTTTTATTTGTTGTTCAGTATGATTTCACTGGTATGCTGTAAACTGCTTTTGAGGGCTGAGCTACTCTTTCCAGTTCAACCACTTCCCCCTCCTTGCACCTGGGGAAACGCTACTGTGATGGTTTCGTGTGTGTGGCCAGAGGAAGAAGGGTAGGAGGGAGAGATGCAATGGCACTGCCTAATAAACTCTCCTGGTGACTTATTCTTTGGGCCTAAATGGGCAGAAAAGCAAGACATTAAGGGTTTAAAAGAAACAATTCAAACAAATACTAGTATGAAATGCAGTTTTGGTGGCGTAGTGGCTAAGGAAGGGATAGGGAATATGTGGGCTCCTGGATGTAATTTGGGTTGCAATTCCCATCATCCTTCATGACTAGCTGTGCTGGCAAGGGCTGATTGTATTGACAGTTCAAAAAACTTTGGAGGGCCCCATGTTCCTCCTGATCCTTGGGATAGAGTTTTAGACTAGGTCTGGGGAGACCCAGATTTATATGTCGAATAAACGCTAAAGCTTCCTGTGCGACCATGAGGGAGCCACTCTAATTGACAGCCTAATCTATCCCTCAGGGCTGTTGGGAGCATAAAAGGGATACAGAGAATACCGTATATGCTCCATTTTGATGTTAGATAGTGAGCGAGTGGGTGACACCTTTTATTGGACCTTACTTGTTTTTAGATAGTGGGATAATATGTGGTGAAGTCATAAAAGGATGTGATTAAGACAGATTTTAGCACTTTAAAATCCCTTTGATTTCAGGGAGAGAGCTAAGCAAATTCTTTACTCTCTGTCATTAAAATCAAGAGTGTTTAACTAAAATGTGCTCATCAAATATTATTTACAGAGTTTGTAAATAAAATGCTGTGCAAATATATAAGGAACAAAACAAACCTCTCATCATTTAGTAAAATTCTGATTATATCCATTAATAATATCATTCTAGGTGTGCAAAGAGCTGTGATGCCTTTTAGGGCCCATCGTACCATGACTCAGAGAGAAATAAAGGGCAGATAACAGCTACCATTAAAGGGAATATACCGTAGATACCCTACAGGCACATTGAACTCTCAGTGGGTACAGTAGAGTGTCTCATCTTTAAGGGGGTCTCAATTCAAAATATTTGGTAGAAGCATCCGGGGTGAATTGGGAATACACTTCTGCCCTTGCAAAGGAACGGAGATTTCAAGTAGCTGATGTGACGGAATGAATTTCCCCTTTAATTATACTGAATTAGTGTCAGAACTTGGAAATTTACCTTTTTGTACTACAGATTCCAGAGTCCCCTAACCAAATGCAGGGGAGGAAAGAGCTGGAATCCCAAGGGATTGCTCAGAGCATAAACACTCCCCCCCCCCCCCAATTGGAGACTTGGCACTGGGAGTAAGCGGCAAGTGGCTGCTGCTCCCGTTGGCTGCCTTACTCTGCCTTGCACAGAGTAACCTTTGGAGCTATTCCTGGTGACCACAAGCTTCTGGCTCTCCTGAAGAAGCACTTTCTGTGGCTTGGAATATTAACCTGTTGCCTACAGAAGGGGTGGGGTGGGGTCAGCCCAAAGAACAAGGTGGCAGCAGCTTCCTGGAAAGGGGGCATCTAGAAGAGACTGCCGGCCTGTCCAGAATTACATCCAGTGAAAGGTTAATGGTCTTGAATTAAACTGGGCTGGGCTTAATGTCCTTTTGCCACTGGGCTAAGCTCCATACCAATCATCTGAGGATTAGGCAATTCATTCACTTTACAAACAGGCATTAGCTCAGGGTCAGGGAGAGAGAGGGAGAGAGATGCTGATTTAACAGTTCTGGAAAGCAGCATGGCTCAGTGGTTTAGCTGCAGTGCTTTTGTAGGAGCGTGCCCACTGGGTCAGGGGCCAAAAATCCACCCTCTCCCTACCACTGCCCAGTGTAAAAGACTGGGCAGTGAGTACTCATGATGGGCGGTCTATAACTTTCAGTGAGAAAATACACTTAGCAGAGTGTAAAAGATCATAATCTTCCTGGACCTGTGTAGTTCTCGCATGTTTATAGAAATCTCATTTGTTAAAAGCTTCTTGTTTTCACTCCCCATAAATGTGTGTTTCCTGGCAGTAGAGATGGAGCTTTGCAAATCAGGAAAGCTTCTTATAGGTTTCTGCTTTTATACACAATAGGATCTCTTAAGTTTTATTCCACATCTCTAGTGGGGCCTTTGGTGCCGTTCATTAGCATTTGGTGCATTGTCACTACTGACAAATGGTTTCTTCTTCTTTTAAAAAAATCATTGTTTTTACCTGCCATCAAGTTGTCTCCGACTTATGGCGGCCCTATGAATGAGTGATCTCCAAAATGCCCTGTCCTAAGCAGCCCTGCTCAGCTCTTGCAAACTCAAGCCTGTGGCTTCCTTTAGGGAGTCTGCCCATCTCATATTTGTTCTTCCTTCTTTCCTGCTGTCTTCAGTTTTTCCTAGCATTATTGCCTTTCCAGAGTAGTGTCCTTTCACAGTGTATCCAGCCTCAGTTTCGTCATTTTTTTGCCTCCAGACATAGTTATGGCTTTATTTGCTGTAGGACTTACTTGTTTGTCTTTCTGGAAGTTCAGGGTATCCACAAAGCTCTTCTCCAGCACCATATTCCAAATGAGCAATTCCCCCCCCCGACAAAATTCTCTGTCCAGCTTTCACACCCATACATAGTGATAAAAAATACAGTGGTGTGGATGATCTTGGCCTTAGTCTCCAGTGACATTTGATTATATTTTCTAATTCCTTCATTGCTGCCCTTCAGTCTTCTTATTTCTTGGCTGCCGTCTCCCTTTGCGTTGATGATTGAACCAAAGATACAAAGTCATTAAGCATTTCAATATTGCCATTGTCATCATTACGGCTGTGCAGTTCTTTTGCAGTCATGGTTTTGGTCATCTTCATGTTCAGCTGCAGGCCGTTCCTTCTTTCACATTCATCAAAAGTAGTTTGAAAGCATTCCTGCTTTCTGCCAGTAAGGTATTGTCATTTGCATATCTTAAATTATTGTTTCTTACACTAATTTTCATTCCTCCTTCATCTGAATCTAGTCTAACATTCCATATTATATGTTCTACATAGATATTGAACCTATAGGGAGATAAAATGCACCTTTGTCTGACACCTTTGCCTATAAAAAACCATTCTGTTTCTTCATATTCTGTCCTAAGGATAACTTCTTGTCCACAAAACAGGTTATACATCAGGACAATCAAGTAATGAGGCACACCTATTTATTTTGGAAATATCCATAGCCTCTCATGATCCACATAGTCAAAGGCTTTGTTGTAGTCTATAAAGCACAGGTTGATGTTCTTCTGATATTATTTGGCATGCTCCAGCAGCCAGTAGGAATCTGCATTATGCTCTCACGTTCCTCCTCCTTTTCAGAATCAAGCTTGAACACCAGGCATTTCTCATTCCATATAAAGTAAAAGTATTTGTTGCAACATTTTGAGCATCAGTTTGCTTGCATGGGAAATTAGAGCAATGGTTCTATAGTTAGAACCATTGCATCTCTTTGCTTGGGGATTGGAATGTATATTAAGCATTTCTAGTCTGTTGGCCATTGTTTTGTTTACCATACAGTGGGGTCTTGACTTAAGAACGGCTCGAGTTAAGAACATTTTGACTTAAGAACCACTCTCATAGGAAAATATTGACTTGACTTACATACTTAGATTTGAGTTAAGAACTGAAAAAAACCCATGTGGGAGGCAGGGAAAGTGCAAAATTTGAACTTTCAGTTAACTGTTGGCCAGTGAAAAGGGTGCCTGTCTGTTTCCTCACTCCTCCCAGCGTTTAGAGAGTGGATTGCGAGACAATCTTCGGACTGCCTGGTACTGTACTGCCTGGACTGTCTTTTCCCTGCCTTCCCTGAACCTTTTTTGACCTAAGAAAAAAAGAAACAAAATATCCCCCTCTAGTGGTCAAAGGCAGAATAGCAGCTTCCCATTAGTTTCTATGGACGGAAAACAGCAGATACGGATCAAATGGTTTTCAATGCATTCTTATGGGAAATGCAGATTTGACCTGAGAACTTTTTGACTTGAGAACCGCCTTCCAATACGGATTAAGTTCTCAAGTCAAGACCCCACTGTATTTATTGGTGTATTGTTAGGATTTGGACAGATCCAGTCTCTGTGACTTGAAATACTTCTATTGGAATCCTATTTACTCCTAGTGGTTTCCCAGTGCTTTCAGAGCAGCTTTCATTTCAATTTCTAGAACTACAAGTTTTTCATCATAAGATTCATTTTCAAAGGAGCCTGCCATCCTTTTATTTCTTCTGTGTAATGATAACTGTGTGCTGTCAAGTCAATTCTGACTTACGGTGATCCTTCCCCCCCCCGGGTTTTCTAGGTAGAAAATATTTGGAAGTGGTTTACCATTCCCTTCTTCTGGGGATATCTTGGGAGTGTGCAGCTTACAAGGTTGCATAGGCTGGCTATTCTGGGATGCACGTGGAGATTTCTACTCCCAACCTCTGGGTCTGCAGCCAGGTACTTAACTTACTGAGCTATCCAGATAGGTTTTCAATATACTATTTCCACCTTCTCTTTATTTTCTTCTTGTCAGATAATGTGCTTCCTTGTTGGTCATTGAACATTCCTAATCAAGGCTTAAATTTGCTCTTTGATATTCAGGAAGAGGTCTCTTGTTTTGTCTCTTTTGTTGTTCTCTTCCATTTCTTTGCACTGAGTATTGTAATCCGTTTCCTTTGTTTCTACATGACAGTCGCTGAAAAAGTGCCTTCAGGATTCTGACCTTACTTCTGTCACCTTTTACTTTTGCTTCTTCCCTGTCCTTAACAATTTTAAGTGTGTCTTCTGCCATTCATCTAGGTTTTGCTTTTCTTTTTACTACAGGAATTGTCTTTTTGCATTCTTCCCTAATAAGATATTTGGTTTCAATCCACAGTTCTTCTAGTTCTCTGTCAGCTTGAGTTTAGTAGTCTGTTCCAGTGGTGGGATTCAAATAAATTAACAACAGGTTCTATGTCCTAATGATAAATAAATAAATAAATAAATAAATAAATAAATAAATAAATAAATAAATAAATAAATAAATAAATAAATAAATAAATAAATAAATAAATAAATAAATAAATAAATAAATAAATAAATAAATAAATAAATAAATAAATGCCCAGGACATTTTTTTAAAAAGGTACCACATAAGCAACAGTCTTATGTGGTACCTTTAACTTGAAAAAAATCATAGTAAAATTAGGACGATTGGGTGTTTGACTGAAGCGGTCTCACCCCAAAACTTTTCCCCTCTGTGTCCTGCCCTCATGACTTGTCAATCAGCCCCCCCTCTCTGCCTCGAGGCCATGAGCTTTCCTCCAGTGACGTCAAGGACTCATCCTCCTCCCCCCCTTTCCCCCATTGATGCCTCTGCTCTTTCCAGGGCTTTATTTCTCTCACCCACACCCCACCTCAGACGGCTCAGTGTGGCGCAGGAAGGGAGGCAGCTAATTGCACCCCCTCCCCCCGCTCATCGCTGGTCACCTGGCCCCTCCTCCTTCATTCATCTCAGGCCAGCAAACGGTTCTAAGAACCAATAGTACATTTAGGAAGCGGTTCTATAGAATAGGTGCGAACCTGCTGAATCCCACCTCTGGTCTGTTCTCTGTGTAGAATTTAAATTCATCAGCAATCTTTTAAACTTGTATTTTGGCACTAACATTCTTTTAGAGTTCTTTTTCAGTTTTACTCTAATATTTGATAGTAATTGTTCATTATCAGCACCCCAGTCTGCTCCTAGTTTTCTTTTGGCAGAGAGACTACAGCTTTTCCATCTCTTTCTTCCAGTTGCATAGTATATTTGACTATGGCCATCTGGTGATGTCCATGGCCATCTCCATCCAGCACAACTAATAGTGAAGGCTTCTGGGAGTGACAGTCCAAGAACACATGGGTTACCCAAGGTTGGGAACCACTGCAGTAGAGCTTACTGGTCCTTGGCAGAGATATACTGATTTCTACTACCTCTATTTATTATTTATGTATTTGTGTTATTTATATGCTACCTTTCTCCTCACAGGGGATTACAAGGTGGCTCAGAAACAAAACAATCACAGTTAAGGATAACTACAATAAAAAACCAATCAAACATCTATCAATATCAAAACCACTGTTAAAACACTTTAAAATATATTTTAGAAACATTTAAAAATCTCTGAATTCAATAAATGCACCATTCCTACAACCCTTATATTTTGCTTAAAAGCCTGTTTGGAAAGGAAAGTTTTTACCTCACAATGGAAAGAGAAGAGAGAAAAGGCCAGCCTAGCTTCATGACGCAGTATATTCCATTATTCCACTGTTCTAAGGAAAGATGGCAGGCTTGATCCCATTCAAGATCTCAGGGGCATAATCTCCTACATCAATAAAAGAAATTCCAAATTATGAAGTTGGCACTGACCTGATGACAGCTAAGTAAGCTTGAAGGGCAGGCCTATACAAAAATTGATATCTGATGGGAAATCCTGATAAACCAGGTGTAGTTTCTCGAATCAGCGCTTCACCCCAACAGTCAGTCTATGACCAAAGAACTGTGTCTGAAGAATCCTCATTTCCAGTCATGCAAATGTAGTTAACAGCTGTTGTCGAAACTATAAGGCTGAGAAAACACTGACAAGTACAGGGATACAAAGTTGATCAACTCTGGAAATGTTTAGAGAGGGGACGTGGTAGTGCTGCAGGTTAAACCGCAGAAGCTTCTGTGCTGCAGGGTCAGAAGACCAGCAGTCGTAAGATTGAATCCACGTGACGGAGTGAGTTCCCGTCGCTTGTCCCAGCTCCTGCCAATCTAGCAGTTCAGAGGCATGCAAATGCGAGTAGATAAATAGGTACCACCACGGTGGGAAGGTAACAGCGTTCTGTGTCTACTGACAAAGCGCTGGCTTGGAAACGGGATGAGCACCGTGCCCTAGAGTCGGACACGACTGGACTAAATGTCAAGGGGAACCTTTACCTTTACCTAGAAAGATGATCTCCTTCATGGATCTCCATGAAGATAATCACCTTCATGGATTGTTGCCTTGTCATGGTGAAGGGGCTTGAGTAATTCATAGAAGCTATGGGCTATGCCATGCAGGGACACCCAAGACGGACAGGTCATAGTGGAGAGTTCCGACTAAACGCAATCCACCTGGAGCAGGAACTGGCAAGCCACTCCAGTATCTTTGCCAAGAAAACCCCATGATCAGAAACAAAAGGCTAAAAGAAATGACGCTGGAAGATGGGACCCTCAGGTCAGAAGGCGTCCAACATGCTACTGAGGAAGTGCGAAGGACAAGTACAAGTAGCTCCAGAGCTAATGAAGTGGTTGGGCCAAAGCCGAAAGGACGCTCAGCTGTGGACGTGCCTGGAAGTGAAAGGAAAGTCCGATGCTGCAAAGAAAAATACTGCATAGGAACCTGGAATGTAAGATCTATGAACCTTGGCAAGCTGGATGTGGTCAAACAGGAGATGGCAAGAATAAACATTGACATCCTGGGCATCAGTGAACTAAAATGGACAGAAATGGGTGAATTCAATTCAGATGATTACCATATCTACTATTGTGGGCAAGAATCCCGTAGAAGGAATGGAGTAGCCCTCATAGTCAACAAAAGAGTGGGAAAAGCCGTAATGGAATATAATCTCAAAAATGATAGAATGATGTCAATACGAATCCAAGGCAGACCTTTCAACATCACAATAATCCAAGTTTATGCACCAACCACCAATGCTGAGGAGACTGAAATTGACCAATTCTATGAAGACTTACAACACCTTCTAGAACTGACACCAAAGAAAGATGTTCTTCTCATTCTAGGGGGTTGGAATGCTAAAGTAAGGAGTCAAGAGATAAAAGGAACAACAGAGAAGTTTGGCCTTGTAGTTGAAAATGAAGCAGGTCAAAGGCTAATAGAGTTTTGTCAAGAGAACAAGCTGGTCATCACAAACACTCTTTTCCAACAACACAAGAGGCAGCTCTACACATGGAAATCACTAGATGGGCAATACCGTAATCAGATTGATTATATTCTCTGCAGCCAAAGATGGAGAAGCTATACGCAGTGAGCAAAAACAAGACCTGGAGCTGATTGTGGCTCTGATAATCAGCTTCTCATAGCAAAATTCAAGCTTAAACTGAAGAGAGTAGGAAAAACCACTGGGCTTGTCAGGTATAATCTAAACCAAATCCCTTATGAATACACAGTGGAAGTGAAGAACAGATTTAAGGAACTTGATTTGGTGGACAGAGTGCCTGAAGAACTTTGGCCATCTCATGAGAAGAGAAGACTCGCTGGAAAAGACCCTGATGTTGGGAAAGTGTGAAGGCAAGAGGAGAAGGGGACGACAGAGGACGAAATGGTTGGACAGTGTCACCGAAGCAACCAACATGAATCTGACCCAACTCCGGGAGGCAGTGGAAGATAGGAGGGCCTGGCGTGCACTGGTCCATGGGGTCATGAAGAGTCGGACACGACTAAATGACAAAACAACAAGAAAGATGATAGTGTGTGCTTTGTTGTGTGGGAAGAACCTGGCTGGATAGTTCAGTGGTTTAGGTATCTGGCTGTGAAGCCAGAGATTGGGAGTTCAATTCACCATTGTGCCTCTCAGGAAAAGAGCAAGCTTGTGTGGCCTTGGGCAGGCTGCAAAGTCCCAGGAAACCAGCGGAAAAAGGAATGGTCAACTAGTCATTCTTGTTTTTATTTTATTTATTTATTCCATTTATATCCTGCCTATCTGGTCAATTACGACCACTCTTGCCTTTCTGTATCACCCAGCCAAGTTTATCTGGCACCTGTTACTGCATTCCAGTCAACAACTGTGTCAGATTTTTCATTATTCACTCACATTACTAGAATGAATGAATGAATGAATGAATGAATGAATGAATGAATGAATGAATGAATGAATGAATGAATGAATGAATAATGGGGGGCTTGTGAAATTGAGATCTGCCCAGACCATTACTACTGTGTTTCCCTGAAAATAAGACAGGGTCTTATATTAATTTTTGCTCCAAATAACGCATTAGGACTTATTTTCAGGGGATGCTTTTTTATTCATGTACAACAATCTACATTTATTCAAATACAGTCATGCCATCTTCTTCTGGTAGCTGCCCAATGGTGGAGGGCAGGGTTTCACTTAACTGGGGCTTATTTTTGGGGTAGGGCTTATATTACGAGCACCCTGAACAATCATACTGGGGCTCATACATTAGAGCTCTAGTGGCCCTATGTGGTCTGGCTCCTTCCGATATGATGAAGTAACTTAATAAGCCAGCAGATTCTGGATATTGGCAAATTAAACACTTCCTCTGCTCCTTGGCATATATTCATGGTACTGGAAGGAGCCAGACCAAATAGGGTCACTTGCACTCCAATATGCCATTTGGATGCGAGGATTGCACCGATATTGGGAATTCAAACCAGAAGGAGCCTCGACAGGCAGGAAGGCTTGCTTTTGGTCTGTTTCCAGCAATCACACATGCTGGAAACAGACCACACCAGAATCATCCTACCTATGCCAAAACGTAGAAGCCTCTTGACAGGGGCCCCAAAAAGTGTGGGTAGGACTTCTTCGGGACGGTTTCATTAGCTCCAAAGATGATGTCATGTGATTGCCAGAAAAAAAGAGTGAAACAAACCACTCCTGCAACAGAACAAACAGCAGTGGCCCCCCTGACTGAGCCCAAGGTCATATTTAGACCAGTTCTATTTTTACCTAAGGTGGTCTCAGATTTTCATGACCAGCAGATTATGCTTGCTTCTTTTTTGCCAAATCCAACAACTCTGGAAACCACTCTACACACACTGAATGTCCTTCAGGCACTGGCCTTTTATGCTCACAGAACATATGAATTCTACTTGTCACCTAGGCTGTTTCTGTGGTAAGAGAGAATTCAAAAGGCACTCCAGTTTCCACTTAAAATTTTGCGAAGTAGGTAACAGCGACCATGTATTTTGGTGTATCAGATAGCATGATTGTCTGTCCCTGATGACAATTGTAGCCACTCCACTAGAGCACTTGCTTTCCTCTACTCACTGTCTGTGCTAGAAGTGTTCCTCTACTACAGGATATTTGCAAGGCTGCAACCTGGTTGTATCTACTTACCTTTGTGAGCCATTATAGACCCGATGTTTGGGCTCAAGCTGAGCCTGCCTTTCATCAAGCTGTACTGTTTTCAGTATTCGCATGTCATCCCTTCCTCTGGTAAGTGAGCCACCTAGACACACAGTTTTATACTTATACTTGTATTTCTTCTAGTGGTTATCTATGGAGGCATACAGCCCATCCTCTTCCCTATGGTTTGTTATACTGCTCTTACTTTAATTAGCAGATCATTGGCACTGAAGGGAGACCATTAGGGAACACCTTGGCACATGCAGTGGGGATGGTAGGAGAGGTTGCTGACCTCTAGAAGATTCTGAAGCAAGCTCTGTGCAAACACAAAACGCAAATGTGTGGATTCACAAATGACACTCAGAGAACTAGGGCAACCAACCTGTCCTTGTTTTCAAAATCCACATCCAAGTATTTATTATCCACACCGTCTGAAAAGCTGGATGTCAGTAATTTTTTGTCTCGACCAAGATTGTCCTCTTTTTGCACATAAGAGCAATCTTGGGCAGAAACTACATATAGCAGGGGTGTCCTTGGCCATCAAAGTTGCCAATGCCACCATTGCCGCTGCCACTATGCTCCCAGCCACTGCCATCCACTCACCTGCTAGAGTCTAGACAAAGCTTCTCACCTGGCTGACTGCTGGATAGCAGCAGCAGCTGGGGATCACATTGGCAGCAGTGGTGCTTGGATCTCCCCAGCCAGAAATGATGCCAACCATGCTGCTCTTGCTGCCAATCTGCTCCTGGCCACTGCCATCCAACCAGACAAGCCTGGTGGATGGCATAGAAAGTCCTACAGTAGTTTAAAATGTTGCACATTGGGCACCATTTTAGATCACAGTAACCCTTCTGTCATGTGAACCGACATAAGTTGCTTGGCATTCCACCTGGCTTTTTTTCCCCTGGACATGTAGTTGTGTCTTTGCTATTAAGGAGAGCAAGCAGCATCAATCAGTGATCATACATGCTGGAAAGTTAACTGTTAACTTGTAGATTTGAATATCAGCATGGTTAGCAGAGCACATTTCCCCATTTGTGAAGAAATCACACCTACACTACCTCTTCTGAGAATATAAGAAAGTCAGTGGCCCAAATCCTTCTGTAGTTATGCCTACAGAAGCCAATCAGCATAATTCGTAGCAGCTTCTCACTGGCGACTAATGTCTCTCCTGGGATTTTCAGGTACATGTCAACCCATTGTCTTGTCTGCAAGTATAACTAAGCAACAGGATTTGGGCCAGTATTTATTGAAGAAACACACTGATATAGGAAAGATAATGAGAACCCAAGTTCAAATTAACTAAAGTGGAGATACTGCTCCCTCATCTCTTGAGAACAAAAGCAAGATGTCTTCTCTGTTCTTTCCCAGGGAAAGTTAAGAGAGAGAGAATGTGGGAAGATAGGAAGAGATATCAGCAGCTCTACGTATTGCACTCTGGGTCGAAGGAAGGTCAGCATAGGTCACAGCAAGTAAACGACAATCCAGGAAACCAGAAGAGCGTCTTCTTTCTCTAGCTATCTCTCCCCATGCAAAGACCTGTATTATTTTCAATGTAAGCTGAATTGTTCCTAATACCTGGACTAGGGAGACAATACCAGTAGTAGCCTCCCTTCCCCATGTTAGTAAATGACCAAGCCTTTAATGTTTGACATGTTGGGAGGCTGAAGAGAATCAGCAGCCAGCACCACAAACTTTGTCTTCTCTAGGGCTGCTAAGGAAAAAAAATTGTGGGGATGAGTGTTCCTGTTGTCCTGGAACATCAGGGCCCAACTCACTAGAAGCACCTGAAGTGATGCACCCTGGTCCTTTTGTAGAATGAGGCAAACAACCGCACAAGCAAAACACCACTCAAATTGTAGCAATTAGGGGGGAAAAAGTAGAAGGCCTCAACAGCAAGGTTGAGAAAAGTCTGGATTGGAAAGGAAACAGGATGGGCAGATTCACATTAACTTTTATGTTGTGTGATCATTGAAAAATACTTCCAATTCACCAGTGCCCGTTCTGGAGCAAACTGCAAAGTACAGTATTTTCCAATGTAACCACATGTTCAGAGAGCTGATTTTGGATGTTGTTGTGGCGTTCACCCTCGTACCCCTTGCTTGACCCTCAAGACTCAAGAGCACTTGAAGGCAAACAACCCCCTCTTTTACACTGCTGCCACCAGGTGATCACAAAATCATCATTACTTCAGGAAGATGAAGATTCAGGTCCACACTTCAAAGTCTCTTAAATATAACTTTTGTTTATTGATTACAGAAATTGATAGTGATTCATGAATATCTTCTTTAGGTAACTTTATTATTAGCAACAATCTTCTATTTGATAATACACTCCTAACTCTAATCACTCCTCAGATTTCCCCAAACTCCACACTCTGTCCCCTTCTCCACTCTCCCACTCTACTCATACTCTCTGACTGACTGACTCCTGGCTTCTGACTGACTTTAATATCTCAGGCTCCGCCTCTTATCACATCTCTCTCGGCTCCGCCTCTCAGCAACATGAATATGCATGAACAATTAACATAACAGAACATGAACCATTGACATAATAAAGGGGAATGCTACAGTTGCTACGGTCCTGAAAGGGCAACGAATTGGCCATTCTTTATTTTACTGCTGTTGAGGGATGGAGAAATTGGTGCTTTTCTGTCTTGTACGCTAAAATAAGTGGGATTGCTTTGGGTCCTGTAGCCCTTGACCTTGGCAAGTGGCAGGAAACCTTGCTGCTCTACAGTATTTTAGAGAGCAGAACTTTTAAGTTGGCCTTGGTGGAGAGCTTACCTTTCCATTCCAGTTCCAAGTAAGTGCTGGAAAGCTGCGCTTGTGAAGGGGTTTCGTATGGAAGCAACTTAGTTTGTTGTCAGCCAGCTAGCAAATATATCTGTTTGTCTGAGAACCCACCAGGACCTGTCTCGCATCTCCTCCCCCGCCAATCTAGTGTTAACAACTCTTCTGGCTAGTACAGACATGATGATGCCCCTAGACTACTGACTTTGACATCTTTCCACCAAGTGTACGAGACTGAAATCCTACAAATTAGTCATGACAACTGTTGTGGATGGAGCCTGTTATGCCCTACTTCTCTTCCCTCCCCCCTCACCTGGTTCTTGCTCTTTTTCTTATGCCCCCCTGAATCTTTAGTGTCTATTCAGTTTCAGAATGTCATTAAATTAGCCCAGGTTTTCATAATGTAATTTGATCAGCATAATGTGCCATCAAGTCAATTCTGACTTATGGCAAACCCTTTACAGGGTTTTCCAGGTAGATAGTACCTGTACTCAGAAATGGTTTACAGTTCCTTTCTTCTGGTGTTATCCTGGGACTCTGCAGCTTGCCAAGGCTACACAGGCTGGCTTTACTCACAGGAGAAGCACAGTAGGGAATCGAACTCCCAACCTCTAGCTCCGTAGCCAAATACTTAAATCACTTGAGCTATCCAGCCAGCTTCAGTCATAGTATAACAAACACACACTGAACTTTACTTTACTCCTCTTATTTTACAAGCAGGCACTGTTATAGTACAAGGATGTGCAAGTGCATGGTTTGGGCTGATGTTAAAGACGAGTTGTTATTAAGAGGACTTCTGTAAAGGCAAGCCATACCCACAGAGGTCTGCTCAGCCCAATTGCCTGCTCCCAAAGTAACCAAAATTAAAAGATTTATCAGTTGCAGCAGATGACCAGGTATGAATACAGAATGAACAGTAGTGCAGAATGTACAATCCCTTGCAAACGTTCCCTATGCAACAACTATTGAAATGAACAGGGGGCCATATAAGAGCATGAGAGTTGGAACAGTGGTAGTTATTTTCCAAGTGAATATAATTTTCAAGTGCACTAATAGTTAGAACTAAATAGAGAGACCAGGGGTAAGTCACTTGAGAGATGATTCCACAGTCCGAGTGTTGTCACTGTAACCATCTGTTAGGCATCTGTTACTCTGGGGGAAGGGTCTCAGGCGTAGAGTGAAATTCCCAAGTAAGCATGTTTATATGACTCAGGAAGTAGTTCCCGAGTCTGTTCTCAAGCTGTTTGGTACTTAAAGATCAAAGCTCACAACTTCAGTGAATCCAGAAACTGATTGGCCACTAGCATAGTCAAAGAAGCGTTGGGATAATACAAGTTCTCTACTGGCCACTGTTTAGATAGGTGGTGACTGCTTCCTAGACCAATTGAAACGACAAGATTGTCTTCAAAAGCAGCCCCATATAATAGCAATCCATTCTGGAAGTGGGAGAACATGAGTAACTGGTCTTGCATAGATATAAAAAGGAGCCATATGGTCATTATAAAATCCAAATGCAAGAGTAAGTGTCACCTTTATAGACCACTTAAAAAGTGGTCTATAAAGGTATCACCTGCTCTTGCATTTGTCTTACATAGTTGTATGAGCACTAAGTGCTGTACATGTGGGGGCTTCTGCCCAGCAGCTTTCTGCATGCCGCTGTGGTGGTCCACAAAGGCATGCCTGCAGTGGTACACCGAAGGCTGATCTAGGCTGTATTCTAATCCACTTGCTGGCTATTAACTATGCAGTTTGATTTGCTTTGGCATGTGACTAGTCCCATCATACCTCTTGGAAGTTTTCCATTCTGTTTTTCCTTAAAAATTACAACAACAATTTGAAACCTCAAAGGCACAAGACGTTTCAGTTTCTTGAGGTGAATTGTTTGAATGGTGCTGTTCACAAAGAAAATAAAGTGAAGACAGCCATGGACCAAAGGACGGAGGAAGCCAGGGAAGAAGACCACCTTTCCCCACCATGCCTGGGCATGCTGCTGAATTGCATGAATGCAGTGACCAGATGTCAAGTGTGGGAAGAGGGGAGGGGGGGTCTGTTTGTGTGCAGGGATCAGAGCAAGTAAGAATGTGAGACGAGGGAAGTTGAGGGAGGAGGGAGGGAGGGAGAGAGCAAGGGAGAGGAAAAGGTGAGTACGGGCATCCACTTGGCATCCAGCGTCCTCTGGACCTGTCCCAAGAGGTTCTGTTTATCTTTCAGAGGGAAAATGGCAGAGACCTCCCTGTTTGCACAGCGCCTGCAAGCCATTACGGTAAGTGTTCTCTCCTTTGCTCCCTGTCCCCCCTTGATGGAGAATGGGAGTCAGAGTTCTCAGCCAAGAACCTGCCTCTCTTCCCCGGGAGAGTTCTCTCGTGTTCCAGAGATGTGGGTATAAAGCAGGGTGGAGAGATGGAAGGAAGTGCATAGTTGCCAGATCAGTATTTTCAGCAATAATTTATGTTGCTCACATATATAGTAGCATAACTTGGGTGCTGCAGTACGGTTGTGCATCTCCACACTAGCCATTGCTGAGGGAGAGGGTGATCCAGCATGGGCCTAAACACTCACGTAATACGCCTTATCGTTCTCAGAATGAAATGACATTTTGTAGTGTTCCCCCCCCCAGTATGAAATATTTTGGTGCTTATGCTTTAAAAGTTGTTTTGTGAAAACCCAAATATCAGACTGGGGATTGGCAGTACGATGGGATCAGGAGCGTCTCATTGTTTACTCTGCACCTGCAGCCAAATAGAGTAAGGGACAGTCAATCTTTGAGTAGTTATTGAGGAACAAGAATGTTGGTGGCATGTGACCCTGGTAAGGTGTTGCTGATTGGTTAGCAGGATATGCATGCTTTTTTGGAATTTTTTGCATGAGAGCCTGTCCGCTGACATAAAAACTGAAGCAGCAGGAGCAGTCTTTCTGATCAGTGGGAAACTTGCATTTTAGCAGCACTCTTAACGATAAAAAAATTAATAAATAAAGGAAATTTGCATTGATTGTTGTGGGTTTTTCTGGCTCTTTGGCCATGTTCTGAAGGTTGTTCTTCCTGACATTTTGCCAGTCTCTGTGGCCAGCATCTTCAGAGGACTGGAGTAGGAACTCTGTCCATGCTCTGTTGCTGTTTGTTGGATAGTTGAGTATTTATAGCTGTGGGAACAGCTTTTGTCCTTTTCAGGACATAGGGTGATCAGCGTGTTTTTGTTGTGATAACGGGGAGAGATTATCTGTCACTGTGATTGATGGATGTCGTTAGCTGGTCTTTTTTGTGCAATGATCCCTGGACCCTGTGACTGGGTAGAGTTCATTGACCTTTCACAGGCTGTATTTTTCAGTATTGGGAGCCAGGCCGTGTTTTGTTTCAGGTCTTCTTTTTGTTGAAGTTCTGTTGATGTTTATGGATTTCAATGGCTTCTCTGTGCAGTCTAACATAATGATTGCTGGTGTTGTCCGGTACTTCAGTACTGTATTTTGAAATAGAATTTCATGTCCAGCTTGTTTTAGAGCATGTTCAGCTACTGCTGATTTTTTTCGGTTGTTTTAGTCTGCAGTGTGTCTCATGTTCTTTGATTCTGATGTGAATGCCATTCTATTCTATCCCCACTCCCTCAAAATAGTATTACATGAGCATAACAAGAGCTGATGTTGAGGACAATACAGTCCTCCTTTGAAGAAACTGTTTCTAAGGGAACAGCTTCTAGCCTTAGACTGTACATGGCTTTCCTTTCCACTCTCAGTAAAAACACTGGCATAGTAGGCTCTTCATTTGTCTATGGTATTCAGATATTGAAAGGCAGCATAACTGGAATGGTGGGGAGAAATGTTTCAGACAAGGCCAGCCCTGCCATTAAGCCATGAGAGAAAGCTGCCCAAATTGGCTCAGCCCTGGAGACAGCCAAGTGTGTTGCCACTCCGGGAAGGGCGCACAAAGATGTGGGCTTGAGGATCAGGGAACAGTGCTGTTCTTGCCCCCTCCATCCCATGTAAATGATAGAGAGTGCAAGGAAGCACATTCTGGAAAAAAAGAGATGCAGCGATGATGAGAGAAGTCAGTCCAACCCCATGCCATCCTTGACAAAGCTTGGTGGCGAAGCTGGGAAAAGCAGTGTAATGGGGAGGGGGGTTGGGACAAAGCAGTCGTAGCATCACCAGCTGTGATGACCAGTGGCAGACAGCAGCAAAAGCCAAGACCACTGGCATGCATCATCCACTCCTGCTGCTAAAGGAGCCAGGGCCACATGAATCATCCCCTCCCACTGTTGAAGGAGAAGGAGACAGCTGTGTGTCTCCTGCTGGCAATTTCTTCAGTGCCAGGCTCCCAGGAGGATCCTTGAAGTTCGGAGAGGGGGGACCCGGGGTTTGGCCTCAAAAATTGCACGCCTGAAGAAGTAGCTAGAGGCTACCTCTTTCTCTTTCAGCAGCAGCAAGCAGCATGCCTCTAGCTAGTATAGTCAATGATTAGGATCATGGGTGTTGCAGTTCAACATCTGGACAGCCTCACATTCCTAGACCTGTTCCAATCCCAGACTTGAGATCCCTTTGTTTTTTTTCTTCACTAAAAGCAACAGCAGCTGTGGGGTTGTCAGATCAGGATGATACCATGAAGAAAGTTTCCTTTAAGGCCAACTCAGGATGTGGGGGAGTCTGCTGAAAACGGATCTTTTTTAATGGACTTGATCTTAAAACTGCTATTTATGAACCAGGGGTGTTGGTAAATTGGAGACGACAGTATAGTGGTGAAGAGTTGATATTTATAAGAGTTGTATCTGCCTTTCAGAGGCAGCATTTGAAGAAGACCCACCTCTTAATTCTTACTGCTAAAATTGTGGGTTGTACTTAGATCCTCTAGACTAGAGCAGTGGGTCCCAAGCTTTTTTGAGGTATGGCCAATTTTATAACAGCCGAGTAACCTGCAACTGCCTCCCCCGTGCATAAAAAAGCATTTTTAATGGGGTAAAGTCATCCCTTCTCAGAAACTACAGGATTCTGTCTCTCTCAAAGGGCCTGTTTCTCATACATACACATATATGCTAACTTTAATATCTCGTGGTTGTTGTGGGTTTTTCGGGCTCTTTGGCCGTGTTCTGAAGGTTGTTCAGGACACGGCCAAAGAGCCCGAAAAACCCACAACAACCATTAGACCCCAGCCGTGAAAGCCTTCGTGAATGCATTTAATATCTCACTCTGAAAGATCAAGGAAGAAAATATTTAACAAGGGCTACAACACATATAAGGCAACCTGTGACAATTTGTGACCCCCTTGGGGATCACGACCCCCATGTAGGGAAACACTGTCCTAGAATCTAGTCTAAGAGTGAGCAACTATGGATCCAGGAGTTTTGGGACTCCTGTTCCCATAATTCTTCACCATTGGCAATGCTGGGGAAGCTGATGGGAGCTCCCACCCTTGGTTTAGGCCCCAGTGGGTAGCAAAGAACATCACTGATGGCGTGTTCAGATGGCACTTTATCCCAATCTTTGGACCACATTGGGAATTGGATGGTTTACTTCATTTGACATTCTGATAATACAATACAATACAAATTTATTCTACAGCCAAAGGCCTGAAACTGTAGGCATGTGGCATTCTGATAATTGCAAAACAGCCTGACCCTTATCCATGCCTACCTGCATCTATTTAGCTCTCTGGTGGAGACTACTATTTTTTTAATGTGGGTGGGATCACTCTGTTTTGGTTTGGTTCTGGCATGTATTGAGCCAAAGCAGATCTTCCATAATAGCACTTATTAATAATTTTTAAAAGATTTTTTTAAAAAAATCGTCTTTCTCCCATTGAAGAGGAGGTAGATGGGATTTTAATTTTTTTAATTTTCTTTTGTTTTGGTCCCTTTAAATCCAGTGCTGAATAACTTGAATGGAAAGCCAATTCAGTGCTGGATTTAAAGGAACCAAATGAAAACAATAAATAAATAAATAAATAAATAAATAAATAAATAAATAAATAAATAAGTAAGTAAGTAAGTAAGTAAGTAAGTAAGTAAGTAAGTAAGTAAGTAAGTAAGTAAGTAAGTAAGTAAGTAAGTAAAATAAATAGATAAATAAATAAATAAAATCCCACTCTGACTCATCTTCAGTGGGAGAAAGCCGATTTTTGTCACTTACAAAAAAACAGAAATATTTTTTAAGAAAATTACAGCCTTCCCGTGCTACCCCATTGAGGGGGAGACAGGAGGGGATGTAAAGAGGGATCTTTTTTGTTCTCTCCCCCCCCCCATTCCCTTTAAAGGGAGAAATGTACTCAATAGGATCTCTTGAGGTAGGTGTGGTTCCCTACCCTCTACCACCTGGTCTTTGGGTGTGGATGGAAGGACTGCTCGTAATGGCATATCCTATCTCAGAGCAACCCTGTTCAGCCTGATCCAGCCTGTGGCAAATTGGCTGCATGTGCATGCATAAACGCATGAACAAATGCGCGCGCGCACACACACACACACACACACACACACACACACACACACACAGAGCCTTTGTTACAGATGGAGGGGACATCTCAGAAAAATGATACATGGTCAATTTACCCCTTCCTCCATCATCCCAATATAAATTTTCTTGAGTGTGGATTTTAGTGTACGAAAAGATACATGGAATCCTAAGCATGCAAGCCAAACAGGTGTGAAAATGATGGCTGGCTCAGCCCTGTAAAAGCTAAGGTGTTCCTCTTTTTTTTAATTAAAAAAAACCTTTCAGGCATGAATTCTTTGGATAGTTTGTTGCTTCTGCTCAAGGAAATAATGCTAGTGGACAATCAGGTTTTGATGGACAGATGACTGACTGAAGTAATGTATGCAAAGTATTCCCCCCTCCCATCTCGTAGATTCCAGTCCCCTTGCTGCTGACAGGCAACCCCCACTTGCTATAGGGGACCGTGCTTGTGGCTATTTACAAGCCCAAGTAATAGCCTTGTAGGGAGTGGATTTCTTCCAAGTCTCTAAACAGATGACTAGCTTGGCTGAGAATGACATTCTTGGAATCTTCCTCAGAGTCAGACCTGTGAGAAAAGCTCTGGGGAAGGAACTCCTCCAAAAGACTAGCTTCTGCTCAATTTTGAATAACGTCCCACTTTTGCTTTTTTTTTTCTGGTTTAAAAAAAAAAGACGGATGTAACCAGAAACTCCAGATTTTGTTTGAACCCCACGGTATACACTAGACGTTTAAAATGGCAAATATGAAGATGAGAACCATAGGGGCAATGCTTTTCCTTTCCCGTTATGTGGCCTTTTTCATGGGGGGGGAAGGAACGGGACTCGATCCGGGCAGTCTGCCCTAATTACAAACCTTGAAAATGCCATCATCTTGGGTTTGGGTGAAATACAGGCTGTTCCCCCCCCCCCCCGTTCCTGGGGAAGCACTGAGCAGTTAGGATGGGGGTGAGGGTAACCTGATCTCCTTTCCCTTTGCTCATCCTGTCTTGAAACAAATGAATTATTCACCAGGCCAGCAATCACTCCAACTGGAGCCAAAGAGAGAGAGAGAGAGAGAGAGAGAGAGATCCGGAGCCCTGCCCAGAGATGGGAGGAGTGGCGATGGAGATGGGGTTTGTGTAGGGCTGCCCTTGTGTGTGCACTCACACGCACACATCCAGATGGGGAGATGTTGTCATGATTAGCACGAGTCAGAAAGAGGAGTAAACATTTCTTGTTGTGAGCCATGCTTTGGCAGATGTTTCTATGCAGGGAGAGCATTGGGGGGGGGCGTGGAGATGAGAGATGGAGATGCTGAATATCAACAGAAATGCAGAAAGAGCCTGGAGTACGTGAACCGCAGCAGACACAGCTACGGCCATATGTCTGTCGCTGGGTGACAGAGCACATGCACAGACTTTGTAAACAGCAAGTGCACTTTTGTGAGCAGGAGGAGGTGCAGCCTCCACACCCAAACACTGTATCAGAGATCATGCTGTTATACTCAGAAACTTATTAATCCAAAGTAAACACCACTCCTTATTTTCAGATGCTCAGTCACTAGTGCAGATTAGAACCCCCATTTCACCCATCCCCCATGTGTAAAAAAAAACATGGCCAACTCAAGGTCAGCTAAACAAATGCCTTTCTATGCATGCATACTGACATGAGTCACAACTCCCTGGAGACGTTGCCTGCTAAAACCCTAATTTTAAATTGAGGTCTCCAAGCAATTCCTGTTCCTTATTAGGAGGGTTAATGAAAGGAGTATCCTGAACAACCTTCTTCAAAGAGAACAAGAATTTCACAAGAACATAAGCCATTCGTGAAGGCTTTCACGGCCGGGATCTAATGGTTGTTGTGGGTTTTTCGGGCTCTTTGGCCATGTTCTGAAGGTTGTTCTTCCTGACGTTTCGCCAGTCTCTGTGGCCGGCATCTTCAGAGGACTGGAGTAGGAACTCTGTCCATGCTCTGTTGCCCCGAAAAACCCAACCAACATGAAGCTGTTGCTGAAAAGAAAATTTAAGCAGGAAACGGTTCTGGTGGATTGTGCCTTCAGGTTCGGGAGTGGTTTCCCACTGCCGCCTTCTAGGGGTGTTCTGTGACTGTACAACTTGCCCAAACCCACACAGGCTGGTTCTTTTCTTACAAGGCACACTGAGGAGTTGAATTCCCAAACCTCTTACTCCCCAGGCAGGTAGCTACCCATGTCATTGATCTATTCAGCCAGCTTTCCATACTTACAGGAAACCTTATAAAAAGGGTGCATTCTGAGGCAGAAGTGTGAACTACCAAAACAAAACTACCCCCACCCCCCACCCAGGATTCTAGGGAAAGCCACCCGACAGCCATGTTTTCATAGGAATGGAAGATAGGACCAGATTTTCCCTGCACTGCTTTGGGTAACTAGGGTCAGAGTAGGCTGGGAGATTCCAGGGAAGTCATGTTTTGAAGGCTTGCGTTTGCATGGATTAGAGGTGCCAAAAGCTCTACCTCTAGTTTACAAAAGTTGGATTGGTTTTTAGAAGCTTATAGAGAATGCAGCAGTCTGAGGCGCATGGGAATCCCTTGTTGAAATGGCTGTACATTGGTTTCCTCTTTGTTTCAGGCCTGGGTTCCAAGTCCAAGAATCAATGATGGTTTTTAAAATACCGGTACCTAAAAGGGCATTTGCTTATATATGAGCCTGCTCTCCTGTTGAAATCAGTCTGGGTGATGCCTCAGGTGTCCCAAACTGATGACAAAAGACCTGCTTAAAGGAGATGACAGGAGAGGGTATCTTTAGTGCTCCTGAATACTGTTTTGAGGGGAAACAGTCTCATTCCTTCATTTACTTCTTTGCAGCATTAATATTTTTTCTTTATACTATTTATGGAATTTTTGCAGGCTATCAAAGACCATCCTTTTTAGGAAGGCATTTGTTAACTGAATGGACATTTGCTGTTTTAATTTTTAAAAACATTAGTGGCATATTATTTTCTGTTACTTTTTAATGTTTTTTTAAATTCTAGTGTGTGTGGTATTCAGAATTTTTTTTAAAAAAAACCAAAATGTTTCTTTTTTGTTGTTGTTGTTATTAGCCAGTGTTCACAACTAAGGGGAAATGAATGTTTCAGGACGGTGTGGTGCCTCAAGGTGCCACCGTTGTTGTTCCTTTGTAGCAGAAAAGCATGAGCTGAGAGGAGTCAACCCCTGGTCCTCTTACCATCTCTTGTAAAGATCTGGAGCCAAACTGGAACAAAGCAGACCCCAAATTGCGGCTGGTAGGGTTAAGGGGGCAGGACCTTTCTGGCCAGGGCAGCCTTCCCGCCTTCTCCCCACCCCCGCCATTAGCTATCTTTAAAAGTGGGGAGCGTTGGCACAGTTGGGAGACCCTTAAACGGGCGGCAAGGGGGGGGGGTCTGGCCCTGAAGGGTGAGTCTGGATGTGGAGAGAAGGGTGCCAGAATGAGGCAGGGCAGTAGGCGGGAGAAAGAAGTGGGGGGTGCCCGCCGCCGGGAGTGGAACAGGAGGCGAGGCTAAAAAGGTGGGGGGCTCCTCCAAGCTAGGAATGCCGGGCCTCGGGGTGGCTCCTTAAGGCTCAGGCGCCTGGTGGCCCGGCCGATGTGAGTAACCGGGCAGACGAGGACGGACCGAGCCCTGCCTTGTCTGGTTGCTTGCCTGCCTGCCTGCCTGCCAGTCGCCCACGTGGGCTCAGGACCGCCCCGCTCCTCTCGGCGGCGGGCCCTTTGTCCGCGTCTCTCTGCAGGGCGGCTCCTGCCTCGCCTCGCCTCGCCTCGCCTCTCCTCACCTCCCCACCCTCGCCCTCGCCCCGGTCTTCCCTTGCCTTTGCTTTGCTGCAGGAGCGGCGCAGGCTGCGGGAGCGGATCCTGGCCATCCGCCGGGAGCTGGAGGAGGAGAGACTACGAGCCCAGCGCCTCGAGGTAAACCAGCCGGGGAGGGGATACAGCGATGGATGGACCAAGGGCTGTGGAGGTGGGAGGATGCTGCACGGAGCGGGAGGATGAGAAGAAAAACGGTCCCCATGGGTGGGTGGGTGGGTGTGAGAGAGCTCGGTGGGAGATCGGTGGGAGGGACCGCCAGGAGGGATATATCTGGAGGTTATAGTCAGATATCACGCCGGGGGGGGGAAATGAGGGAGAGGGGAGTGTCAGTGCAGTGGATCCTACATGCACAGAGGTACCCCCACACATGTGCAAGGAGGGACGGATTTGTAAGGTTTCTTCTTCAATTGGCAAGAGGCAAGTGAACCAGGAGCCCTTGTGGGCAGAGATTTGTGCACGGAATGATTGAGACTGGGGGGGGGCAAACTTATTACCTGGTCCTTTGTGTGTGAATGCTTAGCTAGTGGAGATGATGGTGTGGGGTGTAAGAAAGAGAGGGAAAGAAAGAAGGAAGCTCTCTGAGCATTACAGATAAAGTATCTGCACTAGTGGGTGTGTTCTACCTCTGCTGGCAAGTCTGAGAGCTTAATGTGAAATGAGTAGGTCTGAATTGGTATATGTGTGGCTCTGGCTGAATAAATACACAATTCTGAACACACCTAGGAGAAACTGTAGGCATGTGGCGTGTGAATGTGTGTGTGTGAGAGAGAGATAGCAAGAGTGAGAGAGAGCCTGGAAGTCTATTGTCTGGTCTTGATGTGTTCTGACAGCCCACGTGTCCACATTGCGTGCCTGTCCACTCCAGGGGAGCTGATAAAGGCATTCTCTGTCTCTCCCCTCAGAGGAAATCCCTGCGTGATCGGTGGCTGATGGAGGGAATGTCTGCACCTACGGATGACAGCAACCACATGTCTTCCGTTTGGGAGGCGAACAGTCGCATCCAAGAGTTAGAACAAGATCTGTCCAGGTGGGTGTGTCCAAGGGGACGGTGGGGGAGCAACTGAGAACAGCGCAAAAGGATTGGGACTTCCCACGGTTTCACCCGGCACAGAGGAAAGACTTAGGTAGAGCACAGCGGCTGTTTCAAGAACTGCATAAGAGCTTATGGCCATCAAAGGAAAGGATTCGCCCACCTGGTTAGCAGCTGTATAGTGATGCTTGAAGGAGACTGCCTTTCAGCGGCAGCCATCTCTGGGCTGAAGCTGTTGAGCAGCAGCCACACTACATTCAACAAAACGATCATCCTGCTTATAACCTTGCCTTCCCTTGCTCCACCTCCCTCAGCTCTCCAAAGGTCTCCTCCTTTTTTTCTCCGTTGCTGTTGCTGTCACCAGGAACTGCCTCTCAGCACAGAAGCCGCCTCATGCCCTGAGCAGGACTCTCTTCTCGCCCTCTGCCCTAGTGCAGCCACTTGTAACTTAAGCTGGTGGGAGTTCTAGCCCCGTTCATCAGACGGGCACCGGTTGGGGAAGGTTGCTCAAGTGTCCTTAAGTTCAAGTGTGTGCAGCTGAGAAGTTGGGAGACAAATGGTTCCTTGTGTTTACCCCTGGGCACATTTCCCCTACTCATTTTGTTTTAGATTGCAAGTGTCTCAGGCCAGGGGCTTGTCCTTGTTATGCTGATGGGAATAAATAGATGAAATGGATAAATAAATGATAACAACAATGTGCTATTCCTGTTGGAGCCATAGATAGAAACCGATGATGGCATTGAGGTCCTCAGGGAATGAAGAGGAGGGCTGTTTAGCTGGCACTTCGCATCTCCCTCCTGCCTCTCTGATTTCTCCTCTCCGGAAGGGAAGTTGTTTTGAGACTAAAAAGAAAGAGCAAGCCAGGCCAGAGATGCCTGAAACCACTGCCTTGGCCTGAGGGAGCCGTGCTTGGGTTGAGGGAGCAATATTGAGCAATGAGTCAGCAGTGCTTCTGGAGGATTCGGTCACCCTCTCCTAACAGTAGCCCACCAGCAGTGCAAAAGTGGAAGCCAAGCTAGAGGGGAGCAGGTAGGGAAGCTTCCAGCAGAGTCCTGTAGTTATGGAGTTCTCTCTCTGCCCCTCTGTTTCTCTCTCCCCCTATCCCACCTCTCCACACTCTGGCCTCATTTATTTATTTCTGGCATCTGTATCCCATTCTTCAGCCCAGTCTTCAGCCAGGAGGTTTGTTAGAGGAGCTTATAAATCAATAAACTGATCCCTGCCCATCAGTTTACGATCTAAAAAGATATGGCAAAAAACAATTCCTGTGCATGGAATACAGTCATAGTGCTCAGCTCCAAAGGCTATTTTAAAGGACCATTGGGAAAATTGCTTTTGATATAGGCAATGGAAAATGGGCATCAAGATTCCCTGTCTTATTTTTTACTTACAAAAAACAGGGGTTTTTTTTTGTGTGTGTATGTGCGTATGCGTGCATCTTTTTAATTTCAAAGTATACATTGAGTTTTTTATTAAAAGGGGCATGGGCCACTGTAAAAGAGAGTTTGGGTGGCATGAGGAATTTTCTTAGAAATAAAAAAGGGGGTGTGGTGTCAGAACATTTGTGAACCATTACATTGAGGCATGTGTTATGGTGGCACAGCGCATGAATCTCCTGTACTGTAAATGGATCCCTAGTTCACAGTTTGGTGCCCCAAAAGATATTGCTCTTGGATTTTGACCACTATATGGTTCATACTTTTGTTCCTCATCACTTTACAGCCTGGTAAAGTCTTGGGACATTGTTCTTAATGTCAATTTCTCTCTTTTATCCTCTCCCTCCCTCCATCCCTCCCTCTTTCCCTCCCTTCCTCCCCTGAAGTCTCCAGTCTCAGATGCAGCAGCTGGACAACCCAGAGCAGAAGTCAAAAGAATCTGCAAATGCTGTGAAGGAGGTGAGGCCGTCTTGACCTGTGGTGGCCCCTGCAACCACAGGATTTCTCAGGAAGTGGAGAATTAGTTTTGTGGCACAAAACGGATTCAGTTGATAGGGAATTAATTGTTTTCCTAGCATTTATAATAGTTAATAGCAATTTAAGCTTTGATAGGAAACATTTTTCTAAACATTTTTCAGAATCCAAATTTGGATCTGGGAGAAAAACAAAAATAAGAAAAAAATGTGGACAGGTTGATCAGCTTTTAAAGAGCTGCTTTCCTCTTTACAAGCATTTGCTTCCAGACCACAAGGAAGGCACGATGGGAGAAAGTACGGTCTTCTAAACTATCTTGTGTGAATCTTGCTCCTATAGTTTCCTTCACCCCAATCTCCATGTTCTTTCTCCTTCCCATTCCTATCAGGTTTTACCATCAGGTTTCAAAAATATTTAAGAGTG
The DNA here is from genome assembly GCF_051106095.1 of Pogona vitticeps. Taxonomy (NCBI): domain Eukaryota; kingdom Metazoa; phylum Chordata; class Lepidosauria; order Squamata; family Agamidae; genus Pogona; species Pogona vitticeps. Next base: position 181,265,291 of record NC_135784.1, read on the forward strand.
TGGATCTCGGATCAGTCCTAAAAGAGCTTGGCATCTGGAATTATTTAACAGAAAAGGTCTTAGGACAACAGGGCTTCGTTTTAATTAAGAGTTCAGAATTGTAGTCTAGGAGTATTGTTTCAAAATGTAATTTGACGTCTTCCAAGTTAATGTGGACAGTATGCAAACCTTATTGGCTTGTTGAGGTTATGCACAGTAGGTGCAACCTTCTCAACTTTGGCTGCAGTTGTAAAGGAAGAGAAGTCCTGCTGCACTAAGTGGGGCTTATCGTGTGTAATTATGGCTAAGAAAAGCTTGGCTGCTACAGGCCTTGTTGCTGATCTGGAAGCAGCCACTTCTTCGATCCCGTCATTCATTCAGGAATTTTTTATGCAGCGTACCTATTAATCTTTATGGATAAGGTTACCATAAAGGTTCTTCCTTTTCTTCCCAGGCTCTTGTGACAATGTCTCCTCCCCCTCCTCCCCCAGAAGGTAAGTTATTCTCTGTGCTTTTTATTGCCATTTAGATCACCTGGGCACACAACCCATTTCTAGAGATTCTTCTTTAAAAGCTCAACTGATACAAATGGCCATCACACATCTGAACAATGTGGTCTTCATTTCTGTGCAGGTCTAGTATATTTCCCTCCTACTTGGGAGAGATGGGGTACATAAGAACATAACATAAGAGCCCTGCTGGATCAGGCCAAGGGCCCACCTAGTCCAGCTCCCTATATCTCACAGTGGCCCCACCAGATGCTTCTGGGAGACAACTAGATACCTGTCTCCTGATACCCCTCCCCTGCGTCTGGCATCTTGAGGTACCTTCCTTTTAAGCCTGGAGATTATACATCCTCGTCATGGCTTGTAACCTGCAATGGACTAGGAATCTGTCCAGTCCCCTTTTATCTAGGCCAAATGCCATAACCAAATCCTGTGGCAAGGAGTTCCACAGACTAACAACCTGTTGGGTAAAGAAATATTTTCTCTGGTCTTTTCTCACTCTCCCAACACTCAATTGGAGTGGATGCCCCCTGGTTCTGGTATTGCGTGAGAGGGAAAAGAGCTTCCCTTTATCCACTTTATCCATTCCCTGCATGATTTTATGCGTCTTAATCACCTCCCCCTGGGCACCTTTTCTCCAGACTAAAGAGCCCCAAACGCTGTAGCCTTTCCTCGTAAGGGAGGTGCCCCAGCCCAGCCATCATTTCAGTCGTGCTCTTCTGCACCTTTTCCAGTTCCACAATGACTTTTTTGAGGTGCAGCGACCAGAACTGTACACAATACTCCAGGTGCGGCCTTACCAGCATTTTGTACAATGGCATTATAATGTTGGCTGTTGCATTTTCAATCCCCTTTTTAATGATACCTAGCATGGCATTGGCCTTCTTCACTGCTGCTGCACACTGGGTCGACACTTTCATCGAGCTGTCCACCAGCACCCCAAGATCTCTTTCCTCATCCATCATGGACAGCTCAGAACCCATCAGCTGATATATATATTGCCCCAATGTGCATTACTTTACATTTTCTTCTATTGAAACGCATTTGCCATTTTGCCACCCAGTCTCCCAGTTTGGAGAGATCCTTCTGGAGCTCTTCACAATCCCTTCTGATCTTTACCACCCGGAAAAGTTTTGTCTGCAAACTTTGCCACCTCACCCCTTACAGTATCTGTGTCTCCGGGTCATTTTTGAACAGGTTGAAAAGCACTAGTCCTAGGACAGATCCGTGGAGCTCACTGCTCTTCACTTCTCTCCATTGTGAGGTGCTATCTTACCTTAAGCTAAGTTCTTCCCGCACTGCTTTTCCCTCTATCTTCACAGTTTCTTATAGTCCCGGTGGGAGAGAGCAATATGCCCAAATAGGTGCCCCCTTCTATAAGTGTACTGTATTCTGCAACTTGCTTACTACTCCAAGCCTGCATCAAAACATTCAGAGGCACCATTACAAAATCCCTTTCTTTGAAAGGACAGGTTCTGAGCTTTGGGAGTCACTTCTTCTGCCTCTAGCCTCTGGAGACCTGGCATGTGAGGATCTAGCAAATCTATCTGAATGTGACCTAATGAATTTCTTACAGGAGGAAGTAGCACTGAACCCAGCCTTGAACTGGCTCCTGTTCCACCCAAGAGGAGTGTGAAGGAAGCGACTGAAGAGAAGCTGCAGAATGGAGAGATGTCAGGAGATGGTGAGTACTCGTAAGTCACAAGATCTGCCACTGAATAAGGGAGCAGGCCAGGTAGTCTGCAGGGGGTGCAAAGTCAGAGTGCCATCAGTGGTGGCTAGGATGTAAGGATCCCATGCAGATCTTTGCTCTTCCCCTCCCAACCCCATGACTTCCAAAAACTGCAGGAACAATGCAGAGCAAGTGTGTGCAGTTATGGGTATGTAGTTGAGTGTGTAGGTGTTCTTAAGCAGCATTGCAATAGAGTAATACTGGATATTCTAGTACAGACTTAAGTGTCTTGGTACAGAAAGCTCTCTTTCTTGGATACAGTATAGAAGGTCTTATGTGACGACTCCTTTGGCGTGGAAGAAGCCAAGATTATTATTATTGTTCTTGTTTGCTGCATTTACACCCCTCTTTTCTTCCCAGGAGATCAAGGTAGCATGGAAAGCTCCTCCCCCCCCCCATGATGTGACCTTCACATCAATCCTCTGTGGTAGGTCAGGTTGATGGAGAATGACTGAGCCCAGGTAGGCCAGTTACTTTCATGGATGGAGTGGAGACTGGAACCCAGATCTCCATTCCCAAATCTTACCCAGCCTAATGGTGATTGTTGCTACAGCGTTCTAGCTCTGGCGCTTTCCTTTCTTTGTCACTATGGCCATGAGAGAGACCTGTGCTGCCCTTGGACACCCTCGCTGGAGCTTTCAGGGGCCAAGAGCTTTTTAAGTCAACAGCTGTCAAGTGACACAAGGTGGACAGCTGGGTTGTAGTTGGGGCCCTATCCTGTCTCTGGGCTGGCTATTCAGGGTGGGCACTTTTCTTCTCAGCTGTATCTGCTTTGGACACGATCTCCAGGTTGCCAGCTCCAAACACCTCAATCCAGGACCACTGGTGGTGACATGGCTCTTCCCAAAGCTTTGTCCAGATTACTTGCAGAAGGCTGTGGGAAGGGCCAAAGCAAAGTAAGACAGGGAGCAGCAGGCAGTCCAAGCAGCTGGGAAGCTTTTGGTCCGCCAGGGGTCCCCTTCTGCTTACTCTAGAAGGGCTGTTCGGAGGCTGAGCTCAGCCTCTGGGGAACCTGTGTGCCTAGACTAGGAAGAGTTGAGGGCCAAGGAGTCCGAAAGGTTCCCATCTCTTTAAGAAGCCTGGCCCCTCCCTTTTCACCTTAGGCTGGCCCTGTCCTTGGGTACAGTGTGGCAAGTTGAGGACCAGCGGCTCTCCCACGTGAGGAAACTGGCAGCGACCCCTGAGGCATTTTTTGTGGGAGGACAGAGCTGGGTGTTCCAGGACATATTTCCTGCACTTTCTAAAATTACCTGCTAACCTCAGATGCATAGAAACTACTATTCCTCTCACAGGTTTGAAATAATAATTAGTTCTCAGCCCCTTTGGCTTCTGCAGGCACCAACGTGTCCTTAGGCTGAAGCAGCAATGTGTTTTGGGCTGCCATGAGATAATGGGACATATCTATTCCACGGGTGAAAATTGGCCATTTACTAATCAGCCCCTCTTCCCAAGGAACCCTGGAAAATTGTGTTCTCTCTGGAGATACTGTGATTTCCAGCACAGTATGTCAAATTTTGAAAAAATATTTTATGTACAAATGGTTAAGATACTGGGGAAACTGAGAGGAGAAGAGAAATAAATTTGAGCCATTTTAAAACAAGGCTTGGAATTGCCAGTTAATTGACAAAACATAAGGTCATTTCATTACCAAAAAACAGTACAAGAAAAACAATTGACAGGTAGAAGAAAAATCCAATAGAAAGAAGAATCCAATAGTCTTTTGGAAAAATATAAATATTTGAACTATGAGAGTGTCATCAATACATTATAGCTAACTATCAGAAATAAAGGTTGCAGTTTCTGAAAGTTAACATTTAGTTGACATTTCGTTATAATAAAATATGTTTTGTAAACAAACTTTGCTAATTTAAGGTAACTGAACAGGATTGAATTAAACTGAGATTTGCATTAAACTAGAACACATAGTAGTTTCCTACAATTAGAAAATCCAAGTAAGCAGAAAGAATTGCTTATAGTTCTAAAGAGGTGTAGAAGTAGTTGGAATTAGACAGTTTAAGGAGCTGGCATGATGCTTCACAAGTTTTGTTAGAAGAGAGAAAACTCTGCTGAAGAGAGTATGACTTTTATTGATGTAATTGTATAATCTGTTTATGCTCTAGATTTATTTTTAATACACTTTGTTAAAGATGTTTAATAGATGTAACTTGGTAGAGAATTTATGATTGAAATATTTTTTTCTAACTTAGAAAATCTTTTCTTTAGCGAATATTTTTCTTCTACCAGTAAAGTTACATTGATCATTTTAATACATTAGTTTTAAGCTTCTAGATATAATATTCAAGTTTGTTAGAATGTATAGGTTTTGTTACATATAGTAATTTATAGCAGAACATTTATATTGTCATATGTCCATTTTAGGTTTTTAGTTTAAGTTTATCAAGTTAAGGATTTTAAGTTATCTAAATTAGTTTTCAGTTTTTAAACATGTACTCAGACAAACATCCATATATTCTCTTAGATATGCTTGTTTATTCTACTCAATAAGATGGGATAAAAACAAGAACCTCTTGGACTTTCAATCTGTTCTGTTTGGGGCTAAAAATAAGTAAAGGATGTTCAGAGAACAATATAAAGAAGTTCAAGGGTACATAACATCAACTCTGGGTCAAACTGAGATTATCTTTTAAATTAAAGGCCAGCTTTGTGGGAAAACAGGCTTTAAGGAGTCTATATATCTGTACGGCTCTTGGGAGAATCAAACACACTAGTGGTCTGACAAGAATAGGCAGCAGTCTCTCCAAGCTATTGCTCCCAGGGCTTTTTTTTTGGGGGGGGGGAGCAGGGATTGGTTAAATCCACACATAATCAATAGGAGTTTGTGGTGTGGAGGACCAGGTGTCTTCTAATGGACTGCTTTCCTGCGAGAGGCCGGTCCAGCCTTGCTTATTTGACGTATTTCAACTTATGTAAACATAAATGTGTCCTGCACTCTGGGAGGATCATCCAGAGTGCAGGACAGGTAATAATGGGCTCAGGCTACAGGAAGCCAGATTCAGTAAATGTGTCTTAACTGTAAGAGCCATATAACAATGGAACCCATTAGCTCAGGAGGTGGTGAGTTCTCCAACGCTGGAGGCATTCAAGAGAAAATTGGAGAACCATCTGTCAGATTTGCTTTGGTTTGGGTTCCTGCACTGAACAGGGGGTTGAACTCAACAGCCTTATAGGCGCCTTCCAACTACAGTGGTGCCCCACTGGATGATTACCCCGCTTGACAACAAATCCGCTTAACGTTGAAGTTTTTGCAATCACTTTTGCTATTGCAAAACGATGTTTAGATGGGGGACTTTCACTTAACGTTGATCGGTTCCCTGTTTCGGGAACCGATTTTTCACCTTACGACGATCAGCAAAGAGGTGATCATCGGGTTTCAAAATGGCCGCCGGCTGTGGAAAATGGCTCCCCGTTGTGTTAGGGACGGATTCCTCGCATTACAGGCACCAGAAAATGGCTGCCGTATGGAGGATCTTCGCTGGACGAGCAGGTATTTCGCCCATTGGAATGCATTGAATGGTTTTCAATGCGTTTCAATGGGGTTTTTTATTTCGCTTGATGACTTTTCGCTCTACAGCGATTTTGCTGGAACGAATTAACGTTGTCAAGCGAGGCACCACTGTATATTATTCTATGATTTTATGCAACTTACTGAAACATGCCCAGAGTCTGATATCATGTTATTTTTTCTCTCTCTTAAAGGTATGTCTGGTGTTCAGACAGCATTACAAAGTCAGAAACCTAATGAACCCAGCCATCATAGGAAGCTGGCTGTGGAGGAGATGGTCATCCGGGACCACTTGGGCCAGGCAGTAGGCAGCATGGATGCCGTTGGTCAGAAGCAGAGTTCCATTGGGAAAGAGGAAGAATTGGAGAACAACTTGCTCTTAGGGAATGGTTGTGAAGAAGGGAATAGATCAGGCCCTTTCTGTGATACCTCAAATGAAGAAAAGCTCTCTAGTGCTGAAGAAGGCCAAGTGGATAGTGGACTTGGTAGTCGCGATGGTCCTGAGGGACAGTCCCCAACTTCATGCAATCAGGAAGGTCCTTCCGAGCCTTTGAAGGACAAGGCCATCTCCCTTGAGTCTTCCAAAGAGCAGGCCGATGAAGAGTTACTCAAAGAGGTAGGACTGGTGGAAGATGGAAAGAAAGGGCTGCCAGAAGAGGGTGCCATGGAGACAGAGCGTGCCCAGGACCTAGCAACTGACCACACCCCTGCAGCAGAATCAGTCGTTTCCGGGCCGCAACATCAACTGAACCTGCAAAGCCTGACAAATTCTCCTGGCACTGAGGCAACAGCACAAGGAGAAGGAGGAAAGGGACCAGAGGATTTGCATGAGCAGCCCAAACCATCATTTCCAGACCAGAACCCACCTGTAGATGAAACCAAGTTCCCGGACTCTCTGGAAGAAATTGAGGTGTCCCTTCAAAATCCGATTATGTTATCTCCATCAGAGCAAATTTCTCACATTCAACAAGACACCAAGGCATCCCTTCCAAACCCGATATCTTCTTTTCAGGAAACAGAGAGTCAACACTTAGAAGCAAAGGCACCCTTGCTAATTAATCAGAATCCACCAACTGTTTTGGATCAGACGATTCCTCCGGGAGAAAGTCAGGGATCTCTTGGAGCTGAGATCTCATCCTTGGTGCAGGAATCCCCTTTAGATCCCAGCCTGCCATCTCTACAGGATCATTTTCCTTCTCAAGAGGAACAGAAGCCATTGCAAGATGTGACTGCTTCTTTGGAAGAAGCGAAGCTGTCTTTAGTGGAACATGACCCTTCGCATGTTGCTGATGAGGATCATCTGGACCAGATCCCAACCTCTCTGCAAGAGCAGAATGCTTCTCTGCAGCCTCAGAGCTCAGCACCTCCTCCAGACCAGCTCGCCTCTCTGCCAGAGAAGACTCCTTCCTCCTTGAAGGAAACAGAGAGATCACTTCAGGGATCGGTAGCTCTACAGGTTCAGGAACCTTCCCTGGTGGAAGCTGCAGGATGTGTTCCAGACGTCACCACCTCTTCTGCACAAGAAGCTGGAAGAGTGTCCCTGGAAGAAATATCAGTAGAATTGCAGGACCAAATGGCCACAGCTCCAGTGACCCAGCACCCTTCTTTGCCAGAGGCTGAAAGCTATCGTCCAGGCCAGCAGCGCCTGTCCTCTGTGGCTGAGGGTGAACATTTACTTCTGGAGGAGACTTCAGCCTCTGTGCAAGATCCAGTCCCAACAGATGTGCAGGATCAGGAACCCACATCCCCTCAGGGGGAAAGCCCTTCTTTGCCCGAGACAGGACGCCTTCCTGCAGAGCAGAGGGAGACATCCCTGTCAAGTTCAACTGCGCCCAGTCTTTGTGAAGCAGACGGGTCACACCCAGGCCAGGCCCCGATACCTCCAGGGGTGGAGATGCCAACCCCTCTTCAGAGCCAGGCTTCTCCTGTCAGGGAAGCCACAGACTCTCCGGATAAGCAGATCCCCCAGTCTGTTGCTGAAGAAAGGCCTACACTGCCAGACCAACACCCATCACCCAACAGAGCCCCAAGCCCAGTGCTGAAAGACACAGCAGCTGTTTCCAATGCTCTCTCTTCTTCCAGCCAGGACCCCTCTGCCCAGCCTCTCCTTGACAAAACTGCCACCACAGAAGACCAGGAGACAGAGGAAGGTGGAAGTGCCAGCCTCACCCCAGCAGCAGTACCAGCAGGGGGGAGCCCGGATCTCCTTGAAAACGTGCCCAGTGAGCAGCAGCCTCTTCTGAATGAGCCCAAGGCTTCAGCAGCCCCTCCAGATGTTTCTGTGGGAGACCAAGAACCCAAGCCAGGGGTCTTAAAGCTGCAGACCGCCCCAGGCCAGGAGGCCCCGACCTATCACACCTCCTCTGCCAACACTGCTTCCTCGCGCCAACTCCGGCCCCATCAAGGGGAAGGCCAAGATCAAGGGCAGAGCAGGCGCAAGCAGAAGTCGTGCCAGTGCTGTTCGGTGATGTGAACCCAGAGCTCTCACTGGAGATGCCCTTCTTTTCAGACACAGGAGTCCCAGCAGCAGGCTCCAAAATTGGTAATGTGCCCTCCTGCTAGTCTTAAGGCGGGGAACAAACAGACAGACAGATAGACCCATGCTCCCTCACATGCACACATACACACAGACTCATGTACACTCAAGCAGATGGACACACATATGACCCAGGTTCTTTTGAACCCTGAAGGATAGAAATGCTGTCTATGGGAAAGAGGGCACAGGAGGATTGGTTAAGTCCCATGCGCAGAATTTGTTTTCAAAATAGACCCACCTCTTTCTGCTGCTAGCCCACCATTTTCCTTTTTGCTTCCTTGGAGGTGATGATGGGAAGGGGAAGAAATACGGTGCCCTTGCCTTAGAGTAGGTCCCAGCATATCTGCATGTGCGTATGTACATGCTTGTGCACTGACACAGGCACACAGACACAGGCACACAGACCAACCTCCCTAGCCAAGAAGCATGGGCTTGCAAGTTCTCTTGGAACACCATCAGACACCAGTGCCTGGAGTTCACCACCCGACCCAAATGCCTTTTCTGTCTCTGTGCTTCTATTCACTTGGGTGTGCATGCCTCCTTCATTGCACATTTAGAACACACAGGTCCCTGTGCTGGTGTTAGGACATGCATGCTCAGATACATATGTACAGTTGCTGATTTGTTCTCATTGGCTTCCAGTGCATCAATTCGCCCTCTAGAAAGCCCACGCATCTGTGCCAGAATGCAAATCCATGCTCCCACATAGTTGTACATAATTCACATAGGTCTGGACACAGAGGCTACACGTATGCATGCAGCACTGCCCGGATGAGCCTGCGTCCCTTGGGTCCACTTGGCATCGCATCAGTTTGGGCACATTCCAAAGGTATAGCGGTAATGCCTTGTCCTTGCTGCCACCTCCAGAACCTGTGTCAAGATGGCCTAAGTGCACACCGTTGATCGGACAGACATTATGACGCACCCCCGGCCATGGAAAAGCCCTGCAGGAGACTTTGGACCAGCCGGCGAATAGGTCAGCCCTCTTTCCTGAATGTGACCTCCCAAGCAAAACAGACTCCTCTTCCTCACCAGGCTACATGGAGACTCCATTTTCTTGACTGTGACTCCCTCCATTCCTGTAGTGACTCTGCAACCAGGGTTCTCTCTGCCAGTGTCCAAAGCCCCTTCCCAATCATCCTCCATCTTCCTCATCCCGTGACTGTCTATTCTATGCACAATAGGTTTCAGTCCTATTGATAGGGCCTGACCAAAGCCAGTAAGAGCCTTTTACATGTCAGTTTCTGGACAGCACAGAGAGATGCTCAATTAAAGACAAGAAATAATTACATGCGGGATTTCAGCCTGTGCTTGTGGGGAGGTAATGGGTCATGTTGCCCTTGAGTGGGAAAGGGAAAGATGCTCTTCGACAGCATCAGCATTTTCTCTTTCACCAGAGCACCCAAGGCCATAGCTGGAGAAGGAGCTTGGTCCAAAACAAGGGGTCGTGGTGGTGGCCTTTGGGCCTCCTGGGCACAGCCTAGAAGTCTTCATTTTCTAGAGCACAGGGCCCTGAACCTCTCAGCCAGCGAGTCCAGTATTCATCCTGGTTGGGAGATCCTAGGAGCTGTCCTCCAGAAAGTAGGCTTTTGTGAAGTTGCGGTCCTGGAGCATGTTCCGTGTTCTGGAAACGAAGGACCAGCTATGAGTCATCTCCAGGTCAACCCTGTTTCTCTCATGAGGAGGTTATGATTAATGTCAGTGTCTGGCATTTATGTCAGGCTTTCGTTACCCTCCAAGCATCGCACATACCTTGTTTTGTTACTCTTTAAGAAGAGGGGAGGGGGCAGTAGTTTTTCAGTTGATGGAATGCATGTCCCATCATCCCTCGACATGGGCTGGGGTTGCCTAAGGCCTGATGGGACTGCCCTGTGAACATTTCAGTTCTTTGCCATGGCTCTCAGATCCCAAATATAGGGAATCCTCACTGGCGAGGCTGCTGAAAGGTCTTCATGAGTGGTCTCTTAGAAGAGGAGTGAATGGCTGGTTGATTGTCTAGGTTTATAAGAATTGTAGAACTGCATAGTTCGAAGGGACCTCGGGATCACTGGGTACAGCCCCTGTCAAGGAGGCATAGGGGTTAATCAAACGCCCAAACTCTGGCTCTGCAAACTCTAATCAACTGAGCTATCCGGCAGTTCTATATTGCTCAACCTTTCTCCCAAATAATTACACTTCTTAGAAGGAAAAAGGAATGACAGTGAACTCCATGTGTGGTATAAAGTCTGAACAGGCCTGGAGAGTCAGTGACTGAGGTAAATCGTGGCATGGGGACCTATTGGAGCCAAAGACCACATTCACTGCCCCTGTGCTCTGTTGGCTTCCTGTGTGCTTGGGCTTTCCTCGACTGAGAGAAGAAAGAAACTGGGGAGAAGAGGCCGACTGCTAAAGCCTGTCAGCTCCAATCCCTTTTCAACCTTTTGCTCAGAACTACAGCCAACATGTCTCTGCTCTCCTGGGCCTGCAGAAGTCACACAGCCCTGCAGAAGCACTCAGCGGAGAAGGCCTGACTGTGCCCCTCTAGGCTTTTCCCTCTTCTGTTACCTACCCTACGTACAGTGTAGGGCTTTGCACAGCATCCTGATTTCATCTGAGCATAGAAGGAAACGGGGTTTTGGGGAATGGCCAAAATCTGTCTGCACTAGGTATGCTGTGCTCCTGGGGGAAAGAGGCCGCAGAAGAGTCAGAACATTTGAGATATGTTGATGGCTGCAATGTGGGGTTGGCTTACCTGCTGCAGCTCTTTGAGGGCACACAATGCACCTGATGTCTTGCTGGAACTACGCAGAGCCCTGCTGTGAGACCAAGCCCAGATGTCCCCTCAAGAGCAGACGTAGGATGCCATCAAGGACAAAAACGTGGAAGGCAGAGGTGGGACACAATACACAACTACATGAAAAAGTCTCCTGAAGACTCTGTGAAAGGGGGTAAGGCAAAAATTAGACATGAGATCATTTGCAAGAATGTTGCCTGGACCGGAAGAGCAGCCCTTGCCTCTGTGTAAGACCCTGGGAAACGGTTGTTTGGGGCAAGAGATGAGGGGCTATTGGGCTTGCTGACAGAGTTCTCAGCGAGTTCACTATGCAGAATAATTTGTGGAAAGGTGACAATGATGAAATAACAGTAAAATTGGACATCCGGCAGGTCAGGGATATTCCCCAAGACCAGCAATAAGGGTCTCTGTTCTGCACCCTGGAGGAGAAGGACCCAGTTGTCCTGCTTCCTTGTGCCAATTGCATTAAATTCAGAACTGCTTTCTCCCCCCTTTGATGCAATTTACACATTCATACAACAAGGGCTGCAAACTGCCTAAAGAGTTTAGAAGCATGCAATACATAATTCCAGCCAACACCCCTTGGGGTGTCCTGGCCAGGACTTATTGCTTCAAATTCTACACCGCTTATTGCTGTATTCTCTGGTATCCAGGCTATCAAAAGGCATATGGTTGGAGTTGGTTTCACATGGAGGGCAAAGATATTTGTATCAGATACTGAGTTTTTTGTGGGGGTTAAATGAGCGAATGCTGCAACCACGACAATCTGTAAGGAAAGTAAAATCTGAAACTGAACTTTTTAACAAAAGCAGTATATTAACAGGATTACCTCAATCACTTGTTTAGGATAAAAATAAGGCAGTACTGTAATAAGAGGAGTTCACCATCTTACCCATGCCTTTCCTACCTCGCTCAATTCACTTAAGGGTCCAGGCTCTCATTACACATTAGGAACAAACATGTGCAGGTGTTAATGCATGCACGTTCAGATACATATGCACAGTTGCACATTTGTTACAATTGGCTTCCAATACATCAATTCATCCTCTGGAAAACCCTGATTTCTGTGCCAGTACACAAATCCATGCTGCCACATAGTTCTACATAACTCACACAGGGCTGGACACAGAGGCTACACCTATGTATGCAGCAGTATCCAGATGAGCCCAAGTTCCACTTCGCATCATACCAGTTTGGGCACATTTCAGATGTAGAGCAGTAACGCCTTGTTTTTACTACCACCTCTGGCATCTATGTCAAGATGACCTACCTGCACATCTTTGATTGGACAGGCACCGTGATGCAGCCACAGAGTCTTCCGGCCAAGGAGGAGATCCTTGCAAGAGACTTTGGACAGCCAGGGGGTTAGCCTTCTCTTCTGAATCTGGTCTCCCAGCCAAGACAGGCTGCTCTTCCTCCCCAGGCCAGGTGAAGAAGCCATTTTCCCGACTGTGATCCTTCCATTCCTTCAGGCCAGTGCTCTCTCTGCCAGGGCCCAAAGCCCCTTCCCGGTCATCCTCCATCTTGCACTGTCTCACTCTATGCTTGTGGGGAGGAAATCAGTTATGTGCTCCTGAGTGCGCTGCTTTAACACAGCATCAGAATGTTCTCTTTAGCCAGAGCATCAAAGTCCATAGCAGGAGAAGGAGCTTGGTCTAAGTCAAGGGCCAGTGGAGGTAGCTTTCAGGGTTCCTGGGTATAACCCAGAAGTGTTTCTTTTCTGGAGCACAGACCCCTTAGTAAACTCTAAGCCAGTGATTCCAGTGGGCATCGTGATTGAGAGATCCTAGGAGCTGTCCTCCAGAAAGCAGGCTTTTGTGAAGTTCCAGTCCTGGAGTGTGTTCTTTGTCCTGAAAAAGAAACAGAGTCATCTCCAGGTCACCCTGTTTCTATCATGAGGAGGTTGTGATTAATGGCAATGGCTAGCACTTATGTAAGACTTTGTTACCCTCCAAGCATTGCACATACTTTGTTTCATTACTCCTTAACAAGAGGGTGGAAGCCTAGAAGCATTCCAGGTGATGGAATGCATTTCCCATTATCTTAACATGGGCTGTGGTGGCATAAGGCTGATGGGACTGTCCTGTGAATATATATTGATATTATTCCAGTTCTTTGACATGCAGCTCTGATCCCAAATATAGGGAGTTCTCATTGGTGAAGCTGCTAAACAGTCTTCACGGGTGGTCTCTTAGAAGAGGAGTGAATGGATGACTGATTGTCTGGGCTCATACCCCACTTGTCTCCTAAATGATGAGGTTTCAGGGAGAAAAAAGGACCACGTACTCTGCTTGAGGTATAAAGCCTGAATAGGCCTGGAGACTGAGTGACTGAGGAAATTCTTAGCAGGGGGCCTGTTTGAGCAAAAGCACCCATTCGCTGCCATTACACTCTGTCAGCTCTCTGTCTACTTGCAAAGTTTTTGGAGGCAACAATTAGTTGCAAAATTTTGCAAAATTACAATTTCCAACTTGATGTATCCAAATTTTTAGTTTTTCAATAAAAGCAGATAATTTTTAAGTAGATATTACTATGTTCTTACCACATCCTTGCATTGAAATACTGTATTTAATTCATCCAGGTGTGTGAACATATCTGCTAAATAGCCCTGTCAAAATATTACAGCTCTTTTAAAGCCTTTAACTAAATTACAATTTTGGTTAGTAAGAAACTAAATAATTTCCTCACACATTTCAAAAATTCTGCTTAGCATATGTCCCTTATGTCAGTGTGATAAAGCAGTACAGGATGGTCAGCATCAATTTCTTCTTTTAAAAGCCCAAAAGATATGATGATTAAGCGCCAGTCCTCACATATAATTTACTACATTTACTGCAGTAGCTATGTGTTTGTTTTAACTTCTCTGGCAAAGTTTTCGATACAAGTGCAAGGTGGTGCAACATGCAATGTCTTATTGTAACTTGCAGTACCTCTTTCTTCATATATGCAAAAAATCTGGACTTTTTGCCTAACATCTTAGTGGCGCCATTAGTGCAAATTGAGCCTACTATATCCATTGGTATTTGATTTTATTAAAAAAGAAGTCTTTAATGAGATTGAAAACATCAATTCCTTTTGCCGTCAATTCCAGTTGCTCACAAAATAAAAATTCTTCCAAAATTTCCTTTTCCTGTATGTATTGCACAAATACTAATAGCTGACTGCAATTATCAACATCAGTTGACTCGCCCAATTGAATACTCACTTTCAGAGGACTGGTTTTAATATCTTGTACTACTTACAGTAAAATATCCTGACTGATATCTTGAATGTGTGATCGAATCACATCATTTGATAGTGGAAGCTGCTGAATTTTCTTATGTGCTTCAGAAATAATAATACAGTTTTCGTAATTTCCAATGCAGATGGTTTTACCAATTCCTCAGCTATTGTATAAGGGTTTTTCCCCCTAGCACATAGATATGCCACCTGATAAGAAGATTTTAACAAAGGCTTCTGAACTGTCCTAAAGTCAGATTCTTCGTCGTGGTTTTCTGTGAATGCACACGAAAGGGTTAAATCAGCACCAGCGATGATCCTCTCGGAATGTTCTAGAGCTAAAAGAAACAAAGTTGTAGATTAGGTACACTGCGCATGCTCCTCCCACCCAGCCTTAGTTCCATTTCTCCGCCGTGCGAAGTGGTTCCTTTCGGCTAGAGCTCCTGATTTATTATCTGGTTTTTCGATAAAATTCGGTTTGTCTGACTTTGGACTGCTTAGACTACTCTAAAATCCCCTATCCTGACGCGGATTGTCTATTTGGACTTTGCAACTGGATTTCCCCTGATTTTGGCGAAACGGAGTCTTTTCCCGCCTAAACCAACGGTCTCCCGGACAAGGCGGATTTTTCCCTTTTTGCAGCTTATGTCCCCGTCCGGTCCGTTTAGCCGCTGCGTGGACTGCAATCGGAAGCTCCCCTTTCAAGACAGACAGTGCCTTTTTTGCCTGGGGGAGGCGCATTCCCCACAAGATTGTAGGCACTGTAGGGCCTTCACAAAACCTGCCCTACGTGCACGCCAGCAGCGTTTAAAATATCATCTTTGGGACGCGGCGCTGGCTGCTTCAAAGCCATCCTCTATGGAGCTTCCCGCCTCTGCAGCTACCCCCTCCACCTCCTCTAGCCTTGTTCAGCCACCTTGTCCCAAGGCTCAGAGCAAAATTGAGGACAAACCTAAGAAATCTTCGAAAAAGTCATCTGCTGCAAAAGCTCCACCGGCTAAGCCTGCAAAACAACAAAAGAAAAAGCCGGTTAAGGACATCGGAGCAGCAGAGCAGCTGCTATCTGCTCCTGTCTCCCTCCCGTCTCCCATTCTGGAGGAGTTTCCACGAGACGGAGAGTCCCTGTCGGAGGTACCGCTTTCGCTACCTCCTAGACAGGCTGAGCCATTGATTGTTCCTCGGGTTTTATCCCCGACGCCTAACCAGCTTGCCAGTGCCACCGCAAGCTTGGTGTCTCCGCCCCGCAGCCCTGTGTCTACCGGGCGGGCGTCTTTGGCTCATTCCTCCTCATCGGCGTCGAGACATTCTTCGCCTCCGAGGAAGCGTCCGCGCAAGACCAAGCACATATCGAAACGCCGACGTCGATCTCCCGACCGGCGATCTCGGCACCGTCACAGGTCTCCCTCGGAGGATTCCTCATCTTCGTATTCGCCCCCGAGGAAACATCGACGCCGACACCGGAGGCGTTACACCTCTACCTCATCCTTGACGTCGCAAGAGAGGCATCGACGTCGAAGGAAGGAGAAGTACATTTATGCTTCATCATCTTCATCTTCACCTCCTCCGCGGCGCCGTCGACGTCGCATCGACGTCGAACCAACACTACCATCCGGCGGACAGCCGAAGGATGCTTCTGCTCCTGTTTCTTCTGCGCCATCTTCCGCGATTATGCCACAGCAACCTGCTAGGGAGCTGACACGGCCCCAACTGGCACCACGTAAAGGAAGGCATTCACCCTCCTCTCAGGACGATTCTCTCTTTTCAGATAGTTATTCTGAATCAGAAGGCGAACCCCACCCTCAGGATGGTCAAGGTGACTTGCCAATGGGTGAAGTTGTGGGCTCAGATACGGGTGACCCACATGCCTCCTCGCCATCGGAGGATTTTTCGTCGTATTCACAAATGCTTGCCAGGCTGGCTAAGGTTCTTAAGCTTCAGGTTGATGCACCAGCTATACCTGAGGAGGACCTGATATTTGGAGACATCAATAGTGAGAGGTCCCCTCCACCTACTTTGTCTTACCTTTCTGCTTTGGTTACTATGATTAAGGAGTTCTGGGAACAACCGTCGAATACTCCTTCTTTATCTCGTCGTACTGAAAACCTTTATCGAATATCAGGAGAAGATACCACATTTCTTCTCAAACATCTGATTCCCAATTCGTTAATAGTGGAGACTAGTTGTACTAGACCAACGGGAAGGTCGCACGTCACTCCCACTAACAAGGAGGGGAAGAAACTTGAGGTGCTGGGCAGAAAAATTTATTCGCTGATCTCTTTTATTTTGAGAGTTGCCAACTATCAGACTGCGTTAGGGGCATATCAGAAGCAGCTGTGGCTTAAAATCTTACCAGGGTTGCGGATGATACCTGAGGAGGCTAAACAGGACTTTCTTAATACGTACGAAGAGGCTCAAACGGTTTCCAAGCATCTTCGTATAGCCACAAAACATTCTGTTGAAGCTTCAGCTAGGATCCTCATGTCTGCCGTCACTCTGCGACAACATGCTTGGCTTAGAGAGGCCAACATACTAGATGATGTCAAGGCAAAAGTGGAGAATCTGCCTTTCAACGCTTCTGGTCTTTTTAATGAAAAAACCGATTTGTACCTCGAGGAATTACACAAGGCAAAGAAGACTGCCAAATCGTACTATATACAACCACAACCTAGGTACACGAGATACCACTGGAAAAAACCTTACAATCAGTATTCTCAAAGTTCTCAGTACAAACAGTTTAAAGGACAATCCCAAGCAAGATCCTCCAATCCTGCTCCATCTTCCAATACTTACCGTCCTCAACATTCCCAGCGCTGTCAAGGGTTCAAGCAGCCTGCCAAAAAAGCAAAACAGTATCTTTGACCCGGTCGCCTTCGTTTCAACGCAACACATTACAAGACTTTCTCCTTATTTCCAAAACTGGTCAATTATTACAAGAGACTCTTGGGTACTAAACATCGTTCAGTTCGGTTATCTTCTGGAGTTTATAAAATCACCTCCTCTGGGGCAGGTTCGCTCTACATCATCAGATCCTGTCCTAGAAGAAGAAGTTCTTTCTTTGTTAAAGAAAAATGCCATTCAAATAGTTCCCAAGATACACATAAAAGACGGCTTTTATTCAAGGTATTTTGCCGTTCCCAAGAAGGAAGAAGGCATCAGACCAATTTTGGACTTAAGACTCCTAAATACTTACCTCCAACCCCGACGATTCCTCATGGTCACATTAGAAGCCATAATCCACCTGCTGAAAAAGAAAAAATTGGTTTCTGGTCATAGATTTAAAGGATGCATATTTTCATATAACAATCCACCCCCACCATCGCAAATACCTCAGGTTTCTTTTTCGCGATACCATTTACCAGTTTCTGGCCCTACCATTCGGCTTAGCCACGGCTCCCAGAACCTTCACAAAATGTATGGCGCCGGTAGCCGCCTTCTTACGTCTCAACGGAGTCCAAGTATTCCCATATATCGACGATTGGTTAATAGTCTCCACCTCCAAACGTCGTGCCCTGGAAGACAAAAAATATGTTCTTCATGTTCTGCGCAGCCTAGGTCTAACAGTAAACATCAAAAAATCTCGTCTAGTTCCATCGCGAGTCATCGATTACATTGGGGCGAAGTTAGATGCGAAGAAAGGCCGCATTTTTCTACCAGCAGAGCGTATACAAAAAATTCGTCGAGCGATACGAGAGTTTCATCCAGGGGCAACAGTAACAGCGAAACATGCCCAACATCTTCTCGGCCTGATGGCCTCTACCACCCCAGGGTTGGCTCACGCCAGACTGAAACTCAGGTCCCTTCAAGCGTGGTTTCTGTCACAATTCAATCCAGAGACAGACCGCCAAAGCAAGCGGCTTCCAGTCACCCGGGAGTTAGCTCAACAGCTCCAATGGTGGACCTTCCGACCTCATTTGACAATAGGTTGCCCATTTCGATCCCTCCGGCTATCAGTGCAGGTGACTACAGATGCCAGCCCCACCGGTTGGGGTGCGCACTGTGGTCCTCACAAAATACATTCCCTGTGGACAGCGCAAGAGAAGGTACTGCACATCAACCACCTGGAAATTCTGGCAATTTTCAAAGCGTTCAATGCCTTCCTACCTCTGGTACAGGGTCGTGGGGTCCAGGTAGTCACGGACAACACCATGGCCCTGTACTATGTGAACAATCAAGGAGGAACACGTTCACAGTCGCTCCTTCTCATCACCGTAATGTTTTGGGAGTGGTGCTACCGCCATCATGTTTTTCCCGTGGCGATACATATTGCCACAGAGGACAACACGATAGCAGACCATCTCAGTCACCGTACCACTCAAACACACGAGTGGCAACTAGACAACAAGACCTTCCAACACATTTGCCAACGTTGGGGCACTCCAACCATAGATGTGTTCGCAACGTCACACAACCGCAAGTGTCCTGCTTATGCCTCCAGAGCGGGCAGAGGTGTGGGGTCATCGGGAGATGTGTTCATGATCAATTGGGGCAGAGGTCTCATATACCTGTTCCCGCCCTTCCCACTCATTCAGAGAACGTTGGTCAAGATCACAGACGAGGCAGCGGAGGCCATTCTAATAGCACCCTTTTGGCCCCGTCAGCCGTGGTTTCACACGTTACTGTCAATGTCCACAGATGTTCTCTCTTTCCGGAGCTACTGACGCAACATGCAGGCAAGATGCTGCATCCCGACCTAGACTCACTTCATCTCCACGCGTGGAGGATATCCCGCAAATCAAGGAGGTACTAGCAATGTCTAAGAAGCCATCCACCACGAGATTGTACACTTATAAGTGGCAAAGTTTCCTGAAATTTACGGCTTCCAGAGGACTGGTTCTGTCTCCAACAACCTTATCTACCCTGCTCCAGTTTTTGCGTTATCTCTTTGACTTTAACCTTTCCATTTCCACTTTAAAGATGTATATTGCAGCGATTGTTTCCTTTCAGCCTCATGGTTCTTCAGCTTCACACCTTTTTTCACACCCAACAGTAAAGGCTTTTTTAAAGGGGTTGGCTAACCTCAGACCTTCAGTTCAACCGCCGGTTCCGCAGTGGTCTTTGCAGTTGGTCCTTCATGCCCTTATGCGACCTCCATTTGAGCCTATGGCTCAATGTGACTTAAAGCTATTAACCCTTAAGACCCTTTTTCTTGTAGCTATTACCTCCGCCCGATGTACTAGTGAATTGGGTGCTTTGAGGGTGGACCACCCTTTTTTGCAGTTTTTTAGGGCGAAGGTTATTCTCCATACTGATATCTCCTTTCTTCCCAAGGTGGTATCTGATTTTCATTTGAACCAACCCCTTATTCTACCGACGTTGTTCCCTGATCCTTCCAATGACACGGAGCGCATGCTTCATACATTGGACGTTCGAAGGGCGCTGGCCTTTTATGTTTTTAGATCCAAGGAATACCGGTTATCTAACAAACTGTTTCTGTGTTACTTTGGTTCTAAGAAAGGGTTACCAGCGTCACCGTCAACCTTGTCAAGATGGATTGTTGCTACCATCTCACTAGCCTATGAACTCTTGCATAAAGACCCTCCAGAAGGACTTAGAGCACATTCTACCAGGGCAGTGGCCTCCTCTACAGCTCTCTTACGTGGCATCGATGTACCAGATATTTGTAGAGCTGCCACGTGGTCTAATACTTCTACGTTCATCGACCATTACAGGCTGGACGTCAGAGCTAAGAGGGAGGCGTCCTTCGGGAGAGCAGTATTAACATCAGTCCTTCAGTGACGTCCCTCCATCCGGTGAGTCAGCTAGCTAGTCACCCTTTCGTGTGCATTCACAGAAGACCACGACGAAGAAAGTTGGGTTACTTACCTGTAACCATGGTTCTTCAAGTGGTCATTCTGTGAATCCACACGATCCCACCCGGCCTCCCCTCTATCCGTCACTGAATATCTGCGTTTCTATTTACTCAGCCTCTATGGCAATTTCGGGTGGCGGATAAATGGAACTAAGGCTGGGTGGGAGGAGCATGCGCAGTGTACCTAATCTACAACTTTGTTTCTTTTAGCTCTAGAACCTTCCGAGAGGATCATCGCTGGTGCTGATTTAACCCTTTCGTGTGGATTCACAGAATGACCACTCGAAGAACCACGGTTACAGGTAAGTAACCCAACTTTTTGTGATACTACCACTGGTATCAAATCGTGCCTTCTTAGACTTCAAGATGTTTAGGTTTATGTCCTGTAGCTTCGCCACCATTCTGATTGCTGAAATGTTCTAACAACTTTGATGGTTTAAGACTGGCGTTTGAAAATATCTTGCAACATAAAATGCATTGTGGTCATTGGGTAATCTCTTTCTCTGTTGAACAAGTGAATCTCTAAGCAACATAATGGTCTTTCCACTGGTGTCTTTTCAACATGGCATGTGCTACTACAAATTATAACGTAATACAAGAAATAATAAAACAAAATTAAAAAATCAGTGTTTGTGCATTGGCCTGCTAACGTTTGTGCATGACGAAGTGCACATTTCGAGCAATTTGTCGTGGTTCTGGTGAGTGCTTGCGCAGTGACAACAATAGGGTAGGTATGAGTAGTAGTATATATATGAGTATATATATATACTTATGGTTTAAAATATATGTTTTAAACCAAACCAACACATAGAACATAACTTTCTTGCTGGAACTACACAGACTTCTGCTGTGAGACCAAGCGTAGAAATAACCTTAAGAAACAAAGGTGCCATCAAGGGCAGAAATGAGGAAGGTGGAGGTGGGTCACAATACACAATACACTAAAAAGTCTGCTGAAGCTTACATGGAGTGATATCTGTAGCACAACAGACGAGGTACACCTTAGTTTGTGGAATGTTGCTCTAGTGCAACTTAGGTCTTAGTCACACTGGCAATAACAGCTGCAGGTGAATTGGTTTTGGTGATAGTTAAATTGATTCATAAATTCCTGGCTACATGACACATAGGTGAATCCAATTTAGGGGAACTGCAAAATGAGGTTTTTGGAACTGCACAGCAAGGGCTTTTAAAAATACCTCAGTTCTTAAATAGATTCTTTATGAATTGCTTTGGGCAGTGTGAATGCCCCTATCATATTAAATACAACCTGCAGGTGGTGTCACAGATTTTGGACAACAGGGGCACAGCTGTCTATCTGAAGTAATTATTTTTTAACTTTAGCATTGTATCACTGTAGTGATATGCCACTTAAAATGTATTTAAAAAAAGAGAGAGAGAGATAAATGTAGGCATTCCGAAGGATGCCTGAAAACTGTAGCAATACTAAACAACATTGAAAACATGGTTTGCGAACATGCTGGTTGATGCAGATTTTGGAAGGCATGGACACTGCTGTCTGAAACAACTTTTTTTTTAACTTTAGCACTACATCACTCTACCAATATGTTACTTAAAATTCTTTTTTTAAAGAAAGAGATTAAATGCAGGCATTCCAAAGGATGCCTGAAAACTGAAGAATATTGAATCAAGAGTGTTCCTCAAACAGAGTGGAAAATGAGTTGATTACAGTATAGCTTCTCAAACCAGTTTTAATTATCAGAAATACATCAAAGTAATTTAAGTCAAAGTGCCCATGCCTACTGATTTATAGACCATGTGACTTTACATTGATATATATATAAATATATAAAAGCTGGGGCTGGAATCAATGTAAATTGGCAGTGTGACTGAGCCCTAAGTGCATGAAATTCAGTGGGACCCAAATTCTTTCCACATTTACTCCAGCCCATATTTCTCCCTACTGTATGGCATCCTCTGTGCCAATATTTGAGATCATGTACTTCTTATAGGCACTTTACATGGATAGTGTTAAATAGGCTGGAAGACAGACAGTAGGTAGGTAGGTAGGCAGGCAGGTAGGCAGGCAGACAGACAGACAACAACTAAGTGTTCCTCCTATTGAAACCATCCATAGACACTGATGACAGCAAAGATGTCCTGAGGGACAAGGAAGAGGGCTGTTCAGCTGGCACTTCCCCCAACTTTCTTCTGGGATTCCTTAATTCTGGAGCAGAATGCTTGAGAGAGAGAGAAAAGCTAGGACAGAGAAGCCAGAAACCACTGCCCGGGACTGAGGGAACTGTGCAGGGCTGTAGGAGATGCTCTGAGTGATGGGTCTGTAGGACTCCTTAAGGATTCAAGCATTTTCGCCCAGAAAAAACAAAAAAAAATGCTTTGTGATACCTGGAAGACTCACAATGTGTCATTTGGCACAAACTTTGTGGACCGGAGCCCACTTCTTCACCTGTACAAAGTCCACAAAAATGTGTAGCAAATAAAACTTGCTCACCTTGAAGGTGTTGCAAGATTCTTTGTGGTTTCCGCTGTGACAGAAGATACCTTTGATGTAGTGGGTGAGGAATATAACAAGTACAATAAAGAAAATCCTTTAAAAAGACAACACAGAAAAAATGCATGTACCGTTGAAATCTAATTATTGACACACAGTTCAATATTTAACTAATTTTTCAATTGACCTTGCCATTACAATTAAAGGAGAAATTTCTTAAAGGCTTGGAGATATGCTTTATAATTCTTCATAGTACTGTTTGAATCTTTTTAATATGAGGAGAAAGGACATAGATTCATTATACCTTTTTGACCTGCATATGAACTAAAACCATGCCATCTTTCATAGAAATCTAATATTGTAGCTTTACCTTTAAATTGTCCACACTAGGGGTTCCCAACCTTTTTGCCTCCATGGACCGGTTTAGCGGGTGGGTGGGTGTCCGTGCATGTGTGGGAGGGGCTGTTTGTGCATCCATGAGTGTGTGGGAGGGGCCACGCATGAGTGCATGCATCTGTACATGTTGGGGGGGGCGAGATTCGTCTCCGTGGCCCAGTCCTGGCAAGGCCACAGACCAGGATCAGTCTGCAGATCAGGGGCTGGGGAACACAGCAAAAGACCTGTTGTTCAGACAAAACGATTCCCAAGTTTGCTCTTGAATCAATAGAAATATGACAGTGCCTGCTTTCAAGTTTAATATTTGAAAGCAGCATGACACAAAAAGAGAAGGGAATGGGATGGAAAAAGGAGATGGAGCTGATCTCTGCACCTTTCTGGGGTGCCAGTCGTTTCTTCTACCTTATACTCTTTCAAGAAGGAATATCCAGAATTCCCCAATAATCTCCTGTGTGTCTTGGCTCAGCAGAAGGGAATGTGTGTGTGACATATGCACAGTATCAGCATGCAAAAACAAAAAAAAGGTGGGAGGGAGGATGGAAGAGGGAGGAGAGTGGGCTGCTGAGCATTGGCCTAGGGCCCAGAAGAGGTTCCCTACAGGCTAGCAGTAAGCCTGCCCTTGCACAAGCCCCAGCTGCAATGCAGGACCCAGGAAACTGCCCTAGTGTCACATCTGTTGTAAGGAAGTCTCCACATGTGTCACCCCTAATAGGAAGAGTAGCAACCATTAAAGGAGATGAACACAAGCTGCTACCTTTCCTTGGCTTTGGGTTCCCTTTTTTTTCTACCAGAGTTGCTGGCTTCTCGCCAGATTCTCCTCACGCCCACCCCCGCTGTCTCTTAGCCCACAAGTGGCTCTGGAACCTCTCCCAACCCTCTAACTGCTCCCCCCCCACTTCTGAGACATCAGAAGGACCTGCCCCCTGCTGCCAGGATCTGACCCTGACATATCCAAGGAACTGACATAGGAAATGGTTAACCAGCACCACTCGGTCTCCAAAGCGAGCATCAAGGACAAGAAACAAAGATCAATCCAATTTTTTAAAAAGGGACTTTATTTGTTGAGGTAGCCACAGGACATCAGAGCTTTGCTGCCTATGCTTGTCATAATCTCTTTGTGGTTAGAGACTACAGTGTATTTACACTGAATATATGTAAAATCTGTGCAAAGCGGTGCCCCCTTTTTTAAAAAAAAAAATTAAGTCTGTTTGGTGGTGCACCAAAGGCCACCATAACACATGGTCCAGAGAAAATGTTTTTGTTGTTTTTGTTGTTGTTCTCATTCTACAAATTAACTCTATCTGAATGTGCACCGAAGTAGCACCAAACCCAGCCTTGAACTGGCTCCTGTCCCACCCAAGAGGACTGTGAGGGCAGTGACTGAAGAGATGTCAGAAGATGGTGGGTACTCATTGTGACAAACCCAGACCTACTGGGATATGCCACAGTTTCACTAAGCTGCCACCAACCATTCCCTATAAGAAGTCACACAGACCAGGGATGGATTTTTAACAAATAAAAGAACAAGGTTTATTAAATAACACACAGGGAAAAATAAAAGGATCAAGTGAATAAGATACAGTAACGTGGCTTAGTCTCAATCATACATACACACAGTTTGGTTCACACAGAACACTTAACTTGAAGCACAGACCCTGAACCTATCAGTTCTGGCTAACCATACAGACACCTGAACCTATCAGGTTGGTACTGACTGACACACAGTAGTACCCTGTCTGACACACAGACTCCCACTCAAGCTTCTTCTCTCAGCTCTTCTCCCACCTTCTCCACACACGCTCCACATATATATACAGTACAGCCCCTCCTCCTGATGTCCCGCCTTCCACTCCCCATAGGATGGAACTTTCCCTCCAAACCCATGACAGACAGGTAACATCAGTGCTGTATGTAACACCTCCCCTCTTTATAAGTTGTTTTGTAGGGGGAAAGCTAAGGTGCTTTTCACCAAAAAACAACCTGGACCCAAAACAAACAAAAACAGTCATATAATAACATACAATACCATACTTACTTATACTTACACTCTATTAGGCATTTAAACATTTACCATTAACAATACATCAAGTTACCTTTATTCATACAAACCAACATGTTTAATAAACAGACACATTTGACTTTTTGTCATCAAAATATATACATAGTCCATGTTTCTTTCGCCGTCTTCATTCTTCAGGTCTTCTTGACAAGGCGTCAGCAACACAGTTCACTGACCCTCTGACCACCTTCACTTCAAAGTCATAGTCTTGCAGGTTTAAAGCCCACCTCATAAGTTTACTATTGTGGGTTTTCATTGTCTTTAACCATTGCAGTGGTGAATGGTCAGTGCACAGAATAAAATGTCTTCCCCAGATGTAAGGCTTGGCCTTCTGGATCGCGTAGACTATGGCCAGGCACTCCTTTTCCACGGTTGCCAAATGTCTCTCACCTTTCTGGAGTTTCCTACTCAGGTAGGACACTGGATGCTGGTCACCATTTTCATCCTCCTGGCAAAGAACTGCTCCTACCCCGCTGTTAGACGCATCGGTGTAGATGATGAACTCCCGGTCGAAGTCTGGAGCACGCAGCACTGGATAGTTGATGAGCGCCTGCTTCAACCTCTGGAACGCCTCCTCACAGTCGCTGGTCCACGGGATGCGGTCATCAGTCTTCTTCCTCGTCAGATCGGTCAGCGGAGTCGCAATCTCACTAAACCTCGGGATGAACTTTCTGTAGTAGCCCACCAACCCAAGAAATGATTTGACTTTTTTCTTGGTGTTGGGTCTAGGCCAATCACGAACTGCTTCTATTTTGGCCTCTAGGGGTTTTATCACTCCTCCCCCTACTATGTGACCCAAGTATTTTATTTCTGGGCTACCCAGCTGACACTTGCTCGCCTTTACTGTTAGCCCTGCTGCACTTAACCTCTGCAGCACTAACTCCAGGTGTTTCGGGTGATCTTCCCAGGTATTACTGAAGATCCCTATGTCGTCAATGTAGGCCACAGTAAAGTCACTGAGCCCTGCCAAGGTCTGGTCCATCAGCCTTTGGAATGTGGCTGGTGCATTTCTGAGACCAAAGCTCAGGACTCGAAACTCATAGAGACCAAAAGGGCTGCAAAAGGCGGTCTTTTCTTGATCCCTGGGATCAATTCTTAATTGCCAATATCCCTTTACCAGGTCCAATGATGAGATGAACCGACAACCCCCTATGGTTTCAATCAGGTTGTCTAGCCTGGGCATTGGGTAGGCATCAGGAGTGGTTACGCGGTTTAATTTCCTGTAATCTACACAAAACCTAATGCTCCCATCAGGCTTGTCCACTAGGACTATCGGAGAGGACCAAGGACTAGAAGAGGGGACGATTATGTTCTCCCTAAGCATCTCGTCCAGCTCCTTCCGCACCTTGTCCCTATAGGGTCCCGTTACTCGGTATGGGGATACTGCCTGCGGGGGTGCATCCCCTGTGTGGATCCGATGCATCACTCCCTTCACTATCCCCGGCTTGTTGGAAAACACCTGTTGATATTTAATGAGCAGCATTTTTAGTTCTTGCTGCTGGTCTTGGGTGAGTGCAGGACTGATCTTTACCTCCTCTGGGTTGTATTTTACTTCCCCTCTACCCTCCCAGAAGGGTAATTCAGCTTCCTCACTCTCAGCTGCTTTTATCGCAAATAAAACCCTCTGTTCCCCTCTGTAGTAGGGTTTTAGGGCATTCACATGAACCACCCTCCTTGCTTGGTTCTCCTCCTGCTCTATAAGGTAGTTCAGGTCTGACATCTTGGAAATGACCCTATATGGTCCTGCCCATTTGAGCTGCAGTTTGTTCTCTCTGCAGGGCCTAAGCCAAAGCACTTCCTCCCCTGGGTCAAAGTGCCTCTCTCTAGCTTTATGGTCATACCATGTTTTCTGTCTGACCTTCTGAGCTTGCAGGTTTTCTGCTGCCAGCTCTAGGTTTCTCTTTAGGTCATTCATCAAGGTGTCTATGTATGTCACAACGTCTTGTGGGTCATCCTGGGTGATCTGCTCCCAATTTTGTTTGATCAAATCAAGGGGCCCTTTCACCCTTCTCCCAAATAAAAGTTCAAACGGACTGAACCCGGTACTGGCTTGTGGCACTGATCGATAAGCAAACAAAAGGGATTGCAGCTTCTGGTCCCAATTGTTTGGATTCTCTGCCAAGTAAGCCCTAATCATGCGCATTAGAGTCCCATTGAACTTCTCAGTTAACCCATTACTTTCAGGGTGATAGGCAGTGGTTTCCTTGTGCTTAATTCCACAGATTTGCCATAACCGTTTCATGAGCTTCGATGTGAACGATGCGCCCAAATCTGTGATTATTTCTGAGGCAAATCCCATCCTGGACATATACCCCACCAAGGCATCTGCCACTGTGTTAGTTTCAATGTTAGTCAAGGGAATGGCTTCAGGGTACCTCGTGGCATGGTCCACAATGGTGAGAATGAACCTGTTCCCCCTCTTTGTGGCCTTGGGCAAAGGTCCCACAATATCCACCCCTATGCATTTGAACGGAGTGTCAATCACAGGCAAAGGGCACAACTTTGCTTTGGTCCTGTTGCGGCTATTCCCCTGCCTTTGACACACATCACATTGTTTACAGAACTCCCTGATCTGCTTCCCTATGTCAGGCCAGTAAAAATTCTGTGTGATTCTCTGCTGTGTTTTGTTCACCCCTAAGTGCGCAGCAAACATGTCAGAGTGCCCCCTTTGTAAGATCATGGGGCGATACTTTTCAGGTACCACTAGCTGACTTCTGATCCCATCTCCCCCTTTTGAGATATTCCTCAGGGTCTCTCTATACAAAATCCCCTTTTTCTCTAGAAATCTCACTGGGGTTTCAGGTGTTAGCTGGGCGTCAGTCACCTGTTCAAAACACTTTTGGAGAGTGGCGTCTGCCTTTTGCTCTTGTCCAAATCTGCTGTCTGTGGTTAAGGTTTCCACCACAGCTTCTGAACTCCCCTCTGCTTCCGTCTCGGGCTCATCAGTGCCCCCCTGAACTGTCCCCGTGGTGGCTTGTGAACGTGTAATCACTAGCACCCGTTTCACATGTTCAGCCAGGTCATTTCCCACGAGCACGGCTGCTGGCAGAGTCGATGAAATCGCTAGCCGCCAAACTCCCCTCCAGCCTTGAAAGCTCACAGGTACCTCCGCTACTGGCAGTGAGATCACCTGCCCCTCAATCCCTGCCACCTTCATGCTCTCATTTGGGATTACATACTCCCTAGGAATAATATCTGGATGGCACAGGGTCACCTGGGAACAAGTGTCCCTCAGCCCCCGATACTGATGGTCAAGTATTCCTACGTCCACCCCTGCTGTTTCAAACAACTGAGAATCTGTTCTCACGAGCAAGCAGCGCTTGACCTCCACAAGAGGACCATTTTGCTCAGCCTGATCAGCAGATGTAACTGTTCCAGATTGAGTAGCCATGGCAACAGGCTCCCTCAGTGACAAGGAGCTTTGCTCTTTCTGGACACAGAACACAGCTTTTGGCTTGGTTCCACTCGAATCCTGAGGCACAATTCCTTTTAGCTGCTTTAATTTCTCACACTCTGAGATTAGATGGCCCTTTCCCTGACAGAAATAACATTTTCTGCTATATTTTGAGTCTTTCTCATCTTGTTTTGGTTTTCCCTCCAAAATCTGAGGTCTTGGTTTCATGTCTGAGGGCTTCCCTTCACCATGGGCCCCTCCCCCTTGCTGGTTTCTTCCTGGTCCCTGAGAGTACTTGCTGTAGGTTTCTTTAGGTTTTCCCATCGATTTCCCCTCACCCAAGGGCTTTCTTATTTGGGAAATAAAATCTGCGATCTCGGCTGCTTCTGCCACAGATTTCGGTTTCCTTTCCCTCACCTGGAATTTCAGTTCCCCATGCAGGACTGAATAGAACTGTTCCAGCGCTATCAAGTCTTTGAGCTGCTGGTAGGTCTCTGTCCCCTCCTGAGATAGCCATTTCTCTAGCAGCCTCACCAATTGGGCCCCCACTTGGGTAAAAGTCTGCTCTGGTTTCTTGGTGATTGACCTGAATCTTTGCCTCAGCTGTTCCGCATTTATCCCATGTCTGGCAAACACCAGTTTTTTAAACTCTGCAAAATCTTTCATCAGTTCCTCTGGCATCTCTGCATAGACTTCTGCAAGGCTGCCACTGATTAAAGATCGCATGATGGTCATCTTCTCAGTTTCCCTTACTGAGAAGTCCACAAACGCTCTTTCCACTAGGGAAAAGAACACTTCAGGACAATCTCCCTTGTGGTACACAGGGAATTTCTTCAGGTCAGCTTTAGACAATTGGCCTCCCTCAGAATCCCTATTGTTATTATTGTTCTGGTTCATCAGTTCCAATTTTCGTAACTCAAATGCCATTGAGGGGGCACTCTGACATGTTTGCTGCGCACTTAGGGGTGAACAAAACACAGCAGAAAATCACACAGAATTTTTACTGGCCTGACATAGGAAAGCAGATCAGGGAGTTCTGTAAACAATGTGATGTGTGTCAAAGGCAGGGGAATAGCCGCGACAGGACCAAAGCAAAGTTGTGCCCTTTGCCTGTGATTGACACTCCGTTTAAATGCATAGGGGTGGATATTGTGGGACCTTTGCCCAAGGCCACAAAGAGGGGGAACAGGTTCATTCTCACCATTGTGGACCATGCCACGAGGTACCCTGAAGCCATTCCCTTGACTAACATTGAAACTAACACAGTGGCAGATGCCTTGGTGGGGTATATGTCCAGGATGGGATTTGCCTCAGAAATAATCACAGATTTGGGCGCATCGTTCACATCGAAGCTCATGAAACGGTTATGGCAAATCTGTGGAATTAAGCACAAGGAAACCACTGCCTATCACCCTGAAAGTAATGGGTTAACTGAGAAGTTCAATGGGACTCTAATGCGCATGATTAGGGCTTACTTGGCAGAGAATCCAAACAATTGGGACCAGAAGCTGCAATCCCTTTTGTTTGCTTATCGATCAGTGCCACAAGCCAGTACCGGGTTCAGTCCATTTGAACTTTTGTTTGGGAGAAGGGTGAAAGGGCCACTCGATTTGATCAAACAAAATTGGGAGCAGATCACCCAGGATGACCCACAAGACGTTGTGACATATATAGACTCTTTAAGGAATGACCTAAAGAGAAACCTAGAGCTAGCAGCAGAGACCCTGCAAGCTCAAAAGGTCAGAAAGAAAACATGGTATGACCACAAAGCTAGAGAGAGGCGCTTTAACCCAGGGGAGGAAGTGCTTTGGCCTAGGTCATGCAAAGAGAACAAACTGCAGCTGGGTAGCCCAGAAATAAAATACTTGGGTCACATAGTAGGGGGAGGAGTGATAAAACCCCTAGAGGCCAAGATAGAAGCAGTTCGTGATTGGCCCAGACCCATCACCAAGAAAAAAGTCAAATCATTTCTTGGGTTGGTGGGCTACTACAGAAAGTTCATCCCGAGGTTTAGCGAGATTGCGGCTCCGCTGACCGATCTGACGAGGAAGAAGGCTGATGACCGCATCCCGTGGACCAGCGACTGTGAGGAGGCGTTCCAGAGGTTGAAGCAGGCGCTCATCAACTATCCAGTGCTGCGTGCTCCAGACTTCGACCGGGAGTTCATCATCTACACCGATGCGTCTAACAGCGGGGTAGGAGCAGTTCTTTGCCAGGAGGATGAGAATGGTGACCAGCATCCAGTGTCCTACCTGAGTAGGAAACTCCAGAAAGGTGAGAGACATTTGGCAACCGTGGAGAAGGAGTGCCTGGCCATAGTCTACGCGATCCAGAAGGCCAAGCCTTACATCTGGGGAAGACATTTTATTCTGTGCACTGACCATTCACCACTGCAATGGTTAAAGACAATGAAAACCCACAATAGTAAACTTATGAGGTGGGCTTTAAACCTGCAAGACTATGACTTTGAAGTGAAGGTGGTCAGAGGGTCAGTGAACTGTGTTGCTGACGCCTTGTCAAGAAGACCTGAAGAATGAAGACGGCGAAAGAAACATGGACTATGTATATATCTTGGTGACCAAAGGTTAAATGTACCTGTTTTTTTGAACTTGGTTTGTATGAATAAAGGTAACTTGATGTATTGTTAATGGTAAATGTTTAAATGCCTAATAGAGTGTAAGTATAAGTAAGTATGGTATTGTATGTTATTATATGACTGTTTTTGTTTGTTTTGGGTCCAGGTTGTTTTTTGGTGAAAAGCACCTTAGCTTTCCCCCTACAAAACAACTTATAAAGAGGGGAGGTGTTACATACAGCACTGATGTTACCTGTCTGTCATGGGTTTGGAGGGAAAGTTCCATCCTATGGGGAGTGGAAGGCGGGACATCAGGAGGAGGGGCTGTACTGTATATATATGTGGAGCGTGTGTGGAGAAGGTGGGAGAAGAGCTGAGAGAAGAAGCTTGAGTGGGAGTCTGTGTGTCAGACAGGGTACTACTGTGTGTCAGTCAGTACCAACCTGATAGGTTCAGGTGTCTGTATGGTTAGCCAGAACTGATAGGTTCAGGGTCTGTGCTTCAAGTTAAGTGTTCTGTGTGAACCAAACTGTGTGTATGTATGATTGAGACTAAGCCACGTTACTGTATCTTATTCACTTGATCCTTTTATTTTTCCCTGTGTGTTATTTAATAAACCTTGTTCTTTTATTTGTTAAAAATCCATCCCTGGTCTGTGTGACTTCTTATAGGGAATGGTTGGTGGCAGCTTAGTGAAACTGTGGCATATCCCAGTAGGTCTGGGTTTGTCACAGTACCCTGTCTGACACACAGACTCCCACTCAAGCTTCTTCTCTCAGCTCTTCTCCCACCTTCTCCACACACGCTCCACATATATATACAGTACAGCCCCTCCTCCTGATGTCCCGCCTTCCACTCCCCATAGGATGGAACTTTCCCTCCAAACCCATGACAGACAGGTAACATCAGTGCTGTATGTAACACTCATGTTGCAAGATCTGCCACTGAGTAAAAGAGTAGGCCAGGTAGTTTGCAGGAGTGCAAAATCAGACCTCCATCAGTTGCAGCTAGGATGTGAGGCTCCTGTGGAGCCCTTTGCTTCTCCCATGACTGCCAAAAGCTGAATAAATGATGCAGAGCAAATGCATGCACTTGTAAGATATGTAGCTGGATAGGTAGGTTTCTAATTTGCATGGTGATTGGGGGATTCTGGATATTCCAGTGCAGACACTGGTTGCTCTTCTTTTTTTTCATTTTTGAGAGAGTATAGAAAGTCTTCTCATCTGATTCCTCCATTGGAGCAGAAAAAGCCAAGATTATTCTTGGTCTTGTTTGCTACATTTGCTTCCTGCTTTTCTTCCTGAGAGCCCAAGGTAGCAAGCATGCAAAGCTCCTTGTCTCCATGATAGGATCCTCACAACAATCCTTTGTGGTAGGTCAGGTCAAAGGAGAATGACCGCCACCAGATTTATCAATTAGTTTCATGGACCAAGTGGAGACTAGAACCTGCATCTGCTCCCCACATCTTACGCAGCCCAACCATATAATCACCATTACACCATTCTGGCTCTGGTGTTTTCCTTTCTTCTTTCCATGAAGTTTGAAATAATATTTTCAACTCAGCCTTTTTGGTCTCTGCAGGTGAAGGGGCACCTACTTCAGCGTCTCCCCAAACTTCACCACACAGGCTTCACATATATATACAGTACAGCCCCTCCTCCTGATGTCCCGCCTTCCACTCCCCATAGGATGGAACTTTCCCTCCAAACCCATGACAGACAGGTAACATCAGTGCTGTATGTAACACCTCCCCTCTTTATAAGTTGTTTTGTAGGGGGAAAGCTAAGGTGCTTTTCACCAAAAAACAACCTGGATAAAACACACAACAGTTATACATACCATATCATACTTACTTATACTTACATTCTAAGTTAACCATAGCAATTAGGCATTTAAACATTTACCATATACATTACATCAATTTACCTTTATTCATACAAACCAAGTTCAAAAAAACCAGGTACATTTAACCTTTGGTCACCAACATATATACATAGTCCATGTTTCTTTCGCCGTCTTCATTCTTCAGGTCTTCTTGACAAGGCGTCAGCAACACAGTTCACTGACCCTCTGACCACCTTCACTTCAAAGTCATAGTCCTGTAGGTTTAAAGCCCACCTCATAAGTTTGCTATTGTGGGTTTTCATTGTCTTTAACCATTGCAGTGGTGAATGGTCAGTGCACAGAACACAATGTCTTCCCCAGATGTAAGGCTTGGCCTTCTGGATCGCGTAGACTATGGCCAAACACTCCTTCTCCACGGTTGCCAAATGTCTCTCACCTTTTTGAAGTTTCCTACTCAGGTAGGACACTGGATGCTGGTCACCATTCTCATCTTCCTGGCACAGAACTGCTCCTACCCCGCTGTTAGACGCATCGGTGTAGATGATGAACTCCCGGTCGAAGTCTGGAGCCCGCAGCACTGGATAGTTGATGAGCGCCTGCTTCAACCTCTGGAACGCCTCCTCACAGTCGCTGGTCCACGGGATGCGGTCATCAGCCGTCTTCCTCGTCAGATCGGTCAGCGGAGCCGCAACCTCGCTAAACCTCGGGATGAACTTTCTGTAGTAGCCCACCAACCCAAGAAATGATCTGACTTTTTTCTTGGTGTTGGGTCTAGGCCAATCACGAACAGCTTCTATTTTGGCCTCCAGGGGTTTTATCACTCCTCCCCCTACCATGTGACCCAAGTATTTTATTTCTGGGCTACCCAGCTGCAGTTTGTTCTCTTTGTAGAGCCTAGGCCAAAGCACTCCCTCCCCTGGGTTAAAGTGCCTCTCCCTGCCTTCCTGGTCACCCCAAGCTTTCTTTCTGACCTTTTGAGCTTGCAGGGTCTCTGCTGCCAGCTCTAGGTTTCTCTTTAGGTCATTCATCAAGGTCTCTATGTATGTCACAACGTCTTGTGGGTCATCCTGGGTGATCTGCTCCCAATTTTGTTTGATCAAATCAAGGGGCCCTTTCACCCTTCTCCCAAATAAAAGTTCAAATGGACTGAACCCGGTACTGGCTTGTGGCACTGATCGATAAGCAAACAAAAGGGATTGCAGCTTCTGGTCCCAATTGTTTGGATTCTCTGCCAAGTAAGCCCTAATCATGCGCATTAGAGTCCCATTGAACTTCTCAGTTAACCCATTACTTTCAGGATGATAGGCAGTGGTTTCCTTGTGCTTAATTCCACAGATTTGCCATAAGCGTTTCATGAGCTTTGATGTGAACGATGCTCCCAAATCTGTGATTATTTCTGAGGCAAATCCCATCCTGGACATATACCCCACCAAGGCATCTGCCACTGTGTTAGTTTCAATGTTAGTCAAGGGAATGGCTTCAGGGTACCTTGTGGCATGGTCCACAATGGTGAGAATGAACCTGTTCCCCCTCTTTGTGGCCTTGGGCAAAGGTCCCACAATATCCACCCCTATGCATTTGAACGGAGTGTCAATCACAGGCAAAGGGCACAACTTTGCTTTGGTCCTGTCGCGGCTATTCCCCTGCCTTTGACACACATCACATTGTTTACAGAACTCCCTGATCTGCTTCCCTATGTCAGGCCAGTAGAAATTCTGTGTGATTCTCTGCTGTGTTTTGTTCACCCCTAAGTGTGCAGCAAACATGTCAGAGTGCCCCCTTTGTAAGATCATGGGGCGATACTTTTCAGGTACCACCAGCTGACTTCTGATCCCATCTCCCCCTTTTGAGATATTCCTCAGGGTCTCTCTATATAAAACCCCCTTTTTCTCCAGAAATCTCACTGGGGTTTCAGGTGTTAGCTGGGCGTCAGTCACCTGTTCAAAACACTTCTGGAGAGTGGCGTCTGCCTTTTGCTCTTGTCCAAATCTGCTGTCTGTGGTTAAGGTTCCCACCACAGCTTCTGAACTCCCCTCTGCTTCCGTCTCTGGCTCATCATTACCCCCCTGAACTGTCCCCGTGGTGGCTTGTGAGCGTGTAATCACTAGCACCCGTTTCACATGTTCAGCCAGGTCATTTCCCACGAGCACGGCTGCTGGCAGAGTCGATGAAATCGCTAGCCGCCAAACTCCCCTCCAGCCTTGAAAGTTGACAGGTACCTCCGCGACTGGCAGAGAGATCACCTGCCCTCCAATCCCTGCCACCTTCATGCTCTCATTTGGGATTACATACTCCCTAGGAATAATATCTGGATGGCACAGGGTCACCTGGGAACAAGTGTCCCGCAGCCCCCTATACTGACGGTCAAGTATTCCTACGTCCACCCCTGCTGTCTCAAACAACTGAGAATCTGTTCTCACCAGCAGGCAGCGCCTGACTTCTACAAGAGGACCATTTTCCTCAGCCTGATCAGCAGATGTAGCTGTTCCAGATTGAGTCGCCATGGCAACAGGCTCCCTCAGTGACAATGAGCCTTGCTCTTTCTGGACACAGAACACAGCTTTTGGCTTGGTTCCACTCGACTCCTGAGGCACCATTCCTTTTAGCTGCTTTAATTTCTCACACTCTGAGATTAGATGACCCTTTCCCTGACAGAAATAACATTTTCTAGTGTATTTTGATTCTCTCTCATCTTGTTTTGGTTTTCCCTCCAAAATCTGAGGTCTTGGTTTCATGTCTGAGGGCTTCCCTTCACCATGGGCCCCTCCCCCTTGCTGGCTTTTCCCTGGTCCCTGAGAGTACTTGCTGTAGGTTTCTTTGGGTTTACCTACAGATTTCCCCTCACCCAAGGGCTTTCTTATTTGCGAAATAAAATCTGCGATCTCGGCGGCTTCTACCACAGATTTTGGTTTCCTTTCCCTCACCTGGAATTTCAATTCCCCATGCAGGACTGAATAGAACTGTTCCAGCGCTATCAAATCTTTAAGCTGTTGAAAGGTCTCTGTCCCCTCCTGAGATAGCCATTTCTCAAGCAGCCTCACCAATTGGGCCCCCACTTGGGTAAAAGTCTGCTCTGGCTTTTTGGTGATTGACCTAAATCTTTGTCTCAGCTGTTCCGCATTTATCCCATGTCTTGCAAACACCAGTTTTTTAAACTCTGCAAAATCTTTCATCAGTTCCTCAGGCATCTCGGCATAGACCTCAGCCAGGCTACCACTGATTAAAGATCGCATGATGGTCATCTTCTCAGTTTCCCTCACTGAGAAGTCCACAAACGCTCTTTCCACTAAGGAAAAGAACACCTCAGGACAATCTCCCTTGTGGTACACAGGGAATTTCTTCAGGTCAGCTTTAGACAATTGGCCTCCCTCAGAATCCCTATTGTTATTATTGTTCTGGTTCATCAGTTCCAATTTTCTTAATTCAAACGCCATTTTCTCTCTCTGCAATTCCCTCTCCATTTCCATTCTCTCTCTCTCTAATCTTTCTTCTTTTTCCAATTGCCTCATCCTCAGTTCATGCTGTTGGGCTATGAGCAATTTTCTGAGCTCTGGGTTCTGTTCTCCCGTGCTGTCACCTTGCACTGAGCCAAATTCATCCTCAGAACCTTGGTCAACCTGGGGGTCTTTCACTTCACCCATTTCTGCCATCTGGCTTCGAGTCAAGGGCATAATCCCCCCTCAGAACAGGCTGCTTTAAAAAGTCAAGCCTCAAAATAAAACGACCACTTTTTTTTTTCTTCTTGCCTCAGAACCAGCCTTCTAGAGCTTGCTGCTGTTCTTCAGCACTTAACTTGCAACAGTTGCGAGCCAGAGCCTACCCCCCTCTGCTGGGCCTCTCAGCAGGCAGGCTAGATCACTGTTACTATACAGTTTTGCCTCAGCTTTTTTCCCGCCAAAACAGGCTGCCTCAGAGCACCCTAATCTAGTCTCCCCAGTTGGCACGTTCTTCTACTAGCGCACCTCCCCGTGAGGTACACCTAGAAGATTACCTACGCACCTCAGATTGTCCCTGACTAGACCCCCCTTGCTCTGGGCACACTTGCCAAGGCTTTGCTGGACCGCTGGACAACTGGACCAGTCGTATCCCACACGCTGGACACCAATCAATGTGACAAACCCAGACCTACTGGGATCTGCCACACGTTTACTAAGCTGCCACCAACCATTCCCTATAAGAAGTCACACAGACCAGGGATGGATTTTTAACAAATAAAAGAATAAGGTTTATTTAAATACACACAGGGAAAAATAAAACGATCAGGTGAATAAGATAAAGTAACGTGGCTTATTCTCATTCATGCATGCATACAGTTTGGTTCACACAGAACCCTTAACTTGAAGCACAGACCCTGAACCTATCAGTTCTGGCTAACCAACAGACGCCTGAACCTATCAGGTTGGTACTCTGACACACAGTAGTACCCTGTCTGACACACAGACTCCCACACCAGCTTCTTCTTCCCAGCTGCTGCTTCGTCACATCCCAGCTGTTACATACAGCACTGATGTTACCTGTCTGTCATGGGTTTGGAGGGAAAGTTCCATCCTATGGGGAGTGGAAGGCGGGACATCAGGAGGAGGGGCTGTACTATATATATATGTGAAGCCTGTGTGGTGAAGTTTAGGAGACGCTGGGATGTGAAGAAGCAGCAGCTGGGAAGAAGAAGCTGGTGTGGGAGTCTGTGTGTCAGACAGGGTACTACTGTGTGTCAGAGTACCAACCTGATAGGTTCAGGCGTCTGTTGGTTAGCCAGAACTGATAGGTTCAGGGTCTGTGCTTCAAGTTAAGTGTTCTGTGTGAACCAAACTGTGTGCATGTATGAATGAGACTAAGCCACGTTACTATATCTTATTCACCTGATCGTTTTATTTTTCCCTGTGTGTATTTAAATAAACCTTATTCTTTTATTTGTTGAAAATCCATCCCTGGTCTGTGTGACTTCTTATAGGGGATGGTTGGTGGCAGCTTAGTTAACGTGTGGCAGATCCCAGTAGGTCTGGGTTTGTCACATTGATTGGTGTCCAGCGTGTGGGATACGACTGGTCCAGTTGTCCAGCGGTCCAGCAAAGCCTTGGCAAGTGTGCCCAGAGCAAGGGGGGTCTAGTCAGGGACAATCTGAGGCGCGTAGGTAATCTTCTAGGTGTACCTCACGGGGAGGTGCGCTAGTAGAAGAACGTGCCAACTGGGGAGACTAGATTAGGGTGCTCTGAGGCAGCCTGGTTTTGGCGGGAAAAAAGCTGAGGCAAAACTGTAAAGTAACAGGGATCTAGCTTGTCTGCTGAGAGGCCCAGCAGAGGGGGGTAGACTCCGGCTGGCTACAGTTGCAAGTAGTGCTGAAAGGACAGCAGCAATCTATAGGGAAAGCTGGTTCTGAGGCAAAAGAAAAAAAAAAGTGGTCGTTTTATTTTGAGGCTTGACTTTTTAAAGCAGCCTGTTCTGAGGGGGGGGATTATGCCCTTGACTCGAAGCCAAATGGCAGAAATGGGTGAAGTGAAAGACCCCCAGGTTGACCAAGGTTCTGAGGATGAATTTGGCTCAGTGCAGGGTGACAGCACGGGAGAACAGAACCCAGAACTCAGGAAAATGCTCATAGCCCAACAGCATGAACTGAGGATGAGGGAAATAGAAAGGGAAGAGAAACAAAGGAATTGGAAAAAGAAGAAAGATTAGAGAGAGAGAGAATGGAAATGGAGAGGGAATTGCAGAGAGAGAAAATGGCGTTTGAATTAAGAAAATTGGAACTGATGAATCAGAACAATAATAACAATAGGGATTCTGAGGGAGGCCAATTGTCTAAAGCTGACCTGAAGAAATTCCCTGTGTACCACAAGGGAGATTGTCCTGAGGTGTTCTTTTCCTTAGTGGAAAGAGCGTTTGTGGACTTCTCAGTGAGGGAAACTGAGAAGATGACCATCATGCGATCTTTAATCAGTGGTAGCCTGGCTGAGGTTTATTCAGAGATGCCTGAGGAACTGATGAAAGATTTTGCAGAGTTTAAAAAACTGGTGTTTGCAAGACATGGGATAAATGCGGAACAGCTGAGGCAAAGATTCAGGTCCCTCACAAAGAAACCAGAGCAGACTTTTACCCAAGTGGGGGCCCAATTGGTGAGGCTGCTTGAGAAATGGCTATCTCAGGAGGGGACAGAGACCTACCAGCAGCTTAAAGACTTGATAGCGCTGGAACAGTTCTATTCAGTCCTGCATGGGGAACTGAAATTCCAGGTGAGGGAAAGGAAACCGAAATCTGTGGCAGAAGCCGCCGAGATTGCAGATTTTATTTCCCAAATAAGAAAGCCCTTGGGTGAGGGGAAAGCGATGGGGAAACCTAAAGAAACCTACAGCAAGTACTCTCAGGGACCAGGGAAAAGCCAGCAAGGGGGAGGGGCCCATGGTGAAGGGAAGCCCTCAGACATGAAACTAAGACCTCAGATTTTGGAGGGAAAACCAAAACAAGATGAGAGAGAATCAAAATACACCAGAAAATGTTATTTCTGTCAGGGAAAGGGCCATCTAATCTCAGAGTGTGAGAAATTAAAGCAGCTAAAAGGAATTGTGCCTCAGGATTCGAGTGGGACCAAGCCAAAAGCTGTGTTCTGTGTCCAGAAAGAGCAAGGCTCATTGTCACTGAGGGAGCCTGTTGCCATGGCTACTCAATCTGGAACAGCTACATCTGCTGATCAGGCTGAGGAAAATGGTCCTCTTGTAGAGGTCAGGCGCTGCCTGTTGGTGAGAACAGATTCTCAGTTGTTTGAGACAGCAGGGGTGGACGTAGGAATACTTGGCCATCAGTATCGGGGGCTGCGGGACACTTGTTCCCAGGTGACCCTGTGCCATCCAGATATTATTCCTAGGGAATGTGTAATCCCAAATGAGAGCATGAAGGTGGCAGGGATTGAGGGGCAGGTAATCTCACTGCCAGTCGCGGAGGTACCTGTGAACTTTCAAGGCTGGAGGGGAGTTTGGCGGCTAGCAATTTCATCGACTCTGCCAGCAGCCGTGCTCGTGGGAAATGACCTGGCTGAACATGTGAAACGGGTGCTAGTGATTACACGCTCGCAAGCCACCACGGGGACAGTTCAGGGGGGTAATGATGAGCCAGAGACGGAAGCAGAGGGGAGTTCAGAAGCTGTGGTGGAAACCTTAACCACAGACAGCAGATTTGGACAAGAGCAAAAGGCAGACGCCACTCTCCAAAAGTGTTTTGAACAGGTGACTGACGCCCAGCTAACACCTGAAACCCCAGTGAGATTTCTGGAGAAAAAGGGGATTTTGTATAGAGAGACCCTGAGGAATATCTCAAAAGGGGGAGATGGGATCAGAAGTCAGCTGGTGGTACCTGAAAAGTATCGCCCCATGATCTTACAAAGGGGGCACTCTGACATGTTTGCTGCACACTTAGGGGTGAACAAAACACAGCAGAGAATCACACAGAATTTTTACTGGCCTGACATAGGGAAGCAGATCAGGGAGTTCTGTAAACAATGTGATGTGTGTCAAAGGCAGGGGAATAACCGCGACAGGACCAAAGCAAAGTTGTGCCCTTTGCCTGTGATTGACACTCCGTTCAAATGCATAGGGGTGGATATTGTGGGACCTTTGCCCAAGGCCACAAAGAGGGGGAACAGGTTCATTCTCACCATTGTGGACCATGCCACGAGGTACCCTGAAGCCATTCCCTTGACTAACATTGAAACTAACACAGTGGAAGATGCCTTGGTGGGGTATATGTCCAGGATGGGATTTGCCTCAGAAATAATCACAGATTTGGGCGCATCGTTCACATCAAAGCTCATGAAACGCTTATGGCAAATCTGTGGAATTAAGCACAAGGAAACCACTGCCTATCATCCTGAAAGTAAGGGGTTAACTGAGAAGTTCAATGGGACTCTAATGCGCATGATTAGGGCTTACTTGGCAGAGAATCCAAACAATTGGGACCAGAAGCTGCAATCCCTTTTGTTTGCTTATCGATCAGTGCCACAAGCCAGTACCGGGTTCAGTCCATTTGAACTTTTATTTGGGAGAAGGGTGAAAGGGCCCCTTGATTTGATCAAGCAAGATTGGGAGCAGATCACCCAGGATGACCCACAAGACGTTGTGACATACATAGACACCTTGAGGAAGGACCTAAAGAGAAACCTAGAGCTAGCAGCAGAGACCCTGCAAGCTCAAAAGGTCAGAAAGAAAGCTTGGGATGACCAGAAAGCCGGGGAGAGGCACTTTGACCCAGGGGAGGAAGTGCTGTGGCCTGGGCCCTGCAGAGAGAGCAAACTGCAGCTGGGTATCCCAGAAAGAAAATACTTGGGTCACATGGTAGGGGGAGGAGTGATAAAACCCCTGGAGGCCAAAATAGAAGCTGTTCGTGATTGGCCTAGACCCAACACCAAGAAAAAAGTCAAATCATTTCTTGGGTTGGTGGGCTACTACAGAAAGTTCATCCCGAGGTTTAGCGAGATTGCGGCTCCGCTGACCGATCTGACGAGGAAGAAGGCTGATGACCGCATCCCGTGGACCAGCGACTGTGAGGAGGCGTTCCAGAGGTTGAAGCAGGCGCTCATCAACTATCCAGTGCTGCGTGCTCCAGACTTCGACCGGGAGTTCATCATCTACACCGATGCGTCTAACAGCGGGGTAGGGGCAGTTCTGTGCCAGGAGGATGAGAATGGTGACCAGCATCCAGTGTCCTACCTGAGTAGGAAACTTCAAAAAGGTGAGAGACAGTTGGCAACCGTGGAGAAGGAGTGTTTGGCCATAGTCTACGCGATCCAGAAGGCCAAGCCTTACATCTGGGGAAGACATTTTGTTCTGTGCACTGACCATTCACCACTGCAATGGTTAAAGACAATGAAAACCCACAATAGCAAACTTATGAGGTGGGCTTTAAATCTACAGGACTATGACTTTGAAGTGAAGGTGGTCAGAGGGTCAGTGAACTGTGTTGCTGACGCCTTGTCAAGAAGACCTGAAGAATGAAGACGGCGAAAGAAACATGGACTATGTATATATATTGATGACAAAGGTTAAATGTACCTGTTTTTTTGAATTTGGTTTGTAAGAATAAAGGTAAATTGATGTAATGTATATGGTAAATGTTTAAATGCCTAATTGCTATGGTTAACTTAGAATGTAAGTAGAAGTAAGTATGATATTGTATGTATAACTGTTGTTGTGTGTTTTATCCAGGTTGTTTTTTGGGAAAAAGCACCTTAGCTTTCCCCCTACAAAACAACTTATAAAGAGGGGAGGTGTTACATACAGCACTGATGTTACCTGTCTGTCATGGGTTTGGAGGGAAAGTTCCATCCTATGGGGAGTGGAAGGCGGGACATCAGGAGGAGGGGCTGTACTATATATATATGTGAAGCCTGTGTGGTGAAGTTTAGGAGACGCTGGGATGTGAAGAAGCAGCAGCTGGGAAGAAGAAGCTGGTGTGGGAGTCTGTGTGTCAGACAGGGTACTACTGTGTGTCAGAGTACCAACCTGATAGGTTCAGGTGTCTGTTGGTTAGCCAGAACTGATAGGTTCAGGGTCTGTGCTTCAAGTTAAGTGTTCTGTGTGAACCAAACTGTGTGCATGTATGAATGAGACTAAGCCACGTTACTATATCTTATTCACCTGATCGTTTTATTTTTCCCTGTGTGTATTTAAATAAACCTTATTCTTTTATTTGTTGAAAATCCATCCCTGGTCTGTGTGACTTCTTATAGGGGATGGTTGGTGGCAGCTTAGTTAACGTGTGGCAGATCCCAGTAGGTCTGGGTTTGTCACAAAAGCCAAGATTATTCTTGGTCTTGTTTGCTACATTTGCTTCCTGCTTTTCTTCCTGAGAGCCCAAGGTAGCAAGCATGCAAAGCTCCTTGTCTCCATGATAGGATCCTCACAACAATCCTTTGTGGTAGGTCAGGTCAAAGGAGAATGACCGCCACCAGATTTATCAATTAGTTTCATGGACCAAGTGGAGACTAGAACCTGCAT
Source organism: Pogona vitticeps (assembly GCF_051106095.1). Lineage (NCBI taxonomy): Eukaryota > Metazoa > Chordata > Lepidosauria > Squamata > Agamidae > Pogona > Pogona vitticeps. The sequence continues at coordinate 181,308,087 of NC_135784.1, forward strand.
CTGCTCCCCACATCTTACGCAGCCCAACCATATAATCACCATTACACCATTCTGGCTCTGGTGTTTTCCTTTCTTCTTTCCATGAAGTTTGAAATAATATTTTCAACTCAGCCTTTTTGGTCTCTGCAGGTGAAGGGGCACCTACTTTTTTTTTAGCCTAAGGGAATAATGTGTTTGTTGTGGGTTTTTCGAAGAACACAGCCAAAGAGCCTGAAAAACCCACAACAACCATTAGATCCCGGCCATGAAAGCCTTCGCAAATACATTGGAATAATGTGTCTTCAGCTATCCACAGACTGTGGGATGTCTTTATTCTATTGGTGAAAACTGGTAATTTAGCAATGAGTCTGTCTTCCAGTCCCAGCAACCTTGAGAAATGGTGTTCTGTCTAGAGATATGTACAGGATATGCAGCACTCTCTCCAAATTATAGTACCCAGGGTTTTTGGAGGAAGTACAGATCAATCAAATTCACAAGCTATTAATAGGAGTTTGTGGTGTAGTAATGGCCTGAGAACACAAGCCAAAGAAGGCCAGGTGTCTTCTAGAGGACCGCCTACTTGAAAGAGGTCTGTCCGGCCTTGCTTCTATGTATTATTTCAACTTGTGCTAATATAAAGTTCCTTAACGTCTACTGAAACACAAAGAATATTATACCTAGAATCTGCCATACTGTTATTTTTCTTCTGCAACGTTCTGCAGGACAAAATGGCTGCAGCTCCAGTGACCCAGCACGCATATCTGCCAGAGGCTGGCGGCTCTCGTCTACACCAGCAACGCCTGTCCTCTGAAGCGGATGGTGAACATTTACTTCCGGAGGAGACCCCAGCCTCTGTGCCAGATCCAATCCCACCACCGCTGCAGGAACCGGGAACTCACATCCTGACAGGGAAAGAGCCCATCTTTGACAGAAGCAGTAGGCTCTCCTATACGGCAGAGGGAAATATCCCTGCCAGGTGTATCTACTTCTAGTCTTCCTGGAGCAGATTGGTCACACCCAGGCCAGGCCCAAATATCTCTAGGGGAGGAGATGCCAACCTCTCTTTAGAACCAGGCTTCCCCCATCATGGAAGCTGAAGAAGCTCAAGGAATGCAGTCCCCCCCCCCCAAATTTCCCAATTTCTTCCTGAAGAAAGGCCTAAACTGCTAGACCTACCAAGTCCCAAGCCTAGCGCTGCACGAGGCAGATTCCGTTCCTAGTGCTCTGCGTCTTCAACCAGAGCTCTGTCCAGCCTCTTCTGGACAAAGCTCTTGCAATGGAAGAAGCAAGCAGAAAGCAGAAGTATTAGCTTGGCCTCAACAGCAGCAGGGGCAAAAGAGACCCCAGAGGCCTTGGATAACATGCACACAGAGCAGCAATCTTTGCAAAATGAGCCCAAGGCTTCAGCAGTCCCTGCAGACATTTCTGTAGGAACCCAGGAAGTCCATGTCTTGGGTCTTAAAGCCCCAGCCCCAGGCCAGGAGGCCCCAACCTACCACCCCTCCTCTCCCAACACTGCTTCCGGTTGCCAAGTGAAAGGAAAGGCCAAGATCAGAGCAGAGCAGGAGCAAGCAGAAGTCATGCCAGCGCTGTTGAGTCATGTGAGCCCAGAGCCCTCAGTGGAGATGCCCTTCTTTGTGGGCACAGGAGCCATAGACCTGGCCCCAGCAACCAGTCTTAGAGCAGGTTCCCCTATATCTACATTCACGAGTGTACATGCTTCTGCACTGGTAGATGTAGATGGGCATACACATATGCCCAGACTTCCCTAGCTGAGCAACGTGTGATTGACGTTCTCTTGGCACACTGTCCAGCACCCGTGTCGAATTCACCACCCTACCTATGCCTTTCCTGCCTGTGTGCTCTATTCACATGCATGCTCAGATACATATGTACAGTTGTGCATTTGTTCCAACTGGCTTCAAATACTGTAGTTCATCCTCTGGAAAACCCAGTCTAACGTGCCAGCACTCTGCTCCCACATAGTTTTGCATTACACACAGAGACATCTGCCCCTTGCTGCAGCTAGCTTACCATTTTCCTCTTTGCTCCCATGAAGGTGATGAAGGGAAGGGAAAGAAACATGCCTTAGAGGAGGTTCCCACATATCTACAGCGTGCTTGTTCGTTGACACATGGACACAGACATATGCACACATACACATAAGACTTCCCAGCTGAGCAACATGAGCTTACAGTTTTCTTGGCACACCATCAGGCACCATTTCCCGCACCCTTCCCTTTCTTGCCTCTGTGCTCTATTCAATTGGGTGTGCATGCCTTCTCATTGCACATTTAGAACACACAGGTCCCTGTGCTGGTGTTAGGACATGCATGCTCAGATACATATGTACAGTTGCTAATTTGTTCTCATTGGCTTCCAGTGTATCCGTTCAGTTCATCCTCTGGAAAATCCAAACGTCTGTGCCAGTATACAAATCCATGCTGCTAAATCCTGTCAGCACTAGGTGTACCGCACTCCTAGTCGTACACACTCCTAGAGGCCACATAAGGATCACAGCACTCAAAGCGGTCTTCATTTGATGCCACATCGGGTTGACTTACATGCTGGAGCTCATTAGAGATGCAGCAGTGCACCTGCTATTTTGCTGGAACTACACAAAGCTCTGCTGTGAGACCAAGCCCAAAAGTCACCTCAAGAAGCTGATAAAGAATGACTTTAAGGAAAGAAATGTGGCAGGTAGAGGTGGGTCACAATACACACAACCTAATAATAATAATAATAATAATAATAATAATAATAATAATAATAATAATAATAATAATAATAATAATAATAATAATAATAATAATAATAATAATAATAATAATAATAATAATAATATAAAAAACCTCTGCTGAAGCCTCTGTGAAAGGATAGTCCCCAAGCCTAAGACCCAAATTAAATGTGACATGAGTTGAAGAACATGTAAGTGACCGTGAGGATTGTTATTTTGGGTAAGGAATGGGGTGTAGGTAGGATTGCTGTCAGAGTTTTCAGTGGCTTCAGTATGCAGAATAATTTGTGGAAAGGTAAGGATGATGAAAGAGCAATTCATTTGGCAGAGCAGAGATATTCTCCAAGGATATTTGGCAGGGCAGAGGTAGTCTCTAACGTGAGCAGCACCAGTGTCTGTTCTGCACCTTTGAAGAGGATAGTCCAGCTGTCCTGATCCCTTGTGCCAACTGCCTTGAATTTGGAGTTTCTTCTACTTTTGATGCAGTTTATGTGTTCACGTGACAAGAATTGCAAACAGCCCAAAGAGTTCAGAAGTACATATCTATGGATACACACATAATTCCAACCAACACCTCTTGAACTGTCCTGTCTATCACGTTTCCTCAAAAATAAGACAGGGTCTTATATTAATTTTTGCTCCAAAAATGCTTTAAGACTTATTTTCAGGGGATGTTTTATTTTACAGTCATGCCATTTGTTTCTGGTTGCTGCACAAGGGTGGAGGGCGGGGTTTCATTTAACTGGGGCTTATTTTTGAGGTAGGGCTTATGTTACAAGCATCCTGAAAAACACTAGGGCTTATTTTCAGGTTAGGTCTTATTTTCTGGGAAACAGGCTAGTATGTTCTGCTTCATGTTCTAAAATATTTATTGCTACATCCTGTGGTGTCAAGCCTTCTGGGACAGACAGTAGGTGTCTGTCACACATGGAGGATAGAGACATTTGTATCTGGTAAGTAATGGATGAAAATGTAAGATTCCAGGGCTTTTCAGATATGTATATTTAATGAAATGAACTGGGAAAGAAGGCTTTTTATGCCTGTTGTAGAAGTAGCAACAAATTGGTGTATATGAGGTTCTGCCTTACATGGGATTGATGTTGACATGCAAGAAAAGAAAAAGGGTTTCACTAGGCAGAACATTTGAGGAAACAAATGATATATAAAGCCTCCACCCCTGCTGTTTGAGGGATTTTCTATATGCACATCTATAAACTCCCTGACCCCTCTCTCAAACCACCTATCTTCTTGGTCCAAAATGAGTTGGGCCATTCTCCTGTTTAGTGGCCAAACAGCCACTAAACAGGAGAATGGTGTTTAGTGCCACTAAAAAGGAGAATGGCCCAACACAGGCGGGGCAGTGGCTCAGGACCACAATCATTCCTTCATTTGAAGGACAAAGGACACTCATTTGATGACCAAGATGATTCTTCTTGGAGGCCCAGCTGCATCCCTATCTGGAAGTAGGCAGTACTCTGATGTTAGGGCGCTCACCACTTTGATACATGCACTTGTAATCTCAAGATTAGACCACTGTAATGCGCTCTACATACTCGTTTTGTTAACAACTATTAATGACCCATGGTAATGGGTGGAGGAGGACTGCAGAAGTGAGATTATCCCTCACCCCCAGTCCTTTGTCCATCTAAGGAGCCTATTCAGACCAAGTGGAAGTGAAACTAATGGGGAGGATATATCAGGGGCTCTTACAAACTCTCCCCAGACTGAAGAAGCTGCTTGTGATTTTGAAATGCTTGGAACCAGAAGGGGTCTAAATCTGGCATTGACAGAAGGAATGTCAGGCTCTGCCTTGCACCCTATGAGAATGCTGGTCTGTCTAATTCAGCCTTGCTATCGAATCTGGCAAGCAAGGCTTCCAGTACCATTTGTCACCCTGAGATTTTCTGACTAGGAGTCAGGGACTTGACAGGGTTTTAAGAAAAGGGTGCTGTGATGGAATCCAGACACAAGATGGCAGGTCTGAGGATAAGATGAGCTCAGGGAGAAAGGAGTTGCTGAATATTCCAAATGTGGGGATTGTTTATTAACAGTTTAAAAACATGGTGTTCACAAATATATAACCAAGGATCAATGTACAGAAGACACGATCCAGAATAACAAACTAGCTGCAGTCTTCAGCGACCCTAAATCCAACACTTGAGTTATTCAAAGGGCAGTCCCACTATGAGACGATCACTCTCTTTCCCTTTCTACCTGTCATTCCCAGCTGACTTCCTCTCTTTCTTTCTCTGCCTAACTGTCATTCTCAGCTGCTAAATCTGTCAGTCAGGGATTCTGTGGTCTCTGGCCTCCCTTCCTGGATTCTGTTATAGCTGCTGGGTCTCAAGAAGCACCCTCTTGACGAAGATGCAACTTCTCAGACAGAGCTGTCCAAGTTGTCAGAACGCTTTCAGAGCTTTGAAAAGTTCCTTTTCTGGCTGAGAGCTCTCAGAATCTCTGGGTCAAAATGGCTCTTGGTAATGCTACCCAGGAAATTCTGGAAGTTGTAGTCCACTGCATGCAAAGCAACCGCTATCTTCTCATTTCACTAGGAATTATAAGGGAAGGCAGCCTTGCTTAGGAATTGGAATAGAAAGCGAAATCCTCCTAAGAACATCAGCAAGTGGGCCGTGAAAGACTGCAAGAGAAGGAAAAATTAGTTCAAGCAACCTGAAAGCATGAACAAAACACTTGTAGTCATGGAGCTGAATAGATACTCTCTTGATCCTTACTCCTAAGAAGCCTTAAGACTGCTGTAACGGATGTGTTAAATGCTTCTATACATCAAGGAGCGGTGCCTGCAGCCTGTACAGAGTCTGGGGTGTAATTTCTTTTTCAAAATTGTTTAGTTTTAAAAATTACATAACCTAGAAAACAAAATATAACAATAAAGATTTACCGAAAATAAAAAAAAATAAAACTAAGTGCCTCCTGTTGGACCCACCTGACAGGAAATGGAGGTGATGACAGCTGTAGTGTTGGTGATGGTAGATTGAGGATGCCACAAAAGTTTTGGATTCAGACTAAAATCCACGTGACGTTAGCCCGAATCTCAAAAATTATTATATCCCCGTGCTGGTTTATTCTGGCAGGGGGAACAAGCCCTATGGTGCAGTGATGACAAGTGAGAAGAAAACCAGAACCCTGGATATAGAAATGGGATTGTAAACAGATGCCCTTGCACTAGGATACCAACCTAGTACTTGATGGAAGTGATATGGGAAATTGATCGGGTCAAGCCTTTGTTCAGTGCCCAGTGAAGCAGAGAGATTAGCTGGCTTGCCAGCTCTGCAAACAAACAAATGAATTTATTTCCATGAAGGAGCTGAGATGATTGTTTTCCATTTCTTAAACAGTACAGCACATAAAAGGAGGAAGTGCATTCCTCTCTATTTAACACTGAAAAGACCAAAGCATCTAGGAGTTCCACTATGCTTTGCAGAACTGAAAGTGTTATCACATATCCAGTAGCCCAACTAGGTGTGACACAGTTGCAGATTATTAAACTGACTGAGTATTCAATTCCTCTCTTTTACAAATCTTGAGGACTGTAGTTTTTTCACAGCTGTGGAAAACCAATTACGGTTTCAGACCAAATTCGACACCACTTGAGGACACAGAATTTTTTTGTAGGACAGCCAAGTTGGTAGAACCTTGATAAAACTGAAACTGGGGATTGGGTAGATATATTTCAAACCAACAATATCAACTTCAGCAAGTTGGGGGTAGAAAATAGGTATTTTGACCCGAGCTCTCATGCCCATCTAACTAAATTTTGAACTTTGTTTCCATCTGAAGTCCAACAGACTATTTTAGGCTGCATTAATAGAAATATAGTTTCCTCATGTTTCCACTTCCTTACCTATTTTGACCTGCTTCCCTCTCCTGCCTCCCACAGCTTTTGACAGAGTGGACCAATTTCTCCCTTTGCACAAATACAGATGTAAAAAAAAGAGTAAAGCAGTTCCACTTCCTCTCCGTTGCCTGTTACCTTATTGTCATCTTCTCCCACTAGTGGACCAACCATTTCCTTGAGTTCCCTCATGCTCCTTACGTGTCAAAGGAAACTTTTTTGTTGTTATTTTTGCCATTTCTTGCAAGTCTTAGTTCATTCTGAGCCTTAGCCTTCCTGACTCCGTCCTTGCAGTTTCGAGCTACTTGCTAGCATTCTGTTCTAATTATGAGCCCCTTTTTCAGTTTTTATACTTATCCTTTTTGTCTCTTAGCTTGTCAGAGAGCTCTATGTGCATCCACACTGGTCTTGTCAGACGTCTCTCGTTTTTCTTTCTCTGTGGTATTGTTTTGGTTTGGGCCTTTATTATCTCGCCTTTCAGAGTTTCCCAAGCACCCTGAACTGTTTTTCCCTTTAGGATTTCCATCCATGAAATCCTTCCTATTACAATACATCTCTTAGTTTGTTAAAGTCAGCTCTCTTAAAATCTCTACATCATTAGTCAGACTTGGTACAGACTTGGTACATACTCTTGCCTGCATGATGGTGAATTCTAATATGACATGATCGCTTTCTCCTAAAGTTCCTACAATTTCCACTCCCTCAGCTATTTCCTCCCTGTCAGTAAGTATTCAGTATGGCTGACCCTCTAGTTCCCTCCTCCACCTTTTGGATGATAAAGTTGTCAGCCAGGCTTGTCAGGAACCTGTCAGATCTCCCACTTGCTGCAGAGTTGGCTTCCAAGTTGGTATCTGGGTAGTTAAAGTTCCCTATTACAACAGTGGTGTGTTTCCTACAAATATTCAGATAATTGATTTGCAAAATGTTCATCTGTTTCCTCTGCTTGGTTAGGGGGCCTGTAGTACACTCCTACAGCTATGTCACTCGTTTTTTCCCCTAATATTCACCCAAAGAACTTCAGGAAGGCTTTCATCCTTGGACTCCTGTATTACATTACAGGAGTAGTAACTCTTTACATACACTGCAACTCCTCCTCCTCTTTTCTTGGGTCTGTTTCTTTTGAACAAATTATATCCTTCTAGCAGTATATTCCAGTCATGGGTTTCATCCCATCAAGTTTTGGTAATGGCAACAATGTCATACCTGCCCTCACACACTAGGACTTCAAGTTCTCCCTATTTGTTCCCCATACTTTGAGCATCAGTGTATACACATCTGAGCCCTTTATGGCTGACCTTTTGTTTGCTTACTGTGTTTCATGCTTTATACATGAATGTTCCTTCTTTCTCACCACTTCCTTCCTCACTGTCAAGTTCAGTGTCTAGGGGTTTGTAAGCATTGCCAATGCCACCCCTCTCCAACCTGCCCAGGATGAGAAAGCCTCACACAGTCGTTGCCAGAGGAGTCACCTGGGCAAGTGGCAGGTAAGGGTTGCCATCCTTTTGCAGCTGGACAGGCACAGAGCCCCCCCCCTGGAGCTCCCCCACCAGTCCTCTGGTTGCAGTTTTGGGAAAAGCCGCTTTGGAGTTTTGCAGGCAGTTTCTGAACCACTTACAAAGGTAAGGAGCACACAGTGCAGGAAAGGCTGACCACCCAGATAGATGGTCCTCCAAGGGGGAGCCTACTCTGTGACCCTGCCCAATTGGCCAACCGTTCCCCTCAAATCCTCCTCAGGTCCCTTATCTCTTCTCTTCAAGAAAATGTTCATCTCCTGCTCCACCTCTGGATTTGAAATTAATGCCACAGGAGGCCTAACCACAGCCAAAGTTCGCAAGTTGGTGTCTAAAGAGACCAGCAGTCTCCGCGCTTTGGGGAGAAGGGTGGATACTTTGGAGAAGATGACGCACCCCCATCAATGAGCCCCACAAGCACTGGGGTGGGGCACCCTGGCAAGATTTCTCACTCACAAAACTCCAATAGAGGAAACCTCAGCTGACCACCGCTCCCCCCCCCCAAGCCCCCAGCATGCTCATCCTGAAGCCGGTGCCCTATGTGGTGTGGCTCCACCCTCGGTGTGCCCCCGACTGACCTATTGTACCTGCAACAGAACCAGCAGGCAGGCTGGGGGGGCTGTATAAGTCTCCCTCACCCTGGAAAAACAGCACGGCATCGGACCCCTGCTCCTGCTCCTTGAGAATGACAGGATAGGCAGCAACTCAATCCATCTGCCCTTCTGCCTGGCCACTCCTGTCCTGCAGCCAGCCAAGGCTACTTTGGGGGTATTACAACTCCCAGCACACACACACCCCATGCAGTCCAAAAAAGGGATGTTCCCGTGGCCTCTCCTGCCTGCCCATGGAGAAGAGCACAGCCCTCCCTGTATTGAAGCCTTCACTGAATGACCAGCAATTGGAGCTCAAGAGCCCCCTTTTGTTGATGGGGTTTTTTTCTTTTCGTTTTTGCAAGCCGGAGGGACGCAGGCAGTCTCCCACTGTGCCAGGGTCAGGCGGGCACTCTGCATCCCCTAAAAATTTTGCTCCTGGTGCGATCATCCCTTTGCTCTCACCCACATTATGCTACCGGGTCAGGACATTACAGAAGTACTTTATGGTAGGATTTGAAAAAACGAAAACAAGACCACAAAACAGAATTGTGTGCCAGATGTGAAATTCAACACAGTAATGTCAAATGCACAAATCCTCTGGACAGCCTCACGGCTGAGCAGCAATAGAATGCTCCCTTACGCTGCCCAGGATGAACAGGGGGGTTGATGATACGTAGTTGATGGACCTCACCTATCAGCAGCCCTGGGCCTAGTTGAGCAACAAGGTTACAGGTTTCTCATGCGTAAGTAGGTGTGCATAAAGTTCTACTTCAAACAGGGTTGATGAAGTGATACTGGCATAAGACCCAGGAGTGTCAGAAAAGTGCTTAGCCCACATATACCTCACTTTCTTGAAAGGCATGCACAGGCAGAAAATAGAGCAAGATGTACTGCGAGATTTATGAGTGGCTTGTCAAAGATCAATAAAGATTTCCAAATGCTTAGCTCCTTCACCCCACATATAAGCTTTCTTAAAAAGTGTACTGAAGTGGGGAAAGAGAGCAATAGGACTATGTTACATTCAGCATGTTTCTTTAAAATATTCTGCTCCGTGATTCTGGAATGCATCCACCTGCTCCCAATGGGTAAATTTCACAATTCTAACCAAATTAACAGACAAACCAATCAATCTCTCCAACTTGACATCTGGCAAATGAAGGGTCCAATTGTACATAAAGAATGTAAGGGGAGCAAAGAAATTTATATTCACACACCGGATGGAAGGCAGACGGGAGCAGAATCAGGTCTTCCTGGCTTACATGCATTGCTCCAAAGTTTGGGTCAAGTTTCCTCTAATCATTGTTGTGGGTTTTTCGGGCTCTTTGGCCGTGTTCTGAAGGTTGTTCTTCCTAACATTTCGCTAGTCTCTGTGGCTGGCATCTTCAGAGGACCAGAGACTGGTGAAACGTTGGGAAGAACAACCTTCAGAACATGGCCAAAGAGCCCGAAAAACCCACAACAACCATTAGATCCTGGCCGTGAAAGCCTTCACGAATATATTCCTCTAATCACTCCTACTGGAAGATGGGGGTAATTGTGCGAGGTGGTTAGAAATCTTTGTAGAAAAGCAGAGGAGATAGGTCATTTCAGGATGCTAGAGGAAGAACAGGAAACAAGAACAGGATAGTTGGTGGGAAACTCTTTTGACAGAGGCAAGGGAAGCAATTACACAAATACTGTAGGTCCAAAACATCTTGAACTGTCCTGCCCCCTAGTGGGGAAAGGAGGACTGTAGACACACTTCTTCAGCTATTTTTCTTGGAAGGACATGTGTCACAGATGATGGACAATTCAAAAAGCACAATCATGAACACACACTTTTGTTTTGCCATACAGACTTACTTTTCTCAGCACCACAGTCTTCTCCAGAAATGTTTTTTTTCCAGGTTATTCCAACTGCAAGCCTAGTTAGCTGTGATTTCATAAAGTGTTGCATTTTCTGGCATACCACTTTGCCTTCCACATTGACACTTCCAGTGACCACCTTCCAGTGACACCTATTTTCGTTCTACGACCTGTGGGCTGGTGCTACAATACAGATATGGCCTGCATAGGCTCACTTGTTCAGGCTCTAACCAAGCAAATTTTCATTAGCCATCTGTGAAATATGAAAACGGTGCCTCCTTCACCTGTAAAGATGGCAAAGGAGATAGCCAGGCGTTCTCCTTGAATCAGCACCTGCTTGCTTTGACAGACTAGTGACTGATGGCAAGGACAGGGGAAAGTTATTGTGTGGCTGCTTGCAGCTGGGCTAGCCAGCCCCAGAAACAGGATATTGTATGGAAGAGATTGGTCAGATGTAGCAGGAATCTTTCTGTCTTTAAGAAACAGAAAAGAACAAACTAGCCAGCTGAAAAAATTGGATAAAAACAACCCTTGGACATTCAGAGATAAATTATGAATCTGGTCCTGAATAAGGAAGGCTAATAAATCTTGATGCTTTTCTCTTTGGGGCAGGAAAAGCAGGTTGATCCAGTATTTAACACACAGTTATAGAAAGAAGTGGCAAATGGGGAACCACTTCATGTTGGGAAACAGCTGCATCTCTCACAGCAACCATGAAGATGGGTTCACAAGCCACAACAGCACCTCAAAGCTACTCTAGTAGGCACCCAATAGTCTCAGGTTTACTGCCTACACCAAAGGTTGAGGACCTCTCCAGTCCATGGGATGGATCCGGCCCACAGAACTTCTTCACAGAACTTCTTCATCCAGTTGCAAGCTTCTCTTAATGTTATCTGCGATCAGTGAATGAAGCACGGAAGCCATTTGAAGGCTTGGAGCCTATTGCATGAAGCTGACCTCTGCTTTGCCAGCACAGAAGCTTCTGTACTTATGGGGTTTATTTCAAAGTAGATATGCTGAGCATCCTTATATGTCTGGGGAGAAAATGTCCAGATTGGTAAGAATGACCTCTAGCCTCGTCCGTTTTACCTCATATCTTTAGCCCTGCCCACTGGTATTAGCCACCCAAGACAACACCCACAGCAGACTCTGGAACCCAAGTAAAAAGGTTTCTTCCCACTGTTGTTGTTATGGGCCATCAACTTATGGCAACCCCAAATATGTTTTTTTTTAACTATGTGAGATGTTAGTTCAAGGAGTGGTTTACTGCTGCTTCTCCGCAGTGAGTATCCATGTCTGAACAGCGAATTAAAGTTGGGTATCCTGAGTCCCAGAGACTCACACTCTACCCACTATACCATGCTGTCTCCCTTTGTTCTTAGAAAGGATGTTTGTGACACTTCCCAAGGAAACAAGAGGTTCAAGTACTGTAGCTTACAAATAGAACACGACCCAATGCAAAACTTTCTTTAAAAAAAATCAAATTTCATTTAAAAACCTAATGTCTCATAAGTATCCATTAAGACCACTCTTGGGCCAAGAGCCAGGGCCCAAAGAGCCACACACAGTTTTTATAGCCCTTCTTGAGGAAGGTTTTCTCAGGCCTCCTCCCAAGGTAAGTGTCCTCCTTTGGGGCTGTGGTTGTAGATGCTCTGCTTCTAATAGCAGCTGCTGTGGTTCTGACCACGCACTTAACATGAAACAGGGCCAGATAAGATGAAACTTCTGCATATGGATGAAAACCCACCGCTGCCCCTTTGGCTCCAGTATCCAGGTGATGGGCTGAATACTATATATGTCGTACATGAGCTTAGTCAGATGCAGGGCATCTGAGCTCCGGTTGAGGTGTTCCAGTTCTGCAAGAGAGCCCTATTCCTGAGGAAGCTCCAACATGGACCCTCACATTCCCAGAGATTTGGCAAATTCAGCACACGCTCAATGGCTGTCTTGAGGTCACATCTGTCATCTCAGAGACTGGCAGCTCCCTCTTGGATCATCAAGGTGTAGGAGATGCTGGGAGAGACAACATATGATCCTTCAGCAGAAAGCCACCCTGACCTGCACGCAGTTCGCGTAAGACAAGCACCCAGGCAATGGGCTTGAGATATTCCCCATTCTGCCACTGGTCACCCAGTGGGTGAACTCAGTGACTTCTTTCCTCTTCTCAGACCAGTTTCTGCAGGTCTTCCAGGGTGGGCATAAAATGCTTCTCATAGCCAGAGTTCACCACACGGGCGGGGGATGGGTTGGGCTCTGGGGCTGGTAGCTCTTTTATCTCCACGATGTCTGCTTCTTCGGGGCACTGGCCCAAGTGCTGAGTTGGAGCATCCTGCAAGAAACACACACCACACTAAGAGGACCCGAGGCCGAGATAAACAGCAAACTGCACCAGCCATTGAGTGCCGGGAGCAAAATATCTTTCAAGATATCTACAGACAAGCTCCTGGGTTTGGAAAAGTTCCCTTTCTGGACTACAGCTACTGGGACCTTCAAGAGACAGGGTGGCTACACTTCATAAACACATTTAATCCACCAGTCCGTTCAAATATACTGGGTTCGTCACCTAGACGTCTTGAACCTCCTTCTCGTCTGCGTTCTCACTGGGGCCATTTTATAATGCTGAAAGAAAGAGTGGCCGAGCGAGCGCGGACGCCTCCTCCGTGAAGCAGGAGACGTTTCCCACCTCGAAAAGCACCCCCCCCTCCTCCTCTGCCGCCGCCTTTGTTCTTCTTTTAATCCAAGGGCTCCTTACCATGCCAGGAAGAGTGCTCTGACCGTTCATCTTCAGGATAGCACTGCTGTGCCCAGGGTTGGGGATTTTCTGCCAGCACCAAAAGGGCAGGATCTTATGGCAAAAGCTTAGGACCCTGCAGAGGAGAGGCAGCAGAGAGAGGATGTGGTACAAGACATGCAAAGGAACTTGGAAGGACAGGAAGGGTCGGATTTACATTCACGGTTAAGCCTGAGGAAACCACAGGGGCAGGTAAAGCCATCGCAGGACTAATCCACCTCTCCAACTCCTTTCTCCTCGGGCCCCGTCCCTCCCTCCCCCGTTTCTTGTTACCTACCATCTGTACTTAACTGACACCACAATGCCAGCCAGGATGAACAAGAATCCCACAGTGAAGAAGGATATCACAATGGTCTGCCAATTGGAAACTCCTGGAGAATACAAAGAAACACTAAAGTTAATCTCGCCGGTGGCCACTGACCGTTCTTAGTGAACCACTCTGGCATCTAAAACGGTACAGAGTGCTTTACGTCTCCCCGTATAAGGAAACGGCTAACCATCACACCAACAGAACGTTATGCTGGGGGGGTGGGGGGGTGGGAGAGGGAATCTGCCTCAAATTCTTGACATGAGGTGGTGCCAACACCACTGACAAAGACCTCCCAGGGTTATCGGCAGATTTATGTCTGTATGCAGAAAATCAGACACCCAAAGGTTTTTTGTGTAAACAGCAAGAGTCAGCCTGAGTCCCCTTCCTTGCAAACCCATCTCACGAACCAACTGTGTTCCTCCTTTGTCCTAGACTTCCTTCCCAGGCACACCAAGATCTTTCCCGCTCCTGTACTAATCAAGAGGTCTTCTGTTCACACCCCCGTTCAGCCTCACCTGGTTTAAGACCACATCCCTTCCCATCCTACCTGGAGTGCTGAAGTAATGCGGAGGACTAGATGCTCCTTCCCCAGCCAAGGTGGAGCCTGTCATCCAGAGCTGATAGGTTGTCCCAGGTTTCAGGTTTGAGAGGTTGTAGCTCCTCTTAGCTGCTGTAACTGCATTAAGCAAAGGAAGAGGGAGGTCTGAGGCTAGAGAGCTGACAGTCAACACCCACTAGCCAGGCTTTCCAGCACCAGCAATCTCAGTAGCGAAGATGGAGGCATCACGATCATGCATAGGGACAGAAAGAAACTACAGCCTTATGTGGCTTCTATCTTTCCTATTAAACCAAAATCAAATACCGGCTGTTCTTGATTCTTTCATCTTTATGATGCCTGTGCTCTGCCCTGCACTGAGAGTGAGCAACTTGGGGCATGCCATCTGTTGTCACCCTAGACCTTCCCTCCGTGCTACCGACCATGGCCAGTCATGAAGGAAGACGAGAGTTGCAACCCGACAATACCTGGAAGGCCACAAGTTGCCCATTTTTGCCAGATGGCTGCACAGGGTCAGGAGCGCACTACCTACCTCCAACACAAGCGTACTGGGGTTTTTGCTCTTCCTATGGAGCAACTGGCACAGATCCCTCACTAGTACCCTTTGTATTTCACGACATGGGATGTAGAGCTGGCACCCTCAATGACCTTGTTTGTTCTTCTCTGTCTTGTCCCTCGTTTGCTTTAAGTGGAGGGTTAGGGTTTGCTTTCTCCATCAAGGGGGGGGGGGTTGAGAATACCAAAAACCCCAACTGTACCTTTCATACCTAGAGAATCAGCAACTGAGTATCCCTGCCATCACATGACCAACCAGGAGGCCCAGGCCTTCCTGGGCATGGAGGATACTGAGAGTGATCATCTCACTTCCATTAAATCCTATAGAGGGCATATCCCCTGAAAAACAAGTGACTCCGAGGAGGAACTGCAGCAGGAAGTGGGGAATGAAAGGTAAATAACCTCTCAGTGAAGATGAATAACCTGAAAGCCCTTATCTAGAGGGGGGTAAAATCTACAGATTGGGATTTGTGGGGTGCAATTTCTAGAATTCACCCTGGGAAAGTCCTGGAATATGCAGTCTGAAAACATGAAAAAGCACATCTCTGCTCTGCTCTGCTGGGAAGGGAATCCTCATTATCTCTGCTCAGCGATAAGAGGGATGGTCCTTTTTTCTGTGCATAGAAAAACATGGAGCAATTGCTTCTCTGACTGCAGAAGGGAACCTCTATAAAGTCAGGGCTCTGGGTATCAAGAAGAAAGGCCTGCCCCTGACATTATCCAAGCCTCAAAAGGTACTCAACAGGCCTCCCAGTCCTCTTGGGGATCAGACTCCACTCCCCATGCCCAGTTCTGGGCTCACTGGAGGTGACTCTGGTAAGTTACTGACTGAAATCTTCTTCCCTCAGTCTTGCTGTTAACCGTCAGCTGAACTTGGGGGTGATCTCACTCACTGTAGGTGCAAGAGACGTTCTCTGAAGTGGGATCCTTCAGGTAAAGTGTGTAGCCAATTATGTGTCCGTTGCGACTCGCCAAGGGAACCTCCTGCCAAGAGATGAGAGAGGCAGTAGAGGAGATGCTTCTGTCCTGCAGTGCTTGGGGACCAGCGGATGGTACTAGAAAAGAGGAAGAAATGCAAAGCTGTGATTTAAAAAGAGTATGTGGTGTGCTTGGTATATGGGCAAAGTATAGTTTCACTTCCCGGTTGTATAATATAGCCTTCTATGTTGGCATATCTGCAGTCAACGGTTGTTTTTTTTAAAAAAAATAATATTTCAGACAGCTTTCCGAACACTGTGAAGAGAAACTTTGGGAATTTTCCCCTTCTTCATGATCATAAATGGCTAATTAAAGCCAAAGGATTGTGATCTAAGAGATACACAATTAGGAGTAAATAAGACATGACAAAAGATAGCACATAATTAACTCAGAGAATTCGCTGCCAAAAGATGTGATGAAGGTTTTAATCAGAGATTAGTCAAACCAATGGAAGATAAGATGATCTAACTGCTGCTAGTCTTGATGCCTCCAAATTGAGAGACAGTATGCATCTCTTTTACAAAGCATGTTGTTGCCAGTAATATGGTTAAGTAGTAAATACAAGAGTAGGCAGTACCTTTATAGACCACTAAAAATGATTTACTGCTGCATGAGTCAGAAAAATGGTGGTTTATTTTGATTCGTTGTTTGTCAAGATCAATGACACAAATTAAAAAGTTATGATTTTTTAAATTTAAACCCCAATAAAATACCCTGCCCAGCACCTGGAGACACCAGGTTTGCAGGGAAGCTTCCCCTAACTCTCCTTTACTATCTCAGCAAGTTTGGTGAAAATTGGGTTTCAGACATCCACCCACAAATTGGGTCCCCTCAGAAAAGTGCCATTGGCAGCTGGCTTAGGGAAACCTAAATTTGGGGGGGGGGGGGTTATAGAGGAGAGTCATGAGAAGCTCCTCTGTAATTTTGGTGTCTCTACGTTGCCTGTGGGGAACTTTCCTGGGGGTCCCCATTTGTGGGTGTATAACTCACACATCTGAACCCCAGTCTTCACTAAACTTGGAGGGATTGTAGAGGAGAGACAGAGGAAGCTTCCCTACAATTTTAGTATCTCTAGGTGCTGGGGGGCATTTTATAGCCAAACGAATTGATAAGTCAAAAATCACTTTAAAAAATCATTGATTCATGATTCATCAGAGGCATTGGTTTGTATGAATACAGATCAATGACTTAGCAATATGTTTAACGAACTTGGTGATTCGTTTTTTAAATTCATGCCTTTCTCTATTTAGGTGGGCTGAGAAGACAGCTGCTGTGTGACTGTGCACTGATTATTTTCACAGTGCAAGTAATCTTTGAATCAAACATGATGGGAAAAAGCCTCCAGATGATCAGAGAAGGAAAAAATCCCCAAGATTGTCACAGAATTGTATCATGTGCACATTTGGTAGGGCAGATTATTGCTTCCAAGAAAGAAGAAATTAGTCTGATTTGCTCAGTGTGTTGCCAGAAAAATTCATGTTGGTCAAGTTCAAGATGATACTGTTGTTGTTGGCTGAGACACGCCGCAATTTATATAGATGTCCTTTTAATAAAAGCTTCCTTTGGTATCAGAAGTAGTAGGGTTGGAGCTGTCAAAAGGTTATATAAATAAGAAGCAGCATAGAGTCTTTCTGGAAGAGTTGACATAATAGTGGCTAGCAGAAACCACTACTCTGTTTATTGTTTACAAAAGATAGCACGTAATTAACTCAGAAAATTCACTGCCACAAGATGTGGTGAACAGCTTGTGGTGAACAACAATAAACAGCAAATAATATATAATAACCAAACCAGACAACTGTTAACAATAAGCAAAAACCAAAAGTAATGTAACTAACAACGGAATTATGGCCAAGATGGGATTATTTAATTTATTTTTATTTAAAATATTTTACTCCACCTTTCTCCTTAAAAGACTCCAAGGCTGCTTACATCACTTAAAGACAATATTTAAAAGCAAATAACAGTAAGTATACAAATATTTTAAAGGATTTAAACAAGTATTATATTAAAAACATCAAATAAAATCAATACTAAAAACACATTTAAAAGCAACAGAGCGCAACAATCCATTATAAAAACCTCTCTCAGACCACCAGGCACTAAGAAAAAGCCTGCTAGGCTTTTGCAGAAAAAATGAGGTGGATCAGCTGCATTACTTCAAACTATATGTGGGCAATACTACCTTTGATTGTTCTCACACATTGGGAAAAAAACTGAATCCCTTTATCAAAATAAAAATGAAACATAAGAAGATAAATTCTGTGGTATCCCGAATTCCAGTGACAGCCCCCACTTTCCTATGTCCATTGAGATTACCTTCTTCCTTGAAGTAGGCTCGCACGTTGACTGGGCGGCTGCTTCCCTCAGGATATAGTGCATGGAGACCCACACGATAGGCTATCTTTGGTTTAAAGTTACCTGGGTGGAAGAGGGAGAAAAAACAGTTCAGCAGGTGAGAAGTGGCACATGCTGGACGAATGTCTCTGAAGCAGCACAGGGCTAACATGGCTGCAGGCATTTAGTTGTATTTGTTATGTCGATTCCTTTCTATCTCACATGTAAATTTACAGGAGGCATTCTTGTCCACTTTGTGAGATAGGAAGGCATCCCAGGCATACAAAGAAAACTCGTTGTTTCCTGTAAGGGGGGAAAAAAAACACAAGACAGCGCCCAACCTCTCCTCACCCCTTATCTTGGAGGCGGACATCAACCCGACTCTCCCTGCAACTACATTTCCCATTTGCCCCAAATTAAAGGTCTTTATGCAGGTGGCACAGAGGACTACTTCTGCATGCTGGGCCCATTTTGCAAACACAGAGGGACAAACAAAATGCAAAATTAATGGTAAATTGTGACTACAATAAGCACCTTACAGACTTTGCTACATAAATGGGAGGCACTGGAAAACATGAGCATCTCTGAAGGCGGATGGTGAAGTCAAACCCTTTCTCTTCTTCCACCCTGCTGTGTGCATTTCAGGGAAGGCATCCCCATCAAGAGAATTTCCCTTGAAAATCAACAGCAAAAGTGGCTTCCACCCCCCCCCCAAATAGTCAACCGCCCACCCTCCACACACACACTGTGTTAACTGCACAACCCATCTTATCCAGTCAGGAGTTTCTCTCTCTCTCTCTCTCTCTCTCTCTCTCTCTCTCTCTCTCTCTCTCTCTCTCTCTCTTTTCTCACCTCTCACCAGAGCGCTGTCACTGCTACCAGGCCTGCGTATCCAGTCCAGGGCTTCTCTGTTGCTGCTGAGGCCCTCTTCTTCTTCCCACTCCACAATGTACTCCTCAGGCTGAACCCACCGAGGGCTTATGCTAGGCTTCCATGTCACATTGAATCCCAGGCCTGGCACTGCCAGCACCTGGACTTCCTCAGGGCCAGGGAGATCTGAGGAAAGGTTAAAGAGGTGGTGGTTACTGCGCAGAGAATCCCCCCGAGATTCCTGTCAGCATCCCAAACAGGTGGGCATCCCTTCATGTCAATGGTTCCTTCAAGGGCCAGGAAACTTGCAGGTGCAGGATGCTGTACAGACTGGGAAGTTACAAAGTGGGAGGTTAAATCTTTCCTACCTCCTGTGCTAGGGCCTCAATCCTGATCAGTTCTCCCCTCTTCCAGAAAAGTCTAAACAGAAGCACCTCAGGTCTAAATTGCACACAAAAAAAGTAATGTGTACTTTTAGAACCAAACGGAAAGACAGTGGAGGGAAGAGACCTCCTTACCCATATTCATATGTTCTCTCTTTGAACTCTTTTCATAAATAAATCTGGAATGAAAGAGGGCCTGCTGTCACCTTTCTGCATCCTCCATCTCTACCTCTTCTATCCACAATCAGGAAATTTTCATTGGGATTCGGGAGGGGGAAGAACAGACCCAATTAGCCACCAAACAAAACAAACAAATAATAAAGGATAGATAAAGGCTGAATTCTGTACCAGGAAATTTCTCACACAGGAAGGCTGTTTCTGCGGCCGCTGCAGCCATCTGAGGGAAAGACTGTTGATGTAGGAGTGACACATATATACAGTATCCTGCTTCACAGGTAGGAAGGAGCCTTTTGCAAACTCAATGCCCAGTCCTTCTACAAGGAAGGGGAAAGGGAGGAGGACATGGGTTTCTGTATAGTGTCACTTGTAAGACCCATGCGGGTCTTATTCTATTTTTCTGTTCCTGACATGAGCCGCCCAGGGACCTTTGGGTAGAGTGGGCGGCATATAAATTAAATAAATAAAATAAATAATAAATAAATAAAACAGTGCAGATAAATAAGGAAAAAAAAATCTTTTGGGGGCCTTTCCATTTAGGGGTCAACTGCTTGATTCAGTAATTCTCCAGCAATAGCGGTGGCATTCCTTCTTTATTTATTTTCTTCTTAGGGATACTGGTTAATGTGGAAACAGTGTGTCCTTTCTTTTATTGCATGTATCTCACTCATAGTAATCCCCACTCCTCTGGGATACTTCATATAGCCTATTTCAGGCTTCAGCAGGTCCTCCCTTCTCCTTACATTTCTGTTTTCTGAACTGTCCTCATCAAATCTCCAAAAACCAAGATAATCACAGGTCCTTATCAGGCTACACTTTAAAAAAAATGTTTCTTCTAAAAATTACTAACTGCACTATTTTGGATTACACTTCCAAACTAAGTAAACTTAAGTGGTTGAGTGCCTATTATAAAATTAGCATAGACAAGGCTCCTTAAGATGAAGAACATAATTTGCAACATGAACTTAAAATTGGCTTTGAGAATGGGCATTGTGTGAAGTACTATGTATTCTCAGTTCTACTGTATGGCATGGTGTCATGGATTGTAATGGAGACTTATTACAGAAAAAGAAGCAGCAGCATTTGAAATGTGGATTTACCACAGAATGCTAAGAATTTCCTGGATTGAGAGAGTAAATGTACTAAGCACTAAAGTGAATGAGTACAGGTCAAAGAAGTCATAAAATGAGGAAAGCAGGAATCACATAATGAAAAACACAGATTATCACCGCTGATCATTCAAGGCAAAAGAAGTGGGGAAAGAATTGCAGAGTGGAAGAGGAAACTTGGAGGCTGATTTGGATTGACAATGTGGTTGTTGAGCACGGCCACATCCAAAGTCAGAATAGTCCCAATGACATCCAACGTCTTGTAGGGGCAGAAGCAGAAAGAGGAGCAGAAAAAGTGACTTTTCTTAGACTGAGAAGAAAAAAGGAAAGAGGAAATAAAGTCTCTCCTGAATAGATAAGAGTCAAAGAGGAAACAGAGGACAACATCTACACCTTTCCCTTCACAAGGAGGCTGACTCAGCTTCCAAATAACCAGAAGGGCAGGGCATGCAGCGCGAGAGAGAAAAGACTGTATTGACCTCTTGCAGGAAGCCGAGAGGCCTCCACATTATTAATTCTTGCCTGTTTGCTCCAAGCTCAGATTGGCAGGCAGTGTCTTAGTAATGGAATTGTGAGCCGAAATCCAGGCATACTCAGCCGTAGGAGGGAGGCTAGCACTACAGCAACCGCACAGCATCTTGTGGGTCTTTTTGCTGTGCTCCCGGTAAATGACTTCATAGTCTTGGATGACTCCTTGGGCTGATTCTGGGTCCAGAGCCTGTAAAAGGGAAAGGGCCAAGGCCAGTGCTAATCAGATACACAACCTGATCCTCCTGCCATTATCATTTTCCGACTGAAAATGGCAGGCCCAGCTTGCACTCAGAATTATTGGACAAATTGTTCCATGCCGTAAGAAGTTGTGCAACAGAACAACAAATCTCTTAACAGCACCCCTCTTCTCTCCGTTGGAACATGTTGCAATAAAAACATTTACACAGGTTAAATTTCTGCCTCTTATGTAGCTGTTAAAGGTCCAAAGTTGAGAAGAAACCCAGAGGTGGGACAGTTTTCCTTAGAGCAACAGGAAACTGCCATTTTTATGTGTGAAGAGCCAAAAACAACACATTTAGATCCCCAATCAACATTTCTTCTTCTGGCACTTACAGATCTGATCAATCACTTGTCAGCAAAATGACCCCAACCCAAGGGACTTCTATTGAAGTCACCCACAAGTAGTGGCATAGTAGTAAATTCTGAACAGTTATTTTGTAAAGCTAATGGGTTTGAATTGCCCATTCCAGATCAAGCCATTCCAAAATCTTTGCAACTTTTCTAAGCCCTGATTCCTTGTTAGTGAATCTGTTGGAATTTCTGACCTGAAAACTTCCCCATAATGTTTTTTTACAAGTCACACAGAGATTTTGACCCATAGAAATATTGCGCGTTCATTCTTCTAGATCACCTTCCTACTATCCTTAAAGTTCTCCCATGTACCTTGTCACTCAGGGTCAGAAAAACTGGACTGCCATGTATTCTCAGTCAGAAGCACAATATGTGCAAGTGACAGGCCAAAGGCGTTCTTACCTTCCACAGCAGGAGAAGGCTCGGTTCACCATTTTCGGAAACACCCACTTTTTGCCATACATCCACCTGACCCAGCGGAGCTGAGACAACAGAGAAACATTAGGCAGTTAGTGAGAACTAGCGGGTATTCCCCGAAGAATCTGAACAAGAAACAAACATAAATACTTGAACAACCTGCTCTTCCTGTGTTGATAAAAACAAAAAGAACAAAGGATGACTGTTATCCAATATAGGATCTGATTTGCGGCATTCTTACTCAGGGGGGCGGGGTCACCTTTTAAACCTTGTAGACCTTCTCCCAATGAACTGGGTTTAAAATCCCAATGATCCAAAAAAGAGAGGTTACTTACCTGTAACCAAGGTTCTTCTAGTGGGCCTCTGTGAATTCACACAATTGGGTTGTTTTGCGCCTGCGCAGGACCTCTCAGAAGTTTCTAGAGCTTAAAGACATGTGATTAGTGGGACGCTCCCCCGCGGAGCACATGCTCCGCCCACCAGAAATCCCCTCAGTTCCCAAAAAAGTTTGTCACTGTCAAAGAGCTATATAAGAAGACAACGTGACGGACAGAGGGGAGGCAGGGTGGGATGTGTGAATTCACAGAGGACCATTAGAAAAACCATGGTTACAAGGAAGTAACCTCTTTTTCTTCATCGTGGCCTCTGTGAATGCACACAATTGGGTCACTGGCAAGCTCACTTACCGGATGGTGGGACATCACGGTAGAAAGGAAGTCAAGACAGCTCTGCCGAAAGCAGCATCCTTCTTTGCCCAGACATCCAAATGGTAATGTGTGACAAACGTTGATGGATTGGACCATGTAGCTGCATGGCAGATGTGAGGGATTTCTATTCCTCGTTGGAAGGCAGTGGAGGTAGACAGAGCCCTCGTCGAGTGAGCCTTCAAGGGTTCAGGTGGTGTTTTGCCTGCCGGTTCATATGACAGTGAAATTGTTCGAACAATCCACCTAGCCAACGTTTGAGGTGAAGCTGGTGAACCTTTATTAGGGCCATGAAAACATAGGAAGAGCCTTGATGCATTCCTAAACAATTTGGTTCTGTCAATGTAAAAAGCCAAGGAACGTCTAACAGCAAGCATGTGGAGCATGCGCTTGAGAGGTGTAGAGTGAGATGAAAATAGGGTTGGCAGTATTATAGGTTGATTAAGATGAAAATCAGATATGACCTTAGGTAAGAATGAAACATCTGGGTATAGAGTGACCTTGTCCAGATGGAACTTCAGAAAAGGTGGATCTGATCTAAGAGATGCCAGTTCGCTAGCATGTTTAGCTGACGTTATGGCTACTAAGAATGACGTTTTCAGGGAAAGCAGTTTGAGATTAGTAGTAGCCATCGGTTCAAACGGACGTTGGGTTAATGCGTCAAGGACAAGCTATAACAACCACTGGGGAAGAGGAGGTTTACGTGGAGGACAGATATTATGAAGTCCTTTAAGGAATTTTTTCAGTCGGATGAGAGAAAAGTTTAGCTGTTTCTGAATGAGATGGTTGGTGCGCGACTACTGCAGCAATATAAACTTTCAAAGTAGAATGGGCCAAAGCAAGATGAAAAAGATGGAGTATAAAGGTAAGTAGAGCCTTCAGTGAAACTGGTTTTTAGAATTGACAAGGGGGAGGAATGCTCTCCATTTATGTTGGTAAAGGATCTTTGTTGATGGTTTTCGAACACTGTCAAGTATATCCCTTATTGCAGGAGAATCCTCCACACCATCAGTTTCAGAGATTCGAGATTGGGATGGTAAACGAGCCCGTTGTCCTGCGTGAGGAGGTTGGGGATTGACAGAAGATGGAGAAGATCGCTTAACATCGACTCAAGTGGGTGAACCACAGTTGTCATGGCCACCATGGGGCGAGAGTGTGTTTGGTGCTGTTCCCTGAGACAGAAAAGGCAACGGTTGTGGCCGTCAGTGAGTGGGATCTTGTTGTTACAAAGTACGCATCGCTTGAAAGGCCCGGGGGGCATAAAAGAGAAGGGAAAATTGAAGGGAAGATGGAGGGGGATTGGCAAAAACGGGGGAAAGAGAAAAAAACTGAATCAAATAGAAGGTAGAACAAATCAATTTAGGGGGGAAACATCCAACAAAAAAGTGCTTGAAATAACAGAAGAAGCAACTACTGATCGTAGTGAACACACAATCGATCCAGCTCTCTCTGAAATAGGTCTAACCTAAGTGGTGGCTAAAAGGAACTGAGGGGATTTCTGGCAGGCGGAACATGTGCTCCACAGGGGGAACGTCCCACTAATCACATGCCTTTAAATTCTAGGAACATCGGAGAGGTCTTGCGCAGGTGCAGAACAACCCAATTGTGTGCATTCACAGAGGCCATGAAGAAGAATCTTGAACTATTTAGTGCATGGGAACCCCTGAGACCAGACACATGGAACCTCAGGTCCAGGAACAAAACCGACTCCTTCTAGGGTTGCCACTTGGGCTTTCCAAGAGGCCCTTTGCCACTACAGTACATGCCTATTTAGTGGTTTCATGGCTTTGGTATCATCCTACCCATCATTCCCACCCAAACTGCAGAATGCTGAAATCCTTCTACGCCTCAATTATTGGTAGTAAGAACTTTAAGGTAAAATATGTTAGGAGTCTGGGTCTCATCTTTTTCTATTGGCCCTATCCAGGACTAGAATGCAGTCCCAATAGTTTCTGTGAAACTGAATTCAGTTCTTAACTGTGCCTCAGCCTTGCCTGAAACGGTAGCATCTTCCCATGTTACATTTTTACGTGCATACTAACTGACAAGTATGCCTTTCAAAACGTAACATGTGAACAGGTGTCAACTAGGATTTTGCTGCATCTAATCAAGAACACCCTTCTCCTTCCTCCACAACAGTACCTACCTGCTTCAGGGGTAGTGAAGGTTTGGGACAAACTCCATTCACTCCAAAAACCGTTTCCATTTTCTGGAATGCATCGGGCTTGCACCTTGTAGGATGTGAATGGCTTCAAGTCCTCAAGGTCATGGCCCTCCTGGCCCACCTCTTCCTGAGGCAGCTGGGAAAGAAAATAGTTACAAGTGGTCTTTTGTTACACTTTTAAGAAATTTTAACAGGACATTTTAAAAAAAGTCACAGACAAAACAACACAATCAGAATCAAGACAGAAACAAAGGAAAAGCAACATATGAGTGGCTGTAAATCTCGTGGTTGCAAACCACACAAAGATAGATACCGTATTTTTCATGTATAAGATGCCCCCATGTATAAGACACCCCCCACTTTTCTAATCCAAAATTAAGAAATCAAAGTGGGGCTTAGCAAGTGTAGGGGGGAAAGGATCAAAGTGCTGCAGGATTGCTTTGATCCCTGCTTTCCCATCCACTTGTTTTTGTTCTCTTCAGCTTACTTCTGTGTATAAGATGACCCTCAATTTTTAGTCTAAAGATTTTAGACAAAAGTATAGTCTTATACATGGAAAGATACAGTAGTTGTTTTTTAAAATCAGGAAAGGGGGGGAAAGGGCCTAGCCAGCAAGGCTAGGATGTAGAGGTCATACTTCTTGATTTCTATTCACAGTTGATAGGCTGAAATCCTATGCCAAGTTCCCTGGGAGTAAGATACACTACAGTCAGTGAAGTTACATCTGAGTAGACATGCCTAGGATTGACTCCCCCGGTTTAAAGTCCACTGGGGGTTTCAGTTCTCCTTCCTTCCTAAGCTGTTGCAAAGTATCCTGTCATAATTACGAAGGCACATGGAACAAAAAGCTAAGACTGGCTATGGATCCCATTGAGTATACTTCTTAAATCTGCTTGCTTTATTGGTATCATGTATAAAATAGCCTTTGTGTATTCATTTAATTATCCTGACTTCCAAGGAAAACCCTCCTTAAACCAGTTTACAAGATAAAATGATACAGAAAATATAAATAAAATAGCACTATACAATGTTTATAACAACAGCAGCAATAAAAATGTTTTTTAAAAAAAGAAATTACAAACCATGGGCACCCCTGCCTTTAAAGGCACACTGGAACATCCAGCTCTATCTGGGCCTGTTTAAAGACAGTCAGAGAGGCTATCATCTGCCCAGTCCATAGAAGGACATTTCCTCTAAAACTGGGCTGCCCCAGAGAACGCCCCGGCAATCAAGTAGCCAGATAGTTCTACTTCCCCAGGTAAGCCAGAAAGCAGCTGTGAGACAGGAAGAGAGACGGACACACAAAGGAGGCTCTCAGTCAGTCACTTGCTCACAGACACAACTCACATAGGTCCATTCCTGGTCTGTAGATGTCTTGTATCGAAGAGCACATGTGAGAGCATGATGGATGTGAAATTCAGACACGTGGGGGTTCTTCCATGTCACTAGAGCCCCACCATAATCTGGTTCCACAGGATCCAGAACAGGAGGAGGAGGCTTCACTGAAAGGAGCAAAGTTAGGAGAAAGTCTCTTAGGCACAAAAATGGTCTCTCTAAGCCAGCGGATCCCAACACTGGATCCACCAACGTCCTTGGACTACAACTCCTAAAGAATTAAAAAGAACTAGGGTGGATCGAAAGTTTTGTCGCCCAGAACAAAAGCGACTCAATGAAAATTCCAGCCACATAACTTTTTGTTTCTGTAATAAATCTAAATTCTCGATCTCAGTTAGAGCGGATCCCATGACTCAATGGGACATGCCTAGGTTTTGACTTAACAACTGCAGTTTATTCAATGGCTCAACTCAAGTTGGGGCTAACTGCACCATATCTAGCGCTGCAATCCTCAGAACTGCAGAGTGCATAGCATGACTGTAGAACACTCAAGGGCTGTGCCAGTTTTCAGTGGCCCATCAAAACCACCCACAAACTGAGGATACCTCCAACTGGCAGTCTGGGAGGGCCACACTTCAAGCTGTCCTTTAACACACCTGCCAGTGCTTGTCTAGGTCTAGGAACACTTCACAAGGCATTTACCAATAGACCAATGTTCTTGGGCCTACATGCCAGAAAGAGTGAGCAGGTGGTTCAAAGGTCTAGTTGTAAATTTCCCACAATACTTTGGGTAAGTCACCGTGAAACATTTTTAAATGGTGGCTCACAGACCTAGCTCTTTGGTATGGACACCACAGCAAAACACTGGGGCTACACAGGTGGGCCGGCACTGTTTTCAGAGTAAGGAGCAACTTTTTTAAAAACTGAGTTCACAGAGTTCCCGAGCCCCTTTCTCGAAGAACTCTACACCAACTGTCTCTGACCTATATCATCCAGGCTGAAGTTTAACTTCTTGGAGGTTGCATTCCAGTCTGCACTGAAAACTTCCACCCAAACACTGTAGTTGTCTCCCCGCGTCAGCTTGCTTCGTCCAATGGCCAACCAATTCTGTCCCCTCTCAGCCTGCTCTGAGTGAGTTTGACCAGGATTGCTAGAGGAGGAGAAATGAGAGAGACAAAATCAAATTCAAACAAACAAACAGAATTGCATGTGTAGATCAGAACTGAGTATTTGGCACTTCGCATGTATACATCCAGATTGTGAATGACTTGGCATCATCTGCAAAAACCTTCCACAAAAACTAAATTTTGCAAACAATCCATAACCAGCTCAGAACACCCAGAGTTATTCAAGCATGGTTGTATTTTTATATTGTGATCTGCTTGGTTTATTTTACTCTCAGCAGAGGATTTGTATATTTGGGGTATATAAGAATTTGCATTTCCTACTTTAACTGTGGGCAGATACACTATGCATGCTTGTATATGTCATATACAGAGGCAGACACGCAGACAACCACAAGCTATGTGTATGCATACACAGATGAATGCACACAGAATGATACATAATCCATGCACATACATACCTTTATTAAGATCATTGTCTAGACCTGTGTGTGCATGCATGTAAGCATACACTTACATAATTTTGTCCTAACCTGCATAACATGATCCATTTGTGTATATATGTGGCATATAGCATGCTGCATAGAAAGCTGACAGAGATCAGACTTGTAAATAGCCCCTTTCTTTCAAAGCCTAAATTCCCAGGTAGCACAGGGGCTCTCCATAGGTCACTTACAATTTTAGACTCTTGCAGTGGAGGACATAGGTGGTGGTAACATCAAAGGATCTCTGAATAAACCAACTGCAATTCATAATGTTGTTAGGTACTACTAACTGGTAACACTGCAGATCTATGGAAGCATCAATATTGCCTGCAAGTAAAAGAGAGACATATTTCCAATTTGGAGCTCAGACCACAGTAATCATGAGCACCATGTTACCAAAATCAATAGGAAGCGATCCTAGCTAATCAGAGGTCAACATACATATACGCCTCTCATCACATCATGGCAATGCCACACCACTTTGGGCACCAGACATCAAAAAACCAACATTCCTGTAGCAACAACAGTGGCAGCAGATGATCAACATGGATTTTCCTCCATTGATACAATTTGGTCTGGCTGGGTGAGCACTTGATTTTGTGTATGTGTTTAATATGCTCAAAGGCTAAAGTTACCATGCTTTTTAGTGTTTAATGATGTATTTTGGAGAAGTATTCCTTGCTGGTTCAAAATGCCTTTTTTAGGCTTTAAGCGCCTTTGTTTTTGAATTCAAATATGATTTGATTTAATTTCTGCCAACAGCATAAGTTTTGTTTTTTGGACTATTCCTTATTTGCAGCTTTCCATAGTTGTAAGACTTGTCATTGGAAATTTATTTTTAGGCATTTGTGCCTATAATGTTCACAACTGCAAGAATTTTTACACATGTAACATTACTTTTTAATGTGTTTTGTACTTATGGAACACAGAAGCAATGTAGATTTTTAAAAGCTTGTAGACAAGCTGATGTTGCCATGAATCACTGCAACAATTAAAAGACTTGGTTCTCATAAATTTGGATATGATTGTCAATGATTGTCTGGTTTCATTCTCAAATGAACCCATAATTGGGATAAAATGACAGCTGTGACAAACACTGGCTTCTGATTTTTCCCCAAAGGTCTGTAAGGGCTCTTAGGAACATGTTCAGGTGTCAGAATCGTTGACCCAACACATCCTTCCTTTCCTAGTTCAAGCACAAAGATAACTTTGGAGGTGACTGGACACCACACCTGGGATGGTGTGTGATATGTCACGTGTGTTACATACAGCACTGATGTTACCTGTCTGTCATGGGTTTGGAGGGAAAGTTCCATCCTATGGGGAGTGGAAGGCGGGACATCAGGAGGAGGGGCTGTACTGTATATATATGTGGAGCCTGTGTGGAGAAGTTAGAAGGAGCTGGAGGAGAGCTGAGAGAAGAAGCTGGTGTGAGAGTCTGTGTGTCAGACAGGGTACTACTGTGTGTCAGTCAGTACCAACCTGATAGGTTCAGGTGTCTGTATGGTTAGCCAGAACTGATAGGTTCAGGGTCTGTGCTTTATTTAAAGGTGTTCTGTGTGAACCAAACTGGTGTATGTATGATTGAGACTAAGCCACGTTACTGTATCTTATTCACTTGATCATTTTATTTTTCCCTGTGTGTTATTTAAATAAACCTTATTCCTTTGTTTGTTGAAAATCCATTCCTGGTCTATGTGACTCCTTACAGGGAATGGTTGGTGGCAGCTTAGTGAAACTGTGGCATATCCCAGTAGGTCTGGGGTTGTCACATTGATTGGTGTCCAGCGTGTGGGATACGACTGGTCCAGTTGTCCAGTGGTCCAGCAAAGCCTTGGCAAGTGTGCCCAGAGCAAGGGGGGTCTAGTCAGGGACAATCTGAGAGCACGTAGGTAATCTTCTAGGCTTACCTCACGGGGAGGTAGGCTAGTGGAAGAACGTGTAACCTCAGATTGGGGACTAGATTAGGGAGCTCTGAGGCAACCTGTTTTGGCGGGAAAAGGCTGAGGCAAAGCTGAGTGAAGTAGCAGTGATCTAGCTTGTCTGCTGAGAGGCCTAGCAGAGGGGGGTGGACTCTGGCTGGCAACAGTTGCAAGTTAGTGCTGAAGAACAGCAGCAATCTATAGAAGGCTGGTTCTGAGGCAAAAGAGAAAAAAAAAGTGGTCGCTTTATTTTGAGGCTTGACTTTTGAAAGCAGCTTGTTCTGGGGGGGGATTATGCCCTTGACTCGAAGCCAAATGGCAGAAATGGGTGAAGTGAGGGAACCCCAGGTAGACCAAGGTTCTGAGGATGAATTTGGCTCAGTGCAGGATGAGAGCACGGGAGAACAGAACCCAGAACTCAGGAAAATGCTCATAGCCCAACAGCATGAACTGAGGATGAGGCAATTTGAAATGGAGGAAAGATTAGAGAGAGAAAGAATGCAGGAAAGGGAGAAACAAAGACAATTTGAATTGAACTTGGAGAGAGAGAAAATGGCGTTTGAGTTAAGAAAATTGGAACTGATGAATCAGAACAATAATAACAATAGAGATTCTGAGGGGGGCCAATTGTCTAAAACTGACCTGAAGAAATTCCCTGTGTACCACAAGGGAGATTGCCCTGAGGTGTTCTTTTCCCTAGTGGAAAGAGCGTTTGTGGACTTCTCAGTAAGGGAAACTGAGAAGATGACTATCATGCGATCTTTAATCAGTGGCAGCCTGGCAGAAGTCTATGCAGAGATGCCAGAGGAACTGCTGAAAGATTTTGCAGAGTTTAAAAAACTGGTGTTTGCCAGACATGGGATAAATGCGGAACAGCTGAGGCAGAGATTCAGGTCACTCACCAAGAAACCAGAGCAGACTTTTACCCAAGTGGGGGCCCAACTGGTGAGGTTGCTAGAGAAATGGCTATCTCAGGAGGGAACAGAGACCTACCAGCAGCTCAAAGACCTGATAGCGCTGGAACAGTTTTATTCAGTCCTGCATGGGGAACTGAAGTTCCAGGTGAGGGAAAGGAAACCGAAATCTGTGGCAGAAGCGGCCGAGATCGCAGATTTTATTTCCCAAATAAGAAAGCCCTTAGGTGAGGGGAAATCGATAGGTAAACCTAAAGAAACCTACAGCAAGTACTCTCAGGGACCAGGGAGAAACCAGCAAGGGGGAGGGACCCATGGTGAAGGGAAGCCCTCAGACACGAAACCAAGACCTCAGATTTTGGAGGGAAAACCAAAACAAGATGAGAAAGACTCAAAATACACCAGAAAATGTTATTTCTGTCAAGGAAAGGGCCATCTAATCTCAGAGTGTGAGAAATTAAAGCAGCTAAAAGGAAATATGCCTCATGATTTGAGTGGAACCAAGCCAAAAGCTGTGTTCTGTGTCCAGAAAGAGCAAAGCTCCTTGCCACTGAGGGAGCCTGTTGCCATGGCTACTCAATCTGGAACAGTTACATCTGCTGATCAGGCTGGGGAAAATGGTCCTCTTGTGGAGGTCAAGCGCTGCTTACTAGTGAGAACAGATTCGCAGTTGTTTGAAACCGCAGGGGTGGACGTAGGAATACTTGACCATCAGTATAGGGGGCTGAGGGATACTTGTTCCCAGGTGACCTTGTGCCATCCAGATATTATTCCTAGGGAGTATATAATCCCAAATGAGAGCATGAAGGTGGCAGGGATTGAGGGACAGGTGATCTCGCTGCCAGTAGCTGAGGTACCTGTGAACTTTCAAGGCTGGAGGGGAGTTTGGCGGCTAGCGATTTCATGGACTCTGCCAGCAGCCGTGCTCGTGGGAAATGACCTGGCTGAACATGTGAAACGGGTGCTAGTGATTACACGCTCACAAGCCACCACGGGGACAGTTCAAGGGGGTATTGATGAGCCCGAGACGGAAGCAGAGGGGAGTTCAGAAGCTGTGGTGGAAAC
This sequence comes from Pogona vitticeps, assembly GCF_051106095.1. Taxonomy (NCBI): domain Eukaryota; kingdom Metazoa; phylum Chordata; class Lepidosauria; order Squamata; family Agamidae; genus Pogona; species Pogona vitticeps. The sequence continues at coordinate 181,339,923 of NC_135784.1, forward strand.
CTTAACCACAGACAGCAGATTTGGCCAAGAGCAAAAGGCAGACGCCACTCTCCAAAAGTGTTTTGAACAGGTGACTGACGCCCAGCTAACACCTGAAACCCCAGTGAGATTTCGAGAGAAAAAGGGAATTTTATATAGAGAGACCCTGAGGAATATCTCAAAAGGGGGAGATGGGATCAGAAGTCAGTTAGTGGTACCTGAAAAGTATCGCCCCATGATCTTACAGAGGGGGCACTCTGACATGTTTGCTGCGCACTTAGGGGTGAACAAAACACAGCAGAGAATCACACAGAATTTTTACTGGCCTGAAATAGGGAAGCAGATCAAGGAGTTCTGTAAACAATGTGATGTGTGTCAGAGGCAGGAGAATAACCGTGACAGGACCAAAGCAAAGTTGTGCCCTTTGCCTGTGATTGACACTCCGTTCAAATGTATAGGGGTGGATATTGTGGGACCTTTGCCCAAGGCCACAAAGAGGGGGAACAGGTTCATTCTCACCATTGTGGACCATGCCATGAGGTACCCTGAAGCCATACCCTTGATTAACATTGAAACTAACACCGTGGCAGATGCCTTGGTGGGGTATATGTCCAGGATGGGATTTACCTCAGAAATAATCACAGATTTGGGCGCATCGTTTACATCGAAGCTCATGAAACGGTTATGGCAAATCTGTGGAATTAAACACAAGGAAACCACTGCCTATCACCCTGAAAGTAATGGGTTAATGGAGAAGTTCAATGGGACTCTAATGCGCATGATTAGGGCTTACTTGGCAGAGAATCCAAACAATTGGGACCAGAAGCTGCAATCCCTTTTGTTTGCTTATCGATCAGTGCCACAAGCCAGTACCGGGTTCAGTCCGTTTGAACTTTTGTTTGGGAGAAGGGTGAAAGGGCCCCTTGATTTAATCAAACAAAATTGGGAGCAGATCACCCAGGATGACCCACAAGATGTTGTGACATATATAGACTCTTTAAGGAATGACCTAAAGAGAAACCTAGAGCTAGCAGCAGAGACCCTGCAAGCTCCAAAGGTCAGAAAGAAAGCTTGGGATGACCGGAAAGCCAGGGAGAGGCACTTTGACCCAGGGGAGGAAGTGCTTTGGCCTAGGCTCTGCAAAGAGAGCAAGTGTCAGCTGGGTAGCCCAGAAATAAAATACTTGGGTCACATAGTAGGGGGAGGAGTGATAAAACCCCTAGAGGCCAAAATAGAAGCCGTTCGTGATTGGCCTAGACCCAACACCAAGAAAAAAGTCAAATCATTTCTTGGGTTGGTGGGCTACTACAGAAAGTTCATCCCGAGGTTTAGCGAGATTGCGGCTCCGCTGACCGATCTGACGAGGAAGAAGACTGATGACCGTATCCCGTGGACCAGCGACTGTGAGGAGGCGTTCCAGAGGTTGAAGGAGGCCCTCATCAACTATCCAGTGCTGCGTGCTCCAGACTTCGACCGGGAGTTCATCATCTACACCGATGCGTCTAACAGCGGGGTAGGAGCAGTTCTTTGCCAGGAGGATGAAAATGGTGACCAGCATCCAGTGTCCTACCTGAGTAGGAAACTCCAGAAAGGTGAGAGACATTTGGCAACCGTGGAAAAGGAGTGCCTGGCCATAGTCTACGCGATCCAGAAGGCCAAGCCTTACATCTGGGGAAGACATTTGGCTCTGTGCACTGACCATTCACCACTGCAATGGTTAAAGACAATGAAAACCCACAATAGTAAACTTATGAGGTGGGCTTTAAACCTGCAAGACTATGACTTTGAAGTGAAGGTGGTCAGAGGGTCAGTGAACTGTGTTGCTGACGCCTTGTCAAGAAGACCCGAAGAATGAAGACGGCGAAAGGAACATGGACTATGTATATATTTTGGTGACCAAAAAGTTAAATGTACCTGTTGTTTATTAAACATGCCCGGTTTGTATCAATAAAGGTAACTTGATGTATTGTAAATGGTAAATGTTTAAATGCCTAATTGATATGTTTATCCTAGAGTAAGTATGGTATTGTATGTCATTGTATAAATGTTTTTGTATGTTTTGGATCCAGGTTGTTTTTTGGAGAAAAGCACTTTAGCTTTCCCCCTACAAAACAACTTATAAAGAGGGGAGGTGTTACATACAGCACTGATGTTACCTGTCTGTCATGGGTTTGGAGGGAAAGTTCCATCCTATGGGGAGTGGAAGGCGGGACATCAGGAGGAGGGGCTGTACTGTATATATATGTGGAGCCTGTGTGGAGAAGTTAGAAGGAGCTGGAGGAGAGCTGAGAGAAGAAGCTGGTGTGAGAGTCTGTGTGTCAGACAGGGTACTACTGTGTGTCAGTCAGTACCAACCTGATAGGTTCAGGTGTCTGTATGGTTAGCCAGAACTGATAGGTTCAGGGTCTGTGCTTTATTTAAAGGTGTTCTGTGTGAACCAAACTGGTGTATGTATGATTGAGACTAAGCCACGTTACTGTATCTTATTCACTTGATCATTTTATTTTTCCCTGTGTGTTATTTAAATAAACCTTATTCCTTTGTTTGTTGAAAATCCATTCCTGGTCTGTGTGACTCCTTACAGGGAATGGTTGGTGGCAGCTTAGTGAAACTGTGGCATATCCCAGTAGGTCTGGGGTTGTTACAACGTGGACACCACCTTGTAAATTACTAGCAAATTTGCTTTCCTGACTTGTACAATTTTGCTTATGCCAGCACACCTCAGTGGAATTTGGGCTTCAGGTTTAATGTCTATCATGCCAAAATGGATGTCTTTCCCCAGGTTCCAGTAATTTACATTTCTTTCCATTAACTGTATTTTTTTTTCTTCTTAATGGCAATCTAGAAATGTACAGATAACATCATCAACTCCTAACACAGCAGGCTGTAATGTCTCTTAAGGGGCTGTTTGGTCCTCATCTGAATATCCAATTATTGGGTACAGAGTGAGTTGGAGGTGTCTAAAATTCACAATAAACCAAAGTACGTAATTGGAACCAGTAATTACTTAAAACCGGGGGGGGAAGTCTTTGGGTCTCTATGTTTTCAACTACAACTCCCACAAACACTTGCGTTGGCCATCCTGAGTTAGGCTGATGGGAGATGCAGGCTAAAAGTCCCCAACCTCTGAAGTAAACCCATTCCCACCCAACCCCTTCTTCCCTCTCCAATTGTCAATTGACCAAATCCTCACTCTGCCCCGTCATTCCAAGCTCCCTCTAACTGCCCCCCCATCTACCCACACCCTAATGATCTCCTCCCAACTCCTCCAAAGGCAAACTTCAACCATGCTTCTTCATACCACAGTTTGGGGGGGGGGGGGAATTAGGGTTCATGTGTTCTAAGAAATTCACTTGATTAAATGCTTCCCCTTTCTCGGCACTTGTTGAGACACACTGCTAGGTTCTGAATTAATGTTTCCAGTGGGTTTTTAATCTTCTAGAGGTGAAGGAACAAAGCTGAAAAACCAGCAACTGAATGCAGCTCTTCTTATATCACATCCTGGCTTCTTCTGGCTTTGTGGTTATATAACCCTGTCTAGTCTAGGTTCCAGTTTCCCCCATCTCCGGATGCCAGTACCAGCAACAGCTCAACAAAGTCCTAAGCCACAGATCAAATTCAGTCAGTGTATACAGTATCTTTTTAGAAAGAGTCTTGGGGGGGGGGGGAGGAAGGAGGGACAACTAGATAGAAAGGACTGTCCCATCATGTTATACCAGCCATATATTGTTTGTTTGTTGTGGGAACCACAGCACTTGCAAAATATATTTTGCTTCCTTTTTTTGTGATGTAACAGCACTTTCCCTGTTGTTCCATTTATTAAAGCTGACTGGAGTGGCAGCTGAATCTTTCTTCAATATTGGTGTAAGGATCAAGTACACCACTGCAGCTGAGACACAAATCAGCTTAGAGGTTGCAAGGGAACCACGTGGCACAGACATTTCTTCCTGCTGCTGTTCTCCCCTCTGAACCTTGGGGCATCTTAACATGTGCATGGTGAGATGGCATTAAAAATATCGGGCACCTCCTTCTAAAACCAGCTTGTCAGCTACAGATGGAATCAGGGTAGCTCAGAGCCTTCCACTCCCAACTTGGTTTGGTGAACCAGAAAAACATCATGGTCAAGGTCCTTGAAAGCCATCAAGAGATCTAGAAGAATCAACCAGGCTTTGTCCCTATCTCCCCCACCCCCCAGAAGAGATCAGAGCAACCAAGGCAGTTTCAGGACTTGTCCTGAAATTAGTCAAAATGGATTAAGCAGATCAGTATTATCCAGAAATGTCTGAAGGGGAAGTGCAAAGATCTTTTCAAGCATTTTGCCCATTTTTGTTGTTTAGTCGTGTCCGACTCTTTGTGACCCCACGGACCAGAGCATGCCAAGCCCTCCTGTCTTTTGTCCATTAGTGGGATATAAAGACATGGCAGATTGAACAATCATGCAGTAGTTGTTGCAAAGGGGCCTCTGGATTGACTCTGGTGACTAGTGCAACCACCAGCTTAATTCCCTTTAAGACCCCTTAAAAGCCAACGGCTTCCTATGAAGAAGTTGGACAAGAGGTCTGTGGAGCTGCAAGGAACTAAATTGCTTCAAAACCCCACCTGAATCAAGACCTTGACCTTTGGCCAACAGTACTTTACTTTATTTAAATTTATACCCTGCCCCTCTAGACAAAGTCTAAAGTAATGTCAGTCCCCACGAAAGGCCAATGGTAAAGGTTGCCAGCCAAGCTCTGAGATGTAAAATGGCAAGTATGATAGTAGCCATTGCAACTGGCCATAACATTGATATGAGGAAATCAACTAAGCAACATCACATTATGTCTTCCAAAAACATTTATTGTGGCTAGACAGAGATGTAAAAAGTCCCCCAGTCCCTGGTGCCTTTGAGGTGGGCTGAGGATGCTAAGCATCTCTAGGACAAAAGTTAGATTTCAAAACCAGAATGTAGGAAGTAGGTATAAGGCAAGAAGAACATTCGTTGACTTTCACTGGCCAAGAACAGATACGCTGTCCACATTATGTATGATTCCAGCAGTAACAATGCACTGCATTATGATGAATTTGCAGTTGAACAAACAAAGCCTCACAATTATACACAGGGGAACGCTTGTCCAGCTAAAGGGGAAATCCCACAGACATCAACATCATAAAGGTATATACTCCAGCTGCTGATAAAGATGAAGCAAGCATAGGCAAATGTAACTCCAAATTGTGTTAGAAACAAAGAAATTTGAAATACAATACATACAGCAAACAAAAAAAAGGCAAAGTACCTGGACATGAAGCATTTGCAAAACTATTACAGGTAATAGATGATACCTCAGATGTTTTAGCGAATCTGGCAGAGATTGATTTCTGCTATGCTATCTGAAAAGGAACAATGCTAAAACTTGTACTGGCTGCAGAATAGGCAGCTTAACAAAGCATTCGCTTAAGATTTTCTTAAACATAAGACATGGCAGAATCCGCAAGAGTGGTTGTTTTGACCAGACAGGCGGGGTACAAATAGAATGAATGAATGAATGAATGAATGAATGAATGAATGAATGAATGAATGAATAAATAAATAAATAAATAAATAAATAAATAAATAAATAAATAAATAAATAAATAAATAAATAAAGGCAAAGAAGGCAAGAAATATGCTGTTTGCGTTTAGAGGAGAATCTGGAACCAGGGAAAGATTGTTCTACATACATGTGCTTTGGGGAAGAAGCCATACATCCTTGCTTCTTTGACTATGAGAAAGACTTTGACCAAGTCTAGCATGGCAAGTTCAAAGTCAAAGTCTTGATTCGAGAATTATTTATGTACTGGCAACAAAAAGTATCCATGAAAACTGGGCAGATGTTGAAGGAAATGGATCTATGAAAACGAATATGAAAAGGTTGGGTGTTGTCACTACTGCTTTTAAATTAAACACAAAAACATCTTTAGACAAGCACTTGTAGATTCAAATGATGGCATAATTGAACAGTGCAATCATAGCTGTGCAATAGAAATTAGCTGGCCCAGAGCAGCTTCCTTAAAATGATTGAGCTGACTTTGAGAATGCACATTGTACTGTGTTTTGGAGTCCACTGTATGATATAGAATCATGGACTTTTACACAGGAAACTACAAAAAAGAAAACCGTACTTGAAAGATGGATTTATTGCAGAACACTAAAAACTGCTTGCATCAATGAGCAAAGACCAAGTGAATGAGCAAAGACCAAGAAGCAACTAAACAAATAAAAAGCAGCTAGAATATTTTGATCACATAAGGAGAAATGAAAAGTACAGATTTTTACAACCAGTCATTCAAGATTTAAAAAAAAAAGAAATGAGAAAAGATGGGCAAGAAGGAGAAGAACATGTTTGCTAAAGAATCTAAGAAACTGATTTGGAAGCATCACAACATCCCTGTTGAGAGCTGCCACATGCAAAGACAGAAGAGCGTCCAACTTCCAGGACGAGAGGAAGAAACTTGAATCATTTGGGTCCAAGGTAAACTTTTTCCAGAGAGGCCATACATACAGCTCATTAAATGTGGCTGCCTCACCACCACTGCCCTTCAGGTCAGCATTCAGCACTTTCTGGACCTCATCAGTAATTACCTCCCCTGCCAAAAGGGGAGTCAAATAAACAAATAAATGACATTACTTGCTACTCTCTTGTTAGACTACCTTCCATGCAGTTCTTAGAAAATACAGACACTGCCTCAGAACCTGGACTTTACAAGGTGAAGCTTTCTCAGTCCCAGGACTCAACCATTCGAACTGTCTTAGCCTCACCACTTCCTTCCTGTTGACAAAAAAAACAGTGTTTTCTGCCTCTATGTCCCACCAACCTTTTGCTTTGTCCCTCCCCCACATTCTCTTGGTTCCCTTCAACTTTATGTCTCCACCATTCATTCCTTCTTCAGATCCCTATTTCTCAATTTGCTGCCTACTCATTTCCACTTCCCCTACGAGGGAACACAGCTTTCTCACATATGTTGCCCTACTCAACGTTTTCCCTCTCACTACAGTATTTTCCTTCTGTCAAGTGGCCTATATGTTTCTGCCTGTTCAAAGGCTCCTGAGGCACACCTTCACATAGTGGCTCTCAAGTCAGCCTGCTCATCTTGTTAGAAAAGGAAGGACTGGCCAGTTTGCCTCAACGTTTAGTTTGGCCCACTAAAAATTGCAGAACTGGCTGAGGAAGATCCATGAAACTGGGACGTTCACACAAATGCCTCAAACGACAAAGTGCCACAAAGAATGGGTTCCGTGCAGTTCTGAGAGTGTGCGTAGTATAGGGGGCTACAACCAAAAGCTCAGCTGAGGTATTTCAGAGATAGACCTGGTTGAGACCAGCAAGGGATACCGACCTTTCAGCCTTGAAACCTTTAACAATAGAAACAGCAGCCATGCCACGTTGGGTCTGCTTCCCATGGCAGTAGCTATGTCCTGCAAGAAGAAAACACCAAAAGGTAGATGCACTAAATAGCATCAAATTCAAATATCCTTTAATTCATTAGAAAGAAGAGGGCGAATATGACAAAACAGTAATACCGTGTTTTCCTGAAAATAAGACAGGGTCTTATATTAATTTTTGCTACAGAAACACATTATGGGTTATTTTCAGAGGATGTTTTGATTTTTTCATGTATAACAATCTATATTTATTCAGATACAGTCATATCATCATCTCCCGGTTGCTGCACAATGGTGGAGGGTGAGGTTTCACTTATTTGGGGCTTATTTGGGGGGTAGGGGTTATATTACGAGCATCCTGAAAAATCATACTAGGGCTTATTTTCAGGTTAGGTCTTATTTTCAGGGGAACAGGGTAGTAGTAACTTGTTTTTCCCATGACTAGACAGGCATATCCATGCTCAGATGGTACAATAGAGAAGCAGTCAGCTTCCATAAGAAACTAGAGCAAGGGTGGGAAACGTGCAGCTGTACAAACATTGCTGGACTCCAAATCCCATGAGCTTTAGCCAACAGGAGAAATGAGGAGTGTTGCAGTCAAATAAATTCTGTAGGGCTACAGTGTGTCCACTATGCCTAAATTTTCTTTAATGAAATAAAATAATTATTTCATTATTTAAAATGAGGCATGCAAAAAGCAACCTGTATGGGGTGGTGAGGGACGATGTGTGCCTCTCAACACTGGTGTTGCAGACAGGAAATATCCAATAGCAACCTATGATGACAAGATTAAGCACATCCCAACTTGGGAAGGAGAAAATGTCTCATTCTCCTCAGACCAGAGAGCCCGTTACAGACATAACATGTGAGAACATTAAGCATCTTCTTTTAGCTACTTTTACTACGAATCTACAAGTTCTGACTCATCTTCAGCAGACAACCATTATTTCTTGGCTCACTTCCTCCACCACAAAAGTGGGTCTCTTCTGTAATCATTTGCTTTAAAAACAAAATGGCTTTAAAAGGGACGGGCTATATATGTTTCTGCCTGTGTATATAACTCAAGCTGGCTGGACAGCTCAGTGGTTTCAGGATCTAGCTGTGGAGCCAGAGGTTGGGAGTTTAATTCCCCACAGTGTCTCCTGTGAGTAGAGCCAGCCTGGGTGGCCTTGGGCAAGCTGCATGGTCCAAGGATGACCCCAGAAGAAAGGAACTGTAAACCATTTCTGAGTACACATTATGCTGATGATTATACTATGAAAACCCAGGCTTATTAATGCAGTTCTGAAGCTGCACAGACTGATTCCCCATTGTGTCTCCTGCGAGTAGAATCAGCCTGTGTGGCCTTGGGCAAGCTGCACAGTCCCAGGGTGTCCGCAGAAGAAGAGAAGGGTAAACCACTGCTGAGTATTCTCTACTTGGAAAACCCTGAAAAGGGTCACCATAAATCAGAATTGACTTGATTGCACATGATTATATTTGTTATTCTATAATTCAAATCTCTATTTGCCAGTCTGTTGCTGAAGCTGTATCCTAGCAAAAGACACATAGTATCAAAAAAGGAATCTATTGTTGCAAGTACTGTACAGTAGCTTCTTAAAATATGTTTCTTTTGTAGCATTGCATAATAAATGCTGTCCCTGTAGATTATCACAATAGATTTCTGGCTACTGGTAAACTTAACCCTCAATAAGATCTCAAATATATATTAAGATGGTGAGCTAGCATGGTGTGGTGTTCAAACGGTGCTATGCAGACCTAGGTGCAAAATCCTTCCAAAACATTAACTTCAATGGCTGACCATGGTCACGTCACAGGAAGAAATGTGGGATAAAAATATTAAAATAAGTCATGGGAGCTCATGCACAAGAATCACTTCAGAAGTTCCACCAGAACTTCGGCCGCTTTAACCTTACTATCAACTTGAGCCTAAACTGGTCCACCGAACCAAGTCATTTTCTTGACTATGTGACTGCATAAGGGATAAAGGAGCCCTATGTTGTATACAAAATTTGCTGTTTACATGTGTCCAGCTTCTATCCAGAACACCCTATAAGATCTATTGTCTACAGCCAAGCTGCCCAAAACAGCCACATATTCTGTGATCTATGAGAAAGTGACTCAAAATTCAGGGATTTACAGCAGGCATTTCTTAAAGTACAAGGCACATCAAGAAGTTTAAAAAAAAACACAACTCACAAGGCAAAGCTCAATAGCAATCAACCACATCAGACCCCGAAGGGAAAATGATGGGACCCCTTCTGCTGTCGCTTACAGCTCCCAACTGAGACCAGTCAAACACATCATCAGCAGGCAACAATGTGTTCTGATCAGTAACACTTGTCCTCTCATGGTATCTGGATTTGCAGATCTCTTTTTGCTTGCAGGTCTCCGTTTGCTTGCAGGTCTCTGCTTGCAGACAGCTCCTCATTCTTATTTACAACAAACGTTAACCGATAACAGACTGCACAACATGAATACAAAGAGAAGGACAAGACTTCCCTCCAGATGCAGCTCAAACTGCCCTCTCTGCCTTCACATCTACTCCAACAATGCCATTCATGTCCCAAACAATGTCGCCCAGAAGCATCAGGACTTCATTCCCTTGCTCACTTTTAATGTAATATAAAGTATCATTCTCTGCCAAGAATGCCCTCCTGCATCCTACATTGGTCAAAAAGGACAATCTCTACACAATGGAATAAATGACCACGAGGCTGCCAGCTATGGCAGATGGGAGTTTTAGTCCAACAACATCTGGAGGGCTACACGGTGTCCAGGCTGATCTAACCCATTCATATTTACTCTGACTGGCCTTGGCTCTCCAGGGTTTCCAGCAGAGGAAGTGGGGTTGTTGTTTGTTTGGAGGACTTCACAGGCAATAACAGCAACAATCACACACACCCCTGCCATTTGCTCGTTACAGAAAACTTGTACTGTACTCTGAGAGACAAAAGCCATCTGCCAAGGGGGAATGGGGTTTTGGGAGTCAATCTGCCAGGGCATATTTATTTATCCAGAAGATACAGACCAGACAGCTGATATAAGGGGCTCACATAATCAATTAAGTAACCAAAAAATGGGAGGGGGGGGAAAGAGACACTTCAGCCTGCCGTTAGCCTAAATATCTAAGGATTCTCCTAGCTCTGGTGTTTTGGACTTTAGCTCCCAGAAGCCCAACCCAGCTTGACCAATTGATAGGGATTATGGGGGCTGTAATCAAAAACTGCCAGAAAGGCAAACAGTGGGTCCTACAGCAAATTAAGTCTGAATTATCTCTGGAAGCAAAAACGATGAAACCCAGGCTGTCCTCGTTTGGGCCCATCATGAAAAGGCAAGATTCTCTGGAAAACAGAGTAATACATACTGGGAAAGACAGAGAGGGAGAAGGCAGCAGGAAAAGAGGAATACAAGATGGATTGACTCCTTAAAAGAAACCTTGAGTTTACAAAAGCTGAGTAGGGCTCTTTAGGCCAACCCATGACATTTTGGAGATGATTCACTCGTAAGGTCACCATAACTCGGAGGCGGTTTCACAGCAGGTAACAAGAGTAAGAAAACGAGGGGTGGGGAATGGGCTGGTGGGAGACAGAGGCAAGATTACGCACCCATCCGAACAGGATCCGGACCCAGACCCAAACTCCCTGGCGAGACCCCGGCGCAGAAAGTAACGGGAGCGCATTCTTCCCAAAGAGAGCATCCTCCGTAGCCCGCCTATCTTGTGGGGAGAAGAGGCTCAGCCGGCTTACCTGTCTCCACGAGCCGGCAGCGCTTCCTCTCTCGGGTCTTAACCACCGTCCTCCCGGGCAAAGCAGAAACGAGCGGCGCCGTCCTCGGCCCCGAGGGGGTCGCTAGCCCAGGGCCAGGAAACACCCTTGCTCTCCAGGCGCTGGGAGGACCCAGGGCGAGGGCGGCGGCGGCGTCCGTCGGCTCTCGCGCCCCACCCCTGGGTCGGAAAGGGAAGCCGGGCTCGGAGAACCTGGGGAGGCCCGGGAGGCGGGCGGGGAAGGCCGGCAGCCGGCGTCGAGGCGGCCTCGGCTTCTCCGGAATCGAGACGAGGCCAACTTCCCCTTCCGACCAAGGGGAGAAGCGTGTTCACTTCGGTCTTCTTTCTTCCAGGCAATGGCTGATCTTTCCTCCTCCCTCCCCTCCCGGCCCCTTCCTGTATTATTATTTTTTTGAGAGAGGGGGAGGAGAGAGAGAGATCAACAAGGAGGGGCTGTTCCGTCAAGAGGAAGTTTTTTTTCACTAAAAAGTGCAGAAACCGGGGTGATTCATCTGAGGTTACTTTCCCGAGCGAGGGATGGCTCGCTGCCTGCTTACCCGCACGTGTGCAAGCGACGAGGAAGCAAAAGCCAACTTCTCTGCCGGATTTCTTTTTAGGCGTCCAGACTTTCAGTCCCGCCGCCTTCCCGCCCACCTCCGTCCCTGCCCCCCCCCAGATGTTCACGGATCATGCCCACACGACCTGGACGCTTGCGAGGTCGCGGGGGGGGCCCCTCGGGATGGGAGTCGTGCGGGCTGGATGTTGGCGGGTCCCAAAGAAGTCCAAGCTCACTAGGCAGGAAGACCCCCGAACGCTGACCTGACGACTTTCCCCGCGGGTTTAAGCGATACGCACGACCAATCTCTACACGAGGGGGCGGGCGGGCGGGCGGGAGTCTGAAATTGCCCCACGCGCTTGGCGTGTTCCAACATTTAGGCTAGTCGTCTCACCCTCTTTGTTGGGCCAAAAGGAGCAAAGGACATTAAATTTCCCATTAATACAAGGGGGAGGAAATAGTCGGAGGAAGGAGCCTGGGTGGGAAAACAGGGCCCTGCAGGAGGAGGAGGATTTCCTCCACGGCTGCCTTTGACCAGGGTCACACAACTTGGTTCCCCAGAAATAGCGGAAGTCGCCAAGGGCAGAATTTTGTTTGAAACCTTGGCTGCCATCCCGTGTTCAATAAATCCAGCTGAGCACAATTAAGACATTCTTCTAAGGATCAGGGAGGGCCTGCCTTTCGAGCTGAGGGGACGGACCCGCACCTTATCCCAACGCAGAGCCATAAGCATGGTGGGGCAGCTAGGGCTTTTGGCTGGACCTTTGGTGGTGGAAAGGAGCAAAATTGCCCTCCTGGGAAGCACGAAACAAAGACGTTCTGTGTGGAATTGGCAGGCCTTCCTCTCCGTCTTTGCTTCTCCAGGCATCCTAATGTCATGTGACCCGCGCTTATCTGGCAGGGTAGCACCCCAAAATGGCTGGCCCTTACACAGCTCTGTCCCAAAGTGACAGCGTCAGCCCTTTCCACTTGGACTATGAGCTGCGGATGGCAGATTGTTCAGGGGACATTTGCATCTCCCCTACCTCCTCGGTCCTTGAGCTGTAACGGCTGTTAGCCACTGATAGGTGTGTTCTCCATTTACAAATTTGTCTGATGCTTTTTGAAAATGGCTTTCTGAATGGGTGGCCAGTATTCTATCTGCAGCAGTGAATTTCACAATTAGAGGACTGACTCCACTTGGTCATGTTTCGCTAATCCTGTTCATGTATACATGTCATTGGATCAGTGCCAGTAACACATGAGGTGCGCCAAAGGTACTTGACCGCCTGTGATGGAAAATCCATGTGGGACATGTCCCCTCATCTCCAGTAACCAACATGTCATTGCTGCCCTTTTGCAATTTCTGTTCCTAACCCTCGAGAGTTGTGCAAGAGCTTTTCCTGGTGGATTGTGCTCCTTGTTCCGATCTGACTGCCGCCCACTCTTTTTGTCCTTTTGAAGCATCCTGCGTTTGTGTGTCTGCCTCATTTTTCCTCATGGTGTAGAGTTGCCTCAGATGTGATAATCAAAGTTTAATGGGATGGTCGCCACCTCCATCTAGTACCCCCAGAAATACTGGACGACAACTCCCTTCTCCCAGGATTATGGGAGTTGCAATCCAGCATACATCTGGATGCACATGTTGTGTGGGGTGTGTCTCTCACTTAGATAGACTCTTGATTTGGAAAGGATTAGCTAAATTAGTAAATCAGGTTATGGCTTTTAAATATCAGAGCTGCATAGATGTCTTTTAACCTGCCGGGGGGGGGGCATCTCTAAGAAATTGCTGCATGCAAATGTGTGTAATAAAAGCCCAAGGTCTCACTTATTCTTAGCAAAATAGTGTGGGCCAAGTGGCATTTGAAGTGGAAAAGTGGTGGTGGTGGTGAATGGGTGCTTCAGCCTCTGCTCACCCACCTCTTTTTTCCTCTGTCAACCACACAGCTACTTCTCTCACAGAATAGGCCTGTGAGCAAACCATTCATCTTTTCCTAGAGGCAGGGGGAAGGCGTTAGACAGGCAAATGCCCTCCCCCTTTTTGACTTGGCTGTTCTTTTGCTCCTTGTCCATGTTTTCCAGGGAAGAAACAGGCTGTTGGGCTTTAATGTGTGGAGAGCAGGATGAACAGATATAAGCTTGTAGGACCTGTGTTGTGTTTTAGTCGAATCCCTTGATCCACCAATTGGAACCAGATGCAGAAGCGATAGGCTTAGAAGGAAAGACTTCCAAGCCCAGGAATTTGTTGTAAGGGTATCAGAACTGAATGAAGCTCACAGTCCTTCCACACAAGGATTCATGGCTAGTTAGCCCACACTTTTGTCACTTCAGCCATACAATTTAGGGCAATAGCAGGGTCAGAAGAGTGACTTGACCAGGGACTGTGTTGACGCATGCAGCTGCACAAGAACAATCACATATCTCCTGTTATCCATTTTCCAGGCAATCTGTCCTGCACCCAGTCTTCTGATTGTACAAATAATGATACGTCCAATTGTGGGCTCAGTCACATGACCAATGGTCCAGGAAATGGGAAAAGTGCTTGTGCAATTGCCTTTTTACCTCTTCAGTTGTCTCCCAGTAGGATTTTGCCCTTCGTTGCAGCTGCCGCTTCTGTTGCTGTTGTGAAACAAGTGGGTCAGAAAACCATGCTGATTTACTCCAGATCATTCAGAGAACTACCAATAGATCCAGATACTCCCTCTGCCATAACCTGGCATTACCCGGTCAGATCTATCCACCCTTTTATGCTGGGTGGATAGCTCAGTGGTTTAGCTATTTGGCTGCAGAGCCAGAGGTTGGGATTTCTATTCCCCCACTGTGCCTCCTGTGTGGCCTTTGGGGCAAGCTGCACAGTCCCAGGGCATCCCCAAAAGAAGGGAGTGATAAACGACTTCTGAGTGTTCTGTACCTGGAAAACCCTAGAAAGGGTGACTATAAGACAGAATTACCTTGACGGCACGTAATGATGATGATTGGCTGCTGGGGAAAAGAGGGAGTCATTCTTCACCTTGGTCTCATTAAGAAGGAGAATTTTGTAGAAATGTACAGAACAGCCTTGAGAAATTTCACTGTTTCCCATCTCTTTGCAACCCCCTTAAACATCTTGAGACATTTTGCACAACGACTCATTGGTTTTTTAATGTGCTTTTAGGCAACTCTGTGGCATTTCTAGATTTAGAACTGCTTGTATCATCGACATGCCTTCCTGTGCCTTTGGAGCTCCATCTCGATATGTTTGATCACACAGTTTTGTTTTGTGTAATCTTTTTTGGTTTTACCTTTCATTATTGACATATGTTTTGTCTCAAAGAGGATATTGCTATAGTCCACTTCCTTCCAGGAGGCAAAAAGTGGGCAATAGGAAGTCAAAAGCTCTTACTTGCAAATCATGTCCGGCTCAAATCAGAATCCATCCACATATTCATAAAAGATGACACAAACTCAACTCCCTCAATGCATCATGCCTCCCTATAAGCACCTGATGTGCTACCAGAGTAGACTCCTGAGTCTCTCTCTCCCATGACATCAGGTACCTTTATCATTCCACTGCTGTAATGTGTCCGGAAAAAGAAATACAGTACTAGGTTTGCCAATAACAGTTGTGGGATCAGGAAGACCATATAGTAATAACAGAGCTTGGAAGGGTTAATTTATTTTGAACAACTGCTGCCAGAACCTCTCAAATAATAGCCATGTTGGCCATGGGATTCTAGGAGATCTTATCCAGACCTTGGAAAATTGAGTTTTCCAAGGTCTGGATAACAGGGAAACTGATTGGGAGATGCCCGTCACTCCCTACTTGTAATCGGAGTTCATCACTATGATAACAGTTCACCAAAAATGTGTAAGGACATAAGAAGAGCCCTGCTGGATCAGGCCAAGGGATCACCTAGTCCAGCTTCCTGTATCTCACGGTGGCCCCACCAGAGGCCTCGGGGAGCACATGAGACCACTAGATATCTGGAATTGCTCACATGAGTGCCACAAGACCCTTGCTGTTAGCACGTGATAACAATGTGCTGGGAATCAGAAATTCTTGGGAAACAACTCCTAACATGAAAGGAGTGGATGTTTAATCATGAATACCTTGGCCAGCTAAACATGCATTTAGACTCTCATGTTCTAAGCTTTGTGCTCACAAAATATTTATACATACTTCCTTTTTTACTGAGCACATTCACAGGCAGAGATACACACACAAGCCGGCGTTTTAGCACAGGGAGCTGATTTCACTTTTGCTACAGCCCCACTTACAGCAGGCATTGCTCAGTCCGGCCATAACGTCTCGAGCTCCACGGTCCAAAGCCCAGGTTTCTTCCAGGGGGCTGTGGCTCTCCTGTTCCCGCCAACCCCCATAATAGTCAGATAGGTCTTTGGGGGGCCCTCGGATGATCTCCCATTCCTTGGATGAAGTTGCAACAAAGTCTTCTGCAGAATCTCCTCCAGGGAGGGCACCAAGATTTCCTGCAATTGGAAAGCAAAATGGGGGATCAGAAGGTATCAGAAACACGGTTCAGCCAGCTGGCAGAAGGACTGAGATGCCAGATGGTCAGAATCCTGCCATCCTAATGAAACAGACAAAAATGTGAAAATGATGGCTTGTCTGGATTAGAATTAAAACAAATCTTTTAAAACAAATTCTAACTGGAGCAGATCTTCCTCCATCATTTATTTTATTATACAGAATCAAAAACAGAAAACAGAAAGCAAATTTGTTCAAACAGAAGGCATCTGCTAGTACAACAGATATTCTTGACATGTTCTGCTACTCCGATTCCGTCATTCGCATTTGGTAATTCCAACAGGAAAAGACCAAGAGAACAGTTATGTTAAAAAGCTGGATTTAAAAATTAAGCAGGCCAGAGGGTGCTGCCTTTTAGCAGGTGTTCTAGAGATTTAGCCCTCTTTCCTCCAGCTTGGATAAAAGATAGAGTACTCCAGATATACTTTTTAACCTTAAAGATAATAGATTAAATCATAGATCTTCATTCTAATTTTAGCCCTAAAGTTTCACGCGCAGTAGCAAAAGTAGGTCAGTTCCTTTCTGGACCAGATGACCTGTGGGGAGATAATTGATCTGACCCTAATGCAACTCCCTCAGCTTTCTCTTCAGTTGTCTTCTGCCTTTGTCTTCTTCAGACCATGCCCTGATTTGTGTACTGAGTTCAGCAGGTGATGGGTTGCAAACCTATGCCTGGATACAAGCTTTGTCCCTGGTTCAGCCCCTAGTGTCTTACGCACAGGATTGGAAAAGAACTTAGTGTGGGGTGCCAGTTCATAGGGTAGACAATGATAAGGGACACACAATCTAGCTAAGGTAGAGATAGGGAGATGTTGCCAGTACTGTATCGCTTTTCTTCTATCTTCAGATTTTTAAAATATCAAATTCTTTCTGTCCTAGAGATGAAGAAATATGCGAATGTTGGAGAGTCTTCAAAAACAAACTGAAACTAGCTTCTCCCACACCTGAACCCACCAATTCAATTGGTACAGCTAGTGAGCAAAGAGAGGGTTGTGTTGTACCTCCTCCCCATGCGTGCATTAAAGATGAAGAACCTTGTAGGGAAAAAGAAGTAGAAATACTAAACCCTCAGAAACATAGTTGAAATAGACCAGGATTCAAGAACCAAGTATTTTAAGACAAGCAAGGTGGATCTGTTGGTTTTGGTTTACCCCACATTCTGATTTTTAAAATCATATGTTATTTGCATCCTCAGTATGAAGAACTTCACAAGTTCTTTAACAACAAAATTCTTACCCATTGCTAGGCTCAGGTATAAGGCAGCTTCCTGTGTTCTGTCTTGATTTCTGTTAGCACATCCTGCTTACCATTTATTTCCACGTCTACATACATGAAGCAGTAAGTGTAGGTTGGGTGGTACATTAGAAAATGGAATGCCAGTGCTGCTGAATATATATTTTCTCAACTTGTATCTCATCTTAGTTTCTGGATTGCATAGGTTGATCTTAGGGGACGGGGAAAGAAGCCAGTCCTGCCTTTAGATATGTTGCAATGATGAAATATAAATCAAAATAAAAACAATGGCTTCTTGGTCTTTTCCATTTTCATAAATTCCAAATAAAAAAAACAATAAATGCAAAACCGCAGATATTTTGGTTCCCAGCCTAGGCTGCTATTTGCCACTACTTCTCCAAACATTTCCTCCGCTTTCAACACTGAACGTTATGAAAGGAAGCAATCAGAAAATTGCTCCAAATGCATGCCATTGTAGTATGTTAAAAGTTTACATAGCAAAGAAATCTCCAGGACTTTTTTCAGATATGTACTTTATTATTTGTATGTACTTTGTTCATTACAAAGATGCCAGTCTGGTTTTCTGTGTTGATTTTGCTGTAGAGCTTTCAATTGAAAAGCAGATTGATCTTAGATTTTAAGACTTAGAAGACTGTAAAGGTAAAGTAGAGAATTCTAAGGTCAGATGAGGAATTCTAGAGTTTAGAAGGCTCCCTTTAGTGGTTTAGTTTAGGGTACAAAAGGATTTCCTAATCAAGAACTGCACTGTAATGTTGATCTTAAAACTCCAACCTCCATGCACTAGCCTGCTTCCCCTAAAATAAGACCTAACCTGAAAATAAGCCCTGGTATGATTTTTCAGGATGCTCATAATGTAAAGCCCTACCCTTAAAATAAGCCCCAGTTAAGTGAAACCCCGCCCTCCACCCTTGTGTAGCAACCAGAAGAAGACGACATGACTGTATTTGAATGAGCGTAGATTGTTGTACATGAAAAAAATAAAACATCCCCTGAAAATAAGCCCTACTGCATTTTTTGGAGCAAAAATTAATATAAGACCCTGTCTTATTTTCAGGGAAACGGTATCTACTAAGTTGCAGGTTTAGTCATATAATTGACCCAACCCATTTTCAGTCATCTGATATTCAGCTTTTCTTGAAACACAAGATCAGCACCTTTTCCGAATCGTGAATGGGTGGGTTGTGATGACCATCTGGCCACTTTGTGCCACATACTGATGAACTGGGGGAGAGAAGAGAAAAGTTCCGTATAGGCACTACAACTCTCATACTAGTTGTATTCCAGAGCTTCACTCTAAAAATGTATTTTCTTTTACCTCTGCTCTGATGGGAAATGAATATCTTATCACTGAGCAGAATGAGAGAAATCATTAAACTGTCTGGGGTGAGACGGCTCATGCCCCACCTATGAATCCACCTCCTGGAATATCTGGCATCTATGGAAACATGATTTATATAATTTCTCCAACAAGCAGGTCCAAATAAAATATGGTCCTCTATATAGAATCCCAGGTTCTGGCAGGTATCTGTGTATTAGAAGACAGCATCCTACAAGCAGGATGGGGGGGGGATGTGCATCCCCCAGATGTTGGGACCGCAACTCCCACCATTCTTCCTCATTAGCAAAAATATAGGAACTGAGGTTCAGCAAAACCTGGAGGGCTACCTGTTTCTCCAGCCCTGAACAAGAGGATGTATTGCGAGCCAGTGAGCTTATAACATTAAATGGGTGTTAAGGATCTTGGCTTCTCTTTTTCTTTGTCTTCCCAGTTTAATTAGAACAGATATTGGATAAATTACGCATTTTAGATTACAACTTGGGGGGGGGGGAACTAATCTGTCCAGGGGTTCTGGGAATTGTAGTTTTAAAAAAGTAGCTTGTCCAAGATCTGGTCTAGACTTTGTTCCTGCTTTTCCCTCATAGATCCTATGCACTCACCTGCTCGTCTCCACCGGGATCCTCCGCAAGTGAAGATGACTGCCCGGATGAACTCCCTGCCACAGAGTTTGACACCATATGGGGGGGTCCTGGCTTCACTTTCCAGCCTCATCTCAGACAGCAGCAGCGCAAACGCCAGAGCCAGGAGGACCTTGTGCATGGCTAGCGTTCGACAGGACAGGAGATGCCCACAGCAGCACAACCCCTGTCAGCCTGCCTTGTGCTTCTCTTTGTGACAGCCCCTCTTTATACCCTCCAGATGTATGTGCAAGGTATCTGGCAACGTCGGTTACCTTCCTATCTACCCAATTATCAGGAGGGAGCAAGTGAAGACCTTTCCTGGACGCTGGGCGGGGGGGGCAGGGACTCGGCCATTGATGGTGCCAGTCAGCCAGAGATAACCTTTCCTTCATTATCAGCATCATAAGCAAGGAATCATGCTCAGCACACAGCTGGCCTTTTGTGGCACACATTGACTCACAGGTGCGTATATACACAAAGCAGGTGAGAAGCAGGAAGGCATACTTTGGAAGTGAGAGACAGGGACAGGCAGAGGGACCACCAAAGCATCCTCACCCATGTGTTTTCCTTTATAAACACGTGATCTTACAAGCCCACCCGCTCAGGGAGGTATAGGGACAAACTCCTTCCTACTTGTGCCTCTTCACAGTCAGAACTTGCAAAACATTTAAAAGTACCATTTATTAGCCTCCATCCAACTGTCTCTGCCTAGCAGGTGCAGAGAATCCTACCCAGTCCCTCTGTTCCACTGGCAGAACTCTGTTCCATTGACAAGGAACTGTGCCTTGTGAACTCTGTCTACACCACACACTTCTTGTGGTTTGATACCACTTTTACTGCCATGGCTCCACTAGCAAAAGTGGAATCCAAGTACTGGAATCCAGGGGTTGTTAGTTTGGTGTGGTCTGTGCAGTTCTCTGCTAGGGATTTCTATTTATGCTCCCCTGAACTACAGAAGGTAATTCCAAGCCCCTTACTCAACTTTAAATTGCAGGGCTCTGCAACATGGACTTGAAGCAGGATCACACTGCTGTAACGGTGTAATGTAGATACAGTTGGAGTCACAGCTTCCTTCACTCCCTACAGCTGATCAAAGGATTTAGTGACCTGGGTTTTAGCCATGGCCACTGGGCTAAATCGCAGGCGAATTTGGAATTTTGCCCTCTAATCACATTGGTTATGTTCTCTCTCGTGTGCTTTGAAAAACACTCTGCCCGAAAAACCCACAACAACCATTAGACCAGGAATGGTTTGGACAATCTTTCCGTTAAAGAAAGATAATCATGAAGAGACATTGCCTTTGTTGTGGGCAGAGTCCCTTGTTAGCGCTGAACCTGTTGATCCCGTTGAAGTTGTAATGGAGAAACCCACTAGTTTTGTTAATAAAGAATTGCTGAAAGAATCTTCTCTCTTGTCGTTTCCCGCCAAAATCAAGGAACTGTCAGACACTGACAAAGAACCCGATCACATTGGATTATTCCAATAGAAAATCTGCATGGGTCTAGAGCCTCACTGTCCTTTGGCTGAGAATATACTGACAATTTATGGTATCTTTGCAATATTTGCTTTAGCTATACAAATTGGTACTAGTACTATTTATATTTATAAGCTGTAGTTGTAGTTATATCCCGCCTTTCCTCTAGCTAGCTCAAGCCAATATACTTGGCTGTTCTCCCCAGTTTATCCTCACAACAGCCTTATAGGGTAAGTCAGGCTAAGAATGACTGGCTTAAGAATGACTGGCTTAAGGTCATTCAGTGAGTATTGTGCCCATGTTCAGATTTGAATCTGGACCTCCTAAATCTTAGTTCTGTCCTCTAACCAAAACACCACACAATTGCCAAGAATAAGTTAGAGGGATTAGGAACTGGAGAACCAGGGCAGTGCGGACAGAATGCCAGACTAGGGCTGAGGAGACCTGGGTTCAAATCCCTGCTGGCCATGACAACTCACTTAGAGAGCGAGTAGCGGTAAATTACTCCTTGAACACCTCACATCCTTTGAAAACCTTATTAGGGATGCTGTTGGGTTGGAACCACCTTGACGACCCTTGGCAAAACCATGGGACGTTTCTACCGCGTGTGCAGTACGACTTCACAGAAAACAACCTGGGCAGCCTCTGCCAGTTTCAGAGCTCTCTGGCTAGAAACATCTGCCCACCCTATTCCGATACGCAATGGCCGCTGTTTCCCACAAGCAGTTTACTGAATTCCCACCTCACATTCCCTTGATCATCCACAGCTATGAAAAAATATTCACGTTATTGCACACTGAATCTCAAACTCTCATCTGGAATCACTTCAGGAAAAAGAACCTACTAACTGAAACCTGGATCTATTCACAATAAATAGGCAAGCACCCAGGATCGCTTCCCCCATGAAAAGGAGGTCAGGTCTTCTTCGAACTGCATCTGTCGGTGCTCCAACAAGTCCATTTGCTTCTTGATTGGGAAACACCTCCCCATGGATCGTGTCTATTTTATTGGCTCTTCCTCACATTCCATTCAACTGCCTACTATTGGTGGCATCCCAAATCCACCCCTACCACCTGGCTTCGCATAGCATGGCCATCTTCTCTCTCTCTCTCTCTCTCTCTCTCTCACACACACACACACACACACACACACACACACACACACACACACAAACCCTTCACAAGGCATCTTTCAGGCTGGCTGCACTGACAGCAGGAACATCAGCATCAGTGAACTTTCCTTATCTCCCAGAATTCTGTCCTTTCGGCTGGCTGGAGATAAGGCCATTTGCTTCTCTGCCCTATGATAAGAAACCCATTGCCTTAGCCGCCCTGCAGCAAATGCTACCCTTCAGGTCTGCTGCTTCTGCAGAGATAAACTTTGGCCGAAGCGCTGGGAGACTAGCTTGCCCTCTGCTGCGCGATAAGTGTAACATTTCAAAGAAAAGAGCAATCTCAACACTCAGAAGCAAGGGACGCTTTCGGATACTCCTAATTAGACAAACAAAGAACTTGGGAGACTAATCTAAATTACAAGGCTTCAGGCTGGTGTATTTCAAACCAGAACTTGGAAAGTTCCTTCTGAGTAAACATTCCTTCCCATTACTCATGGTGGGGTTTAAAATTTATTAACTGTCAAGAACTATTACAACATTTTTGAAAAGGTGATTTGTTACAGGACTCAAAGCATTGCTCATTATGCCTTTGTTGCTCTTCACTACTTTTAAAAAACAGACCCTTAATTGGGATTCTTAAAAAGTAATTTGGGGAAGTAAACTAGAAGACATTAACTTGGAATGCCAGTGAAGTCATTTTGTTCCCAACTATGTCACTTTTGAAATGTAGCATTCTTCTGAAATGTAAGGCTGCCCAGCTTCATTACAAAGAAAGCAGGGGGGTATAACCCATTAGAGAGAACTACCTTTCTTCTAACAGAGTGGCCAAAATCCATTTGCTTAGTGTAGGAAGTCACAACTGTGGCTTCTCATCTCCAAGGATGGCTGGATGAGATGGATGATCAGATCCATTTTGATCTGGCTTCACGTCTGGTTATGGGACGGAGAGTGCTTTGGTCACCTTGGTGAACAGGAGAAGAGGAGTGTGTCCCTGTTGTTTCTGCTGGACCTCTCAGTGGCTTTCGATACCATTGACCGCTGTATCCTCCTGGCCCGTTTCCCTGGGATGGGACTAGGAGGCACTGTTTTACAGTGGCTCTGGTCCTTCCTGGAGGGGAGAACCCGGCAGGTGGTGCTGGGGGACTGTTCTTTGACACCCTGGCCGTTGATGTCCCTCGGGGTTCTGCTTTGTCCCCTATGCTTTTTAACACCTACTGTACATGAAACCACTGGGAGAGACTGTCTTGACTTTTTAGGATTCGGTGTCACCAGTATGCTGATGACTCCCAACTCTTCTCTCTCCTTTCCATCTAAACCCAAGGGAGCTGTTTCGGTTCTAAATCAGTGTCTGGTGCCTGTAATGGCCTGGATGGGGCAAATAAACTGAAACTTAATCCAGACAAGGCAGAGGTGCTCCTGGTCAGTTGAAAAGCAGATCAAGGAATAGGCTTGGAGTCTGTGCTGGATGAGGTTACACCTCCTCTGAAAAGCTGCACAGCTTGGGGGTGCTCTTGGAGTCATCCCTGAGCCTCGATGCCCAAGTTTCCTGGATGGTAGCCAGGAGTGCCTTTGAACAGTTAAAACTAGCGCGCCAGCTATGCCTGTTTAATGAGAGGTCTGATCTGGCCATGGTGACATATGCCCTAGTTACATCTCGGCTGGATTACTGTAAGACGCTTTACGTGGGGCTGCCTTCGGAAAGTGTTCAGAAATGGCAAAGGGTCCAAAAATGTTGCAGCTGGATTGCTACGGGGTTGGTTACAAGGAACATATAACTCCCCTGGCTACCAGTCCTTTTCTGGGTACAATTCAAAGTGCTGGGTTTAACCTATAAAGCTCTAAATGGCTTGGATCCAAGCTGTCTAAAAGACCACACCTCCCTCTATAAGCCTGCCAGCCTTTAAGATCATCAGGAGAGGCCTTTCTCTTGGTCTCACCACCCTCACAGGTGTGTTTGGTGGGGACATAGGAGAGGGCCTTCTCTGTTGCTACTCCCAGACTCTGGAACTCCCTCCCACAGGAGACCAAACGAGTTCCATCTTTGCTGTCCTTCCGCAAGCAGGTGAAGACCCTTCTCTTCAGGCAGGCTTTTCCTTAATGACTGGTAGTCTGAGAGGGTTTTCAAACAGACTGTTGTGCTCTGTTAAAACTGTTGTTGTAAATGTGTTTTAGCATTGATTTTACTTACCGTTTTCAATATCATACTTTTAAAAATCTTTCTTACACTTTTAAATATTTGTTTACGTAATGTTTTTGCTTTTAAATGTTGTCTTTTTAATTATGCAAACCACCTTTTTAAGGAAAATGTGGGATAGAAGCAAACAAACGAACACATTAAGTAGGCCTACTGAATCAGTAGGGATTTGGTGAGTCATTCCCTCCATAAATTCCACTGGTCGAATTGGCCTGCTCTAGTTGTGATTTACAATCCTAAGCAACAGGATTTCAGTCATTAAACCGAGCCATTATTAAAAAAGGAAGCGAGTGGGGGAAAGTTCAGAAAGGATAAACCCCTTAATAGCTATTGACCATGATAACTAAACAGAACTAACTTCCAGAATGAGAGGCAATAACTTCTAAATACCAGTTATTTCAGGCACGTGGCACCGTGGCCAGATCAGATCTCTCCAGGAATGGGTGCAGCTGGCATACTAGTTTTAACTGTGGAAAGGCACTCCTGGCCACAGCTGGAAAATGGGCATCCGGGCTCAGAGATGAATCCAGGAGAACTCCCAGGTCACCTCCTTGACTTGGTTGTGTTCAGGAGGGAGTATCATTTACCATTTTGCCTCAGATGACATCTACAGTAGTCCACCTAATATTTCTCATCTCTTTTCTGCTAGTGTGTTGGCTGTTCCTGCTTAAAAATGTTTTAAACATTACTGGTGGACATATTTAGAAATGTTAGTGTTGTCTGAAAGGTTGGCATGGTGGGGCTGCTAACCACGTAGAGTTTTTTTTAGCTCATCAGGCTGAGAAACCACAAAGAACTCCTTTTCAGCCCCCTGTGTTGAACACACACAGGATTGAAGAGGAGCCAAGAGGTCCAAGGGCTTGGTGGAGCAAAAGGTGTGTAAGGATGTGAAAACGTTCAGCTAAATTCTTTATTCTCTTCAAGACAGGTCATCTTAAAAGGTTGTGATAGCCTTCCTAAAGGTCCATTTCAAAGAGGTCTTGCCTCCAGTGCAAGAATGAGACGAGGAGAACTCCTACCTTCTCCCTCTCCCTCTCCCTCTCTCTCATTTAGGGGCACTTTCAGATGCAGCATTGATTTCCCCCTTGTTTTGCTTCCTTTTCTGTCACTTCATCCACACCTCGTCCCTTCCTTTCTGCTGAGCATTACAGTAAATATGGGTTTGCTTTACTGGGGCTGTCATGGTGAGGTTACTGTATCTTGAAAAGTGTGGGAGGGCAGCCAGCAAACTGGCACAAGGACAACACGGGCAGCACAAGCAGCTGCAGGGAGATTCTTTCGGTGCACCTGTGTGTGGTATAGTGTTGAACCTGAAGCTCACAAGATAAGATTGTGGGGAATGTTTGCCCAAAGCGAAAAGGTCTCCTCTGGCTCAGAGCAGCATCCGCCACCTGCAGTTGGAGAGGGAGCCAGGACGTTCTGATTCGATGCTGATCTTGCCTGCTAGCATACCTAGGAATGCCGTAGTGCTGAACACCGCTCCCTGGTACAAAATGGCACACACACACAAACACAAAGGAAAAAAGAGGTTACGTACCTGTAACCATAGTTCTTTGAGTGGTCCTCTGTGAATTCACACATATGGGTATTGTCTGCGCTGACTCTCTCGGAAGATTCTAGAGCTAAAAGTGACAATTTTATGGTGTGATCCTCCACGAGGTATATGGTCCTCCCACCCACCATCTTTCCCCAGTTCCTGAATTTTATCCGCTGGGTATGAAGGAAATAATTAACTAATTACATAATTAACCCGTGACTGATAAAAATTTAAAAATTCTTTAGTTGCAGTTGTTTGAAATTAAATGCTGGGGTATGCTACTTTCTCTACTGCACACATACTTAGCAATCAACCAAACAGATCAACAGCAAACAAACATCCCGCCACCAATAGACTAAAGAGAGTAAATAAGCCATGCTGTTGCTACCGTGTTTCCCCCAAAATAAGACAGAGTCTTATATTAATTTTTACTCCAAAAATGCAGTAGGGCTTATTTTCAGGAGATGTTTTATTTTTTTCATGTGCAACAATCTACATTTATTCGAATATAGTCATGTCATCTTCTAGTTGCTGTACAGTGCATGGTTTCACTTAACTGGGGCTTATTTTGGGGGTAGGGCTTATATTAAGAGCATCCTGAAAAATCATACTAGGTCTTATTTTGGGGAAAAACAGGATAGGACCATAACACCAGAAATGAATGCTACATTTTTGGGAGATGTGAGGATTTATTCTAACTCAGTAACATACAAACACAGTGCAGATATCCTCAGCCTACATCTAGTGCAAGCTCAATTGAAGTAGGGCCAAAAATTCTGGAATCTAATGGATAAGAAACTTAATCTCTAAAATTGTATAGAGAAAAATTAAGTCTGAAAAATAGGCAGAGCAGAAGTTTAAAAAAAGAAAATAAGCCAGGACATATTTTCTGGATGCTGCTGATTCACAGATGAATCTGGCTCATGGTGATCTTGACCTTTGCTCTCCAGTAGGACTGCAGCATACAGATTAAAAATGACTGCTACATGCTCTCCTTCCTGAATGCTCCCAGCTCCAGAAGGCAGGCCCTCCTTTGGCTCGGTGATATTACCCTTTAAAAAGATAGGAGAGAGCAGATGAGGGCTATTGTGCTTCCAACCCTGCAAAGTGTTTGAGAACACACATGATTTGATTTGTGTCCTGCAGGGAGCTGGAGTTCATCATTTGGGTTTTAAACGAGCAAGGAGCAGTGTGATCAACTAACTACCTTATTGCGGTTTTTAGCCTTTACTTTCCTATTGAGCAGTCTCCCACAGTGCTACCTGGGTGCATTCTGTGATGATGCCTTTCATGGGTACAGTATTCCTAGTGGGTACTGTCAGGACACACCATCATCTCTAGCAGGTCCTCCTTTTTTTCCAGTCTGCCTGGCTATTCCCCCCCCCCCAATTCCACTACAGGACCTTTGGCTCATTCCACTGCAACAAAATCCTATTACCCCATGCCTAAACTCAGAGTATCCTTAGTACCAGTGCACTTTTATTCTTCCTCCTTGGCACCTTCCAGGAAATGGTTGTGCATAGCTAAGGCAAATAATGGTTGCACAAGATAAGACTCTAGGCAAGCAGTGGCCACACACCCCTGCCTTTTTCATGGTCCCAAACCACTTCAGTCAGCCCTCTCACTCTCACCGAGGCACTGGCAAAAATGACCCTCCCATCTATTTTTTCTTGGAAAACAAGCCATGCACAATGCATGCACCTTCTCTCAAAGGCTAATAGTATTCCTGGAAGCCATCTAAAGCGGCTCATTGTTTTGCAAAATACACAGCCTGAATATCTTGCTTCTAATGGAAATAGCACTGCTTGCAGTCTTAGCAGAATGTTTATTAGCTGCCATGTCAGGCTTTCTATAGGCAACTGGTTTGCTGCTTATGCAAGCAAAACACTGGACTAGATGGGTCTGTGATCTCCTCTGGCTATTTTTGTATTGTCTTGCTGACTCTGGACTTCTGCTTCCTCTTGTTTGCTACACCAGCTGATTGGGCTTGTAGCCAAAATGCTTCCTGGGAGGAGGTGTGCACCCCTTTCTCCACTTGTCCCCTGCCCAGATAAGCTCACCCTCGTTTCTGCTCTATTTGAAAAGATATGTTGGAGCTACTCTACATGAGATTTGTGCCCTGAGAAGGCTGGAGAAGAATAAGTAAGGCTGATAAAGGAAAACATTTGCCGGGTTCACCTGCAACTACTTAGCCTTGGCTTCCTTAAGGTATTGCAGCTATTCAATATTAACTGTAGAATAGGTACATCTTCAGCATTTTGCCAGTAGAGCCTTTGCCTAGGGGCTAGCTGCACCCCTTTTTAGTGAAGGCACAGTAGTTCATATCTTAATTTCCTCCTGATTAGTCTACTGTAATGCACTCTAATTGAGGCTATCGTTGGAAACTGTTTAGGGGCTACAGTTAATGCAAAATGCAGTGGTCAGATTATTGTCTGATGTATAGTTTGAAGACCACATAACATCAGTCTTAGACAAACTGCACTAGCTTTCATTTGGTTTTTGAGCTCAATTTAAGATGCTCATTTTGATCTGTAAAGCTTTAGATGGTTTTTGGCCAGGTTATGTAAAGAACCACCTCTTCCCATATGTCTGAAATCTGAGGTACTCAGTGAAGCCATTGTAATGCATTCCCATAACTCCAAGGATTAAGTTGGTGAGTATGCAAAAACGTGGTTTTCTCAATAGCAGCAGAATTATAGAACTCTCTTCTAAGGAAGCAAGCACATTGACAAATAATATGAGAAATACTCTGAGATTGGGACAGTCAGATTTGTATTATTTTCATTGACCACAAAACATACAAGTCAATGTGAATCAGCCCAGATCCCCACCCCATATTTGTACTTTTCTCCTCTGCTGCTGGGGCTTTTTTTTCTCCATTGCATTGGTTCAAGCAATGTGACTGCTGAATGGGCAACTAAAAGCGGGTTCTTCCAACTTCCTTGTTCAAGGTGGGGAGAGAGGAGGCAAAGGGGCATCTGCAGGGGTGTCGGTTCCACCCAACCAAGCACTCCTTATCTCTAAACCATTGATTGATTTAAAAGGCTTGGTGCCAGTGTTGGTGTGCCAGGGCAAAGGAAATGGGTGAGTGTGGCAATCCCCCTTTGCACCCCTTATTTCTTTGGGCTCCACAAAGGTAAACTCGCCCTTTTCTGCTGCCACCAGGTATTATCTTAATACCAATTCAAGTCCCACACACAGGAACTGCTCATATAACTTAGGAATCAGGGTTTTGATCAAATATTCTTTTATTACTGAACAAATTATAAGAATCAAATATAACTGGTTCATGTGTTCATGTATAATAATTCAATCACTTGTATTCAGACCTCTTGTGTACTTTAAATCAATATCTCCCATGTTTTACTTATAAGTTCATTCCTGCCTGTTACATGTGTGTTTTAATCTTTCAGTTTCTTTTCTGAACCCCTTTTTATCTATTCCTAAACCCTAACACTTTCTCAACACCTTTTGGTCCCTGACTCTCTCTATCCCTACCTCATTCCAACTGTCCCTAACTGTCTCTTCCAGTTGTCTTAACTGTCCTTTTAGCTCCGCCCCACCTGCCCTATCCTCTGATTGACAGGCAGGGATGACATCATCTTTTGGATTCTGCTACAGTGAAGAAGAAAGCCATGGAGCAGCAAGTGGAGAAAGCGCACAAGCAGTTTATTTACTTTCTCTGAAATGGATGGTGGTGGTGAAAAGTCTCCTTGTCATGCAGCTTGCAGGATCTTTCCCTTCCAGCAGCAGCACTGAGAGCAGTTGGTCAGGAGAACCTCTTGCCTCCCTCAAAAACCCTGAGCTGGGAAGCAGGTGAACCATGTTTCCATGGAAGAGGCTAATGAGGAGGCACCTTTGCCCTCAACCAACAATCCCTGTTTTCTCGAAGGCATTCATGACTGGGATCCAATGGTTGTTGTAGGTTTTTTGGGCTTTTTGGCCATATTCTGAAGGTTTTTCTTCCTAACTTTTTCCCAGTCTCTGTGGCCGGCATCTTCAGAGAACAGGAGCTAGAACACAGAAAGAGTTCTGGCTCCTGTCCTCTGAAGATGCCAGCCACCGAGACTGGCAAAACATTAGGAAGAAAAACCTTACCCTGGAATATTATGAAGCACACTCGGAGAAACAGATGGCCATGATATTCTTGGATGCAGAGAAAGCCTTCGATAATCTCGATTGGAATTTTATGTTATATTTGCTGGAAACACTGCAAGTTGGAGAAAGATTTTTGAAGCTAATTAAAGCAATATACACTCAACAAAAGGCAAAAGTGAGAATTAACGGCGAGCTGTCAAAAGAAATACAAATACAGAAAGGTACCAGACAGGGGTGTCCACTCTCTCCACTACTATTATTTTGACTCTAGAAATATTAACCGAACAAATCAAAGATAAAAAGGAATTGAAAGGATTGAAAGTAAAAGGCCAAATCTATAAACTTCAGGCTTTTGCAGATGACTTAGTCATTATACTGGAAGATCCAGTGTATTCAATAGAAGACCTGATGGCGACGTTGAAAAACTTTGGTGATATGGCAGGAATGAGAATAAACCAAAAGAAAACAAAAATACTTATTAAAAATATAAGAGAACAATAACGGCAGAAGTTAGTAGAGAAGACGAACTTCCAAGAGGAAAAGAGAATTCAATATTTAGGGATCCAAATTACAAAGAAGACAAGTACACTATTTAAAGATAATTATATGAAATTGATGGAGATACAGAACAATTTGGAGAAATAGGATAAACTACAATTATCGTTGTTGGGAAGGATTGCGACGATTAAAATGAGTGTCTTGCCAAAAATTTTATTCTTATTTCAGACAATTCCTATCACATTTAAAACAGACCTTTTTCCAAGAACTTAATAAGATAATCATGAGATTTGTATGGCAAGGTAAAAAACCAAGAATTAAAATTAAAGCAATGCAAGATGCCAAACAGAGGGCGGGCTTTGGTCTTCCAGATTGGGGTCTGTATTACAGATCTTGTATTTTAGATTGGATAAAAGAATGGATAACTTTGGAAAATGATAGATTACTCAACTTGGAAGGACATGATTTACAGCTAGGCTGGCATGCTTATCTATTGTATAAAAAGGATAAAGAGCAAAAGCATTTTAATTTACATATGATAAGAAGAGCTTTATTGGGAATGTGGAGAAAGATTATACAACAAATTTATCACAAAACACCTGTATGGGTATCACCTATAGAGGCCTTTACACAACCTAATCTCATGACAAAAGCAAAACTTTTAAGATATCAAGATTTATTTTAAAAGGATGGTGGATTAAGGTCTAAAGAAAAGCTAGAGACACAGAATATTTATATAGACTGGTGGTCCAGAGCACAGCTGGAATCTAGATATATAAAAGACAAAATAGGTTTCTACTCAGAACAAACGATGTTTGATAAGCTTTTATTAGGTTCAAAAGATAAAATAGTTAGGAAAATGTATAACTATCTGTTAGAAATCAAAATTCAAAACGAAATAGTTAAAGAATGTATGATTAAGTGGGCACAAAACAGGGCATAATATTGATATTGATCAATGGTTGTGAAAATGTAGCAAAATAATATAAAGTTTACAAGATTGGTTAATTTTAAGGAGAATATATACAAGATGTTTTATAGGTGGCATATGACTCCAGAAAAATTGTCGAAGTTGTATACAGATGTATCAAATGTGTGTTGGAAATGTGAAGCACATGTGGGAAGCTATTATCATATGTGGTGGTCATGTAGAGTAGCGAAACAGTATTGGAAAAGAGTACATGCTGTAGTGCAACAAATATTGCTTTGTAAGGTGCCATTAACCCCAGAACTGTTTTTATTGAGTATGATACCTGATAACATAGATAAGACAAAGGAGTATATAGTTATATACATAGTCATTGCAGCCAGAATTCTTTATGCCAAAAATTGGAAAAGTCCGATGGTACCGAAACAAGAAGATCTCATAGAGAAAATACGGGAAACAGCGGAAATGGACATTTTATCAGAAGTGATGAAGGACTGTCCTTTACAAAAGGCAACTGAAAGATGGGACTTATTCTATAAATGGATTGAGTTAACAGACAGTGTATGAAGAGCATACATTGAAATGAGAACTTAAATCTGGAAGGCAGAAAATAGTAAAAAGAGTAATTTGGAATTTTGATATGGCAATATGTATAGAATGGATGTTGGTATGTTATTGTTTCTCCTCTTCCCTCTTAACCTCAATTCCCTTTTTGTCACCCCTTGTTAAAAATAAAAATAAAAATTAAATAAATAAATAAATAAATAAAAAGGAAGAAAAACCTTCCAGAATATGGCCAAACAGCCCGAAAAATCTACAGCAACCAACCCTTATTTTATTTATGTAACTAGTGGGGCTTGAAATGAACAGCCTTTCATTTTTTGCTTCAGAATATTAAATACAAACAGTAACAAAAGGCTGGGGTGATGTAGCAGTTACAGTGCTCCACTGCAACTTGGGAGATCAAGATTCAATTCCTTTCTGAGCCATTAAACTGCACCGGGGATGGCTTTAGCCATCTTGACTTGCCTCAGGGGTGTATGAGGGGGGTGTTATAAAGTTAAACTGGGAAGAAGAAGATGTGTCCTGCCTCTAGCATATACACGTACTGTAATTAGAAACTATAGACCAAATTGCTAACATGCCCTGGATTGTGGAGAAAGCCAAAGAGTTCCAGAAAAACATCTACTTCTGCTTCATTGACTACGCAAAAGCCTTTGACTGTGTGGACCACAGCAAACTATGGCAATTTCTTAAAGAAATGGGAGTGCCTGACCACCTTATCTATCTCCTGAGAAATCTAAATGCAGGATAGGAAGCAACAGTTGGAACTGGATATGGAACAACTGATTGGTTCAAAATTGGGAAAGGAGTACAACAAGGCTGTATATTGTCCCCCTGCTTATTTAACTTATATGCAGAATACATCATGCGAAAGGCAGGACTGAATGAATCCCAAGCCGGAATTAAGATTGCCAGAAGAAATATCAACAACCTCAGATATGCAGATGATACCACTCTGATGGCAGAAAGTGAGGAGGAATTAAAGAACCTCTTAATGAGGGCGAAAGAGGAGAGCACAAAAAAGGGTTTGAAGCTCAACATCAAAAAACACAGGATCATGGCCAATGGTCCCATCACCTCCTGGCAAACAGAAGGGGAAGATATGGAGGCAGTGACAGATTTTACTTTCTTGGGCTCTATGATCACTGCAGATGATTACAGCAGCCACGAAATAAAAGACGCCTGCTTCTTGGGAAGAAAGCGATGACAAACCTAGACAGCATCTTAAAAAGCAGAGACATCACCTTGCCGACAAAGGTCCGCATAGTCGAAGCTATGGTTTTTCCAGCAGCGATGTATGGAAGTGAGAGCTGGACCATAAAGAAGGTTGACTACTGAAGAATTACTGCTTTTGAATTGTGGTGCTGGAGGAGGCTCTAGAGTCCCCTGGACTGCAAGCAGAAAAAACCTATCCATTTTGAAGGAAATCAACCTTGAGTGCTCACTGGAAGGACAGATCCTGAATCTGAGGCTCCCATACTTTGGTCATGTCATGAGAAGAGAAGACTCCCTGGAAAAGACTCTGATGTTGGGAAAGTGTGAAGGCAAGAGGAGAAGGGGACGACAGAGAACGAGATGGCTGGACAGTGTCTGCGAAGCAACCAACATGAAATTGACAGAACTCCGGGAGGCAGTGGAAGACAGGAGGGCCTGGCGTGCTCTGGTCCATGGGGTCACGAAGAGTCGGACACGACTAAACGACGACGACGGAGACCACTTGTGGGCTAGTGGTGTTTTTTTTCCATCAGTAGCTCTTCAGCCTGATCCAACACAGTTCTTCAAGCAGACACGGGCTAACGAGCGTATACTCCCCCTAGCAGCTTTGAGCAGAAGGACGCTTGGTGGCTGTCTAGGAACTACATTTCCCGGCATGCCACCACGTGCAACCCTAAGGCGTGACTTTCAACATTCGCTACACTTTACAGACGCGAACTCTACCCAGTGGTAAAGCGCCAACTCTCAGTCCGTTCCCGCTGGCTCTACAGCTCGCCCTTCCGTCAGATAGACAGCCCTCCGATCAAATCTATACATCGGAATGCGTGATTGGCCAATAGAAAGACGAAGCATCCGGTA
Organism: Pogona vitticeps; assembly: GCF_051106095.1. Classification (NCBI taxonomy): domain Eukaryota; kingdom Metazoa; phylum Chordata; class Lepidosauria; order Squamata; family Agamidae; genus Pogona; species Pogona vitticeps. The sequence continues at coordinate 181,373,820 of NC_135784.1, forward strand.
AGAGGCGCGGCCTAGAACCAACGGTAAGAGGAAGTGCTGACACATGACTGACAGTAGAATAGTCCAATGGGTGTTGGACATTGTCCAATCAGCATCGGGCACCACCTATTTCCCCCCTCCCTGCGCGGAGGTGGGTAGCAACAGTTGCCCCGGTGAGGGAACACGGAGGGCGCCATAGCCACCGTAGTCGTGGCGACCAGGAAACCCGGCAACAACAACAACAACCACCCACTCTCCCCGCCTCAGCGCGATTCCCGCCAAAATCGAGAGAGGGTACGATAATCGCGACTCCGTCCCCGCCCCTCCCCCTGAGGGGACGCGGCCTCGCGGGGCCGGGACGGTCCAGGTGGGTCCAAGTCCACTTTCCTTCCCTTCTCCTTTGCAAAATGGCGGACACCGTGGTTCCCCTTTGCCTCTCCCGAGACAGTCGGGAAAGGTGAGGTGGGCTAATGGTGCTTTTTCCATCAAGCTGTGGGCCCCGCCAGAGCGGCCACACCGAACGGGGCTTGTCGGAAAGGGCCCAGGCCCTGATGGGCGGGCACTTGGCGCTTCCCGGTGATTGGTGGGCGAGGCAGCCAATAGGAGCCAGGAGGAACTCTAAGTGGGCCAATGAGTCTTTGGGGGAGGCGGGGGGGAGGCGGGGACTCCTCGTTCACTTAGAGCTAGCGAGGGAAAAAAATAGTTGACTTCAGAAGGCGTCATATAATGTTGGTGACGTCACTGGCAGCCGGTTTTCTTGTTGGATTAAAATGACTGGGACGAGCAGTAATAAAAATATGTTTGTTATTATGGTCAAACATAGTGTACAATTGGTTTGTACTAACGGGGTGAGTGACGTCACGGTTGTAAAATCACTTTATCCAGATGTCGTAGTGCCTTCACATACGTTAGCAGAGCGCACGCTTTGCATGCAGAAAGTTCAGGCATCCGTTTGTATTGTGAATGTATCTTACCTGGCTGTAAAAAACGGCCGGCCTGAGGTAATGGGGAAGCCACCACTGAGGATCCTGTACACAGAATGTACCTTCTGTATATCATTGTAAGGCAGCTTCTTGTGTTTACTTCTGAGAGAGCTGGAAGAGTATACTGTCAGGAGATATGCTTTGGATGGGGAAGATTTCAGGTCCCATCTGTGTCATCTCTGGTTAAAGTATCTGTGATGGCATTCTCAGGAAGCATCTCAAAAACAGCTGCTAGTTAGAGTAGGCAACAATGATTTGACTCGGTGTACTGATTCCCATGTAGCACAAGGGCAGAATAAGGAATATGTAGCTCTTCAAATGGTGACAAATGATGGGATTTGTAGTCCTGTGACATCTGGAGAACCACACATTCCCCACCTCTGCCTTAAACCGTAGTTGATATTATAGGAACAAGTCTTGCATTTACACACTCCACTTTGTCATTTATGATTTAGAGCCCTGGCTGAGAGGCAAGTGAAAGTCATATTTTGTTGCTTTAAATGTAACTCATAATTAACTAATTCAAATGGAACACTTGAAGGGACCTCAATATTTGGCAGACCGTCTTCTCCCACCCATATCTACCCGAACCACCCGTTGTAGCCAGCAGGGACGGCTGAGGGGCCTGACGCCGAGAGAGGCTCGGAAGGAAAAAACTAGAAACCGGGCCTTCTCGGCGGTGGCCCCTCGGCTGTGGAACACCCTTCCAACAGAAATTCGGCTGGCACCCTCACTGGGTGTTTTTAAAAGACTGTTAAAAACTTGGCTATTTAGGCAGGCCTTCTGTCCAGTCAGCTAACTCTTTTCATTTCTTTTTTCTTATCCCAACCTAGTATCCTTTCTTAAATTAATTGTTTTAATTAATATAGAAATTGTATTTTATAATTATATATATATTTTTATATAGATCTATTTTATGTTGTAAGCCGCCCCGAGTAGACATGGTCTAGAGGGGCGGGGTATAAATTTAAAAAATAAATAAATAAATAAATAAATAAATAAATAGAAGGTAACCGGGATTGCAGAAGCACAAAATTTGTTTCATTGTAGTGTCAAACCAATTAGGTATTAGTCTGAATAGAACTAGGATCAGGAGTTTCATATGTTTATATGTCTGTTCTGTCATGTAGAATATTAGGTTTATAGAACTGACATGATGTCAGAATCTAAAAAGGAGGGCTTAAATAGTTACGGAGACTTATTGTTAATTCATAATATCATGGGGATTTCTAAACTAATGTTCTGTCACTGTGTTGTGGATCAGAAAATACACAGTTGTGAAACACAAGTGGGAAGTTATTATCATATGTGGTGGTCATGTAGAGTAGAGAAACAATATTGGAAAAGAGTACATGCCATGTTGCAACAAATATTGCTATGTAAGGTGCCATTAATCCCAGAACTGTTTTTACTGAGTATGAAACCCCTAATACTGTATAGATAAGTCAAAGGAATATATAGTTATATATATTGTTACGGCAGCCAAAATTCTATATGCTAAAAATTGGAAAAGTCCGACGGTACCGAAACAAGAAGATCTTATTGAAAAGATACGGGAAATAGCCGAAATGGATATCTTATCAGGAGTCATGAAGGACTATCCCTTGCAAAAGGCAACAGAAAGATGGGATCTATTTAACAAGTGGAGTGAATCAACAGGCAGCAGGTGAATAGCATATATTGAAATGAGAACTTTATCTAGAAGGCAGAAAAGAGTAAACAGAATACTGTAACCTAAAACCTTGATATGGCAATAGGTATAGAATGGATGTTAGTATGTTATTGTCTCCCCTCTTCCTCATCAATTCCAGTTCCCTTTTTCCTTTCTGTCACCCCTTATGTTAAAAAAAAAAGAAAAGAAAATACACAGTTGACTTCTTTAGAGTAGATCTCTGATACTGGGTTTAGAGATTTCACTCTCTCCACTTGGTGGATCTGAGTGCAAATATTTTGTGATGAATGTTGTGTTTGGTGACCAGATGTAAGGGAAAACTGGGCTTAGGGATATTTAATTATTGAGTTGGATGTGCACCTTGCTTCACAGAGATGACAAACGTAGTACTTGTGAACAACTTCTGTGCAACATCTTCACCCAAGCACCCATCCTTCTTTTCATCTCTACACCATGTTGTTGTATGATAATGAGAACAGCAATAATGTAGTGAATGAAATTGGATAATCTGATATTATTAATTTGATATACAGAGATGATGACAGAGACCATTACATTTAGTGCAGAGGAAGCACACAGTCTATGCCAACTGGGTTCATAGGTGTATTCGTTCATTGCAATTTTTTATATTGTATCTTTTGCTATATTTTCATTCCTTTCTTATACAGAAATGTGAATGCAGGGGATTTTCATACATCATAAAACCTGTTGCTCTTCATTTATGTTCTTGGTGTTTATTTTGCAAATTTTCACATATTAATTTCTTTATCTTAAGAGATTCAGACATTTCTGCAGGAAAATCAGAGTTCATCTCTATATATTTATAAAAGTGTTATTCTGCTTCACTTTTTCAGATCTTTTAACGTATAAAAGCAGCAGAACATTCTTGTAAAAAGATACTGGAAGGTGATACTAATTTCACTGAAGAGTCATTTGATAGTTGTAGAGACTGAATGTCAAATACTCTTATGAAGCAAGAACATTTTTATGTTATTGTGGGATAGTACTTTAGTTACCAAATGTAGTTTTTAAATCTTTTCTCACTGACTAGTTCTTTCCTGTTAGTAAGGCCTAGAATAGGTAATCATGTTGCTCCTTCCATCTTCTGAAAGATGCGAGCAAGATAAATGAAGAATTTGATATGTTTATATGTTATTTTTACCAGATTTTTTCAGACATAGAAATTAGGTAATTATGTGCTGCCAAAATACTGTGGGGGCAGTTTGTTATATACATAGTTGCATGATAATGCTGGTTGCATTTCCATCCAGACACTGGACATATGTAGTTTCTTCAGCAAGCAGATGGGGTGTCTGTCAGAAGTATGCAGCCTTTTCTTTTGAAACGGTAGACAAAACAGGTATAGTGTAGTTTTGGCTTTAACTCTTGCTGGATTCCTTCCTCTGTTACTCTGGGAGCTATATCATGTTATAACGTATCCCATGTTGCAGATGGAGCAAAGGCAAACATTTGAAAAGGCCTTATTCTCCATATGGGAGTGTGCTGCTATATTAAAATATTTGACAGTTCCAGTCCACTGACTATGTAGCATGACATGCTGGTGACTGAATTAGTGCTGTCATTTAAAAAGTTAATTCAGAGTTGTGTAGGAATGCAGTTGTGCTTTGGTACATAGCAGATGCAGACTTTGGAACAGTTTCAGACTCAGAAAAGAGTATCTGGTCAATAAAACTGGAACAGTTCAGAGAAATTAGGTAGGAACCAATTTTCCCTGGAAAAAGTCTGTTGTTTCCACTAAATGAAGCTGAAAATAGATTTCCCTTTTCCTGTTCCAGTGATATACATTTGCATTGGCTTCTAATTTGTACGTGACATCTATACCTCTCCAAAAAAAAAAAAAAACTCTAGAAGGCAGGTTATCATAATAATAATCAAATGTATTTGGAAAGCAAGGTGTCGGAGTCACAAAATGAGAAGGCTGATGGGCTTTGTGATCACAAGCAATTAGGATAGCAAATAGAGATAGAAGTTAAAGAAGTCAGCCACACACACGGATGTCTGCCAGCCGTGCTCCTGGTGGGCGACTAGTAGAAGAGGCAAAATAAGATGACTGCCCTGCCCCCAGGAGGACTGTGTTTATTAACCTTACAAGCTCACAGATAGTTGACAGTATACAGATAGTTGACAGAGTTCAGATAGGACAATGGTTGCATAATGCTATTATGATTGGCCCAAGGAAAGGCACTTAAGGAAGCTCTCTATCATCTATGAGAAGGAAGAAGAATGGGTAGTCACGCCCCTCAGAAGCAGCCCCATCTTGTTAGGAGAGTTTGCTCTCACTACAACAACAATGTGGATTAGCAACCTTGGGAATGGCACCCCCACAGCAAGGCAAGCAATAAAGAGTTGTTTGTCACTTACAGTACTTAAGGAAAACATGACAGTAGCCTTTATTTTTATTTTATTAATATTTTCTCCTCTGATCACTGCATTCAAAGTGACATAACACATTTTTCTTCTTTCCCTACTTAATTCTGTGAGGTAGGCTAGCTTGAGAGATGTGACTGGCCAAAATTACTCAGTGAGGATTTCAACTCAGGTTTTCCAAGTCATAGTGCAACACTTTTTAACAATTGCACTGGTTCATTCTTATTCCTAAATGCCTGACTTGTCCTTAAGTACAGTTGCCAGTTTTTCAGCTGATCACTGTATCTTTAGTAGCAGCTTGATTTTTAGACAGTCATGCAAAATGCTAAAAGTCTTGGCTAAAAACCTTCACCTGTACATTTATATTCATCAAAATCAAACTGTACTTTCTGGTCAGTTGGCCTGTCCCAAGGAGCACCCATGTGTCAAATGAATCACACTGGTTCTAGGTGCAAGCATTTCTGTTATAGTCCAGGATAGTATTCCCTTTGATCACAACTTTTTTTATTATGCTTCTGGTCAATTTTCTCCTCTCTTGCCTGAAAATACATTTGCTTGAGTTCAAAGACAAGTGTTTCAGGAGCCTCCCTGATGATAGCTGTTTCTAATCAAAAGCTCACAGAGCCAGAATAATTGAATGAGCGAGGCCAGAATCCTGCTCGTCCTTTACTGTATGTATAACTGATATTATATGCAGGCTTTCTCCTTTGCTACTGCTTGTGCATGGAAATCTTCTAACCCCTTGTGTTAGCAGATTTTCCTTGCACAAGCAATAGAAAGAGGTAAGCCCCTTTGTTTTTAGTGAGAAAATCTCTAGTGTATGCTTCCCAGATATTGTGTTTTGCATCTGTACACAGAATTCTACCTTATTGGAGTGGAGAATTAGATTCAAGCTGCGTCAATTTACTGGGCTCTCTGGAGTCTCGGGTAGTATTTCTTCAGCTTAAATTATGAAATCTTCAGAACAAGAATAAATGCAGTTTAACTCAATGTTTTGGGAAAAGTAAATGCAATAGAGATTGTAAATCTTTCTCCCAGTTGAACTGTAGAATTAATAGATCCCTCCCCCACTCCCCACATCAATTGCTGAAAGATCTGTAAGCAAGTTATACCTGTGATTACTGTAGTTAAAAAAGAAAGAAACTGCTATAGTCAGCTATCCTGGGGAACTTGGGTAAACTGGAGAAAAATTAGAGGCTTCATGATCCTCCCACTGGCCTGTATAAAACTACTGTACCTTGTTCAATTTCTATTGCATCTCCTGGCAGATGAGGTCGAAATGGGAAGGAGATTTTATACTAGAGATTTTTTTTTTGTATGAACCTTCCAAGCACACTCCCTTTAACTGCAGTCTTGCGCTGACAAGGAAGAAAACTGTTTGCCTCCCAGTGGGCCAAGCTGTGTATAGGAAAGAGATTTATATGAGGCGGAAGTGGGACATAGACCCTGAACTGCTTCCATCAACAAGCATACCAAATAGCTATGGCATTTGCAGACTCAGCTGGCTGGATAGGGTTTGAGCTCAGTTACAGATTTTTATTTTTATTTATTTATTTTGAGTGGAGTGATTGTATCCTAGGAACTCTGTCTTGGAGGGACGGAGGTTTTTTCTTACAGGTCCTGGGAACTTCCTCTCCTTCAGCAACAGCCAAGTATTTGTGGTATCAATGCTGTTGCACAACTCCTGTCCATTTTGGTGGGATTTCTGCAGGATTACTGCCCAGTGATTTGTTTCCGAAATCTTTCAGGGAACTTGCTGTTTTGTATATTGCCTATACTTGCTCTAGTCAGATAGATACCTATTAGTATTTTTAAATATACCGGTATGTGTTTCACAGAAAGCAAGGCTAACCAATCTTGTTAAAAATTCAACTTAATCACAAATTACAGGGCATTAAAGACATTTTGATGCTAACTTCAGCTTGAGTTACATGCCTCCTTCACAGTTTATATTGCATGGGAGTTTCTCTAAGTGCCTAACCTAAACCAAATAAAGCTTATACAATCATACATCAGTGTTTCTTCTCCTAAATAGCTCCATATAGAGAGGTAAATCAAACATTTTGAGTAATTATTGTTATTTTCCAAGGGGTAGTGGGTTGATTCTCCTGTCTCATTGAAGTGTATAGGTATTTCTTCTCATTTTACTGTGTTGCTCAGAAGATTGGAGTGTTTGCTTATGCTAAGTACCTGAGATGGGAAGCATGGGTGGTTAATATGAGGAATAATGGTTTAAAAGAACCACTGTTCTGATAATGTGCCAGTACTCTGATCTTCAGAGGTAATTGTTATGTCTGCCAGTGAGATTTAACTATGCAGTCCCCCTATGCAGTTATTCTTTGCTGTGACTTTCTGATCCTCCCAAGGCTATAAGCAATCAGGTCATTTCCAAGTTTGGCTTGTTCTAAGAGAAGTGACCAAGCACATAAGAACCTTTGGCATGTAGCGTAAGCAGAGTACTAATGTGTGGTGGATGACAGGGTGTCTGCCTTTAGGAAAATGATCCTTCCATCTTAATTGCCATGAGGGAAAAGGCTGGGTAGCAGCACATTTCCTAGGGGGCAAGAATCTAGAAAAGATGCTTGTGTAAAATCATGACTGCTTAAACAAATGGTCAAATTCCTAATGGTGATATCATCCTTTTTTGCATATTGTGTGTTGCTGTTACGCCTCTGCCTCAAATGCTTAAGCATCTAGTAAATTAGGCATGGGCTTTTTCTACCATTGATTTGGTAGTTAATCAGTAGGAAGATTGTGCAGTCATAGAACAGAGCAAGGAAAGATTTTTGTCTCTTGAGGCCTTGGAAAGCTGCTATCATCTAGCCTATAGTACTAGACTATAGATAACTGGTGCTCTGGTTCAGCATTCTTCATAGCTAACAGGTAACAAGATCTTTATCTTAAAAGAATATTACAATTATTATGCATGTGTAACAGTGGTGAAACTGAGGAAGGCAGATTGCAGTAGGCTCTGTCTAGAAGACCTGAGTTGAGACTAGATGCCACACATACCAGTGCTAATAGTACAATTAACCCATATAAACCAGTTCATGAGAATTATTAGGTTGTATTTTCCAAAGTACACATGCATTTCTATGTTGTTTGTTTGTGGCGTATCAGTAACTTGAGGATGGGTCAGACAAAAGCCCTTTTCCGAGTATGGTTAATCTACACCAGACCTGGCCAAAGTGTGGCCCGAGGGCCACATACAGCCCTCAAGCTGCTCCTGTCCAGCCCGTGGACAGTTTTGAACATCAAAACCATTTATAGCTTTTTGTCTAAAGTTGATCAGTTGCTTATCTATAACATACTGCAGAAAACCTCTTTAGTATTTGTGAAGAGTAACAAGTTTAAAATAAAAACATTCATAACATCACTGTTTCATTTTATTTTTAAGTAAAGTTGGTTCGGCCCCAGAACACAGTTCAGATTTTTCATGTGGCCCCCCTATACAAATTAATTGCCCACCCCTGATCTACACAAATGAGGAAAGGAGACAAATTAGCCCTATCTCCTTCCTTTTAGCCCTCTTATTGAAGAGAATAGTCGTCTGCCTCCTCTTTGTAGAGATGCTTCCTGCTTGCATGGAAGGATAACAGAGTTTCTCCTTCGTGGTGTCTGTGAATGCACACTAATGGGTTTAATCTGCGCCTGCGCAGAGGTCTTTGGTATATTCTAGTGCTTTATGATACGTTCATCAAGGACCACCCCCCTAGCCCACATGGTCTGCCCGTCTTGGTAATTACCTCAATTCCTTTTTGCCACCACTGAGGTCTCTCCTCTTGTCAAGCTCCATACATCTTCATCTTGATATCTGAGAAAAAATTATAAAGACTTTCGGTCAGTTCTACTGACTTCTATATATAATCAAGGGAAATTGTAAGATACCTTTTGAACAATTTCCCCTACCACCCCCACTTCCCACTTCCCCACCATTTATGGCCCCTCTTCCCCCATTTAAAAGGTGCACCTCGTGTTCCAACAAGGTTCCCCTTACAGACGGCCATGATCTCTGCCTCTTTTGTCTGAGAGAATTTCACCAACCTTCTATTTGTCAATTCGGCAAGAACTTCTCTAAATAAGCCCTTAAACTATAACAGCGTCTTCGCTCATTCCTCTAGGAACGTTCCTTGCAACCAGCTCAGACTATGGAACCGTCCAAAATATCTCAGCCCCCGAAAGAATCTCCAGGTGCAACTACCACTTCTCCCACAGCTAAGTCAATCTCCAAGATTAAACCGAAATCTAAGCCCAAGCCTCCCAGTTCAACAAAGTCCATCCCGGTACCAAAATCTCCTTCGGTATCGGAACACTCCAAATCGAAGAAACAGAAGTCGTCCACCAACTCTCATCCTTCCAGACAGAAACCGATATTGGACCTAGCACCATTACATGACCAGCCTACAATCCGCCTTGACTCGTCAGAAGAGACCCTTCTTCCTCTTTCTGGTCAACCACCATCTCCACTACTTGCACATTCTCCATCTTCTGTGCTTGATTCCGCTGAGGTTACCATCCTGCCTCAATTGACACAACCGAGCCCCATGTCCATGGGTTCTCCGCCTCTATGGGCGATTCCAAGTCAGTGTATCCAGTACCCGACGTTTCACTTCCGCGCAAGAGGTTAAGGAAGACCCATCACACATCATAGATGTGTCATTCTGATGCCGGTCCCGAACAACCCATGACTCTAACTGGGTCTCTGGCATCTCGAGAGCCTTCTACTCAGTATCGCCACTCCAAACTGGTCATGCTCTATGAGCCTCTGCAGTATGACAACCCTACATTCAAGCGCTTTCAACATCAAGTATATCAGTATTACCAACCCGAGCTCGACTTCTATACCGACCATCGACACCCTTGACACTGATACTGTTACCAATCTGACTTCTCTGAATCTTCGCCTTCCCCTTGATACCAATCATGGCTTCTATTGTTCCCCGTCGGATGATGACTCCGTACTGCTCCCTATGGTACCGAAGTCCCACAGATCTCACAAGAGACTCCATCTTGAGCCTCTCCAGGATCTTTGACTTCTTCATCCCCCAGATCCACTCAACTTACTTTTCTCCACCCACTGTCACTCGTCTTTCAGCCCGTCTTCCATCTTGGGCATATATCACCACTGACTTTGGGTATTCACCATCATCGTTATAGGTAACACCATATAATTCATCTTCCCACCTCCACCAAGGATCGTTCTAACCTCACCGTCCATTGTTCTCAACAGGAAATTTAATCTCTTCTCCTAAAGGACGCCACATCACCTGTCAGTCCTTCAGAAGATGACCCAGGGTTCTTCTCCTACTATTTTACTGTCCCAAAACGAGACAGTGGTCTACAACCTGTCCTCGATCTTTGGGACCTCAACCACTACATCATTCAGAGACGTTTTCATATGGTTGCGCAAGAACGAATCCTACCCATTATTCAACTAAATGACTGGTTTGCAGTTACAGATTTGATGTGTACTTTGTATTACAATTCACCAAGACCATTGCAAATTTCTCAGGTTCACCGTAGGACCCCATATCTACGAAATCAAAGCCCTTTCCTTCAGCCTCTCTACAGTGCCAAGGGTATTCACAAAATGTATGGCACCTGTAGCAGCCCACCTATGTACTCTGGGAATCTCCATCTTCCCCTACATAGACTGGCTCACAGTCTCCCCTTCACACTCTCAAGCTTTAAAAGAGATCCAGATAACCCTTTCTCTCCTCATGCATCTGGGACCCCCATCCCTCTCCTTCTCAGAACAATAGCCAAAATCCATCACGATCGCTCCAACGCAATCCTCATTGCCCCTTGGTGGCCAAGACAACCATGGTTCACCATGCTCCACTCCAGCTTTACAGATTACCTCCGGCTGCCTCTCATTCCTCACCTCTCACAGCATCAAGGCAAGACTCACCACCCCAATCTTCACACTCTCCATCTCACGGCATGGAGGGTTCACCCTCGGTAGACACCATCTTAGCCAAGGCCGGAAAGCCTGCCACTGTTAAACTCTATTCCTATAAATGGACTGTCTTCACAAAGTTTGCTTTTCAACATCATCTTCCTACCAATCCTACGACCCTGCAAGCAGTCCTTCAGTTTCTCTCCCATCTATTTCATAAACATCTCTCCCACTCTGCTCTCAGGTTTTACCTGTCTGCTATAATAGCCCATCAACCTCCAGATTCTGATCCTGCTCTGCTTTTTCATCATCCCACATTGAAACTCTTCCTTTGAGGGGTCTCCACTATGTGTCCTGCTCCCGCACCTTCTCCACGATGGACTCTACCTGTTGTTCTTCACTGGCTTATCCGTGCTCCATTTGAGCCACTTGCTACTGTCTCAGAGCACCTCCTTCCCCTTAAGACACTCTTCCTGGTCACCATTACTTCTGCTTGTAGAGCCTCGGAAATTGCTGCCCTCAGGGTCGATCCTCCATTTCTTAAATTTCACCAGGACAAGGTCACCCCTGATGTCTCCTTTCTACCAGAGGGTGTGTCCCATTTTCACCTCTCACAACCTATTGTTTTACCTACCTTTTTTCCATCACCTATGACTGATCTAGAACGGTCTCTACAAACGTTGGACATTAGACGTGCACTTGCTTTCTGTGTCTCACGGACTTCTTTCTGCAAATGAAAACAACTTTTGGAACACTACATCTCCCTCACAGAGGTTCCCATATTTCTTCTCAAACTATATCCCATTGGCTTGTTTCCACTATAATACTGGTGTACCAACTAGCCAAACAGCCTCTACTTGCTGGTAATAAGGCTCATTCTACCAGAGCTCTGGCTACCTTTGCAGCCTTTCTTCATGGAGTACCACTCCTGGACATTTGTAAACCTGCCACTTGGGCAACGCCATCTATGTTTGCCACCCATTATCGCCTGGATGTGAGAGCCAAAAAGGATGCAACATTTGGGAGAGCTGTACTTTCTTCTGTTCTTCTGTGACATCCCTCCTCCGGTAAGTTAGCTTGTTAATCACCCATTCACAGAGACCACAAAGAAGAAAGAGGTTACTTACCTGTAACTCTGGTTCTTCGAGTGGTCATCTGTGAATTCACACTTCCCGCCCGTCCTCCCCTCTGTCCGTCACTTCTGTATCACTTGATGCAGCAGCGGGCTATTCTTCGAACTGAGGTAATTACCAAGGACCACGTGGGCTGGGGGGGAAGTCCTTGATGAACGTATCATAAAGCTCTAGAATGTACCGGAGACCTCTACGCAAGCACAGATTAAACCCATTAGTGTGAATTCACAGATAACTACTGTACTTGAAGAACCAGAGTTACTGGTAAGTAACCTCTCTTTCTTGTTTTTAGTAGTGACGAAGGGGGCCGGAGTACTGTTCTCCTCATATACTCTGGTTACCCCTATCCTGTACACATGAATAGAGATGCAGTTTTCTATCTTTTGAGCAGTCATGATCAGAGCGATCTAGGCTATTGGCTGCTTATGACAAGTCTGAGTCAGTCTTCTCATAGCAGGAAACAGAATGTGTCATCAATAAAGCAGCAATTCCGGCTTCAGTTTCCTGTCCTTACTTAATAGGGTGGTTTTTTTTTCTAATTTTGTGAAAAATTTTTAATCAAAACCCCCCTTATTCAATGGCTTCCATTCTAGAGGAGGCCATTTCAGCAATACACAAAAATTAAGTAACCCTCACTAGAATGGCAAATACCCTGATCCGGATCCCATTGCAACACTTAAGTCCATGGGGAGCATGGAAGGAGCCCCCACAAAGAATGTGAGGACTATGAGCACATTTGGGTATCCCTGGGTAACAATAGCAGCCTGTCAGCTGGTCTTTCCATTACTTGAGCATCATTGGATTGCTTCCAAAACAAATGAACCAAGTCTGCCGTTACTACATCAGCTTATCTAAGTCAGCCCTGTTGGACATGCCAAGGGAATGATGGTTTTTCACCTGTTGTTTAAACTCTTATGTGCCTTTTTCTTACTGCTGAGGGCAGAAAAAGTAGCCTACTATTACTCTAGTGAGATGAGGAAGTTTAAACTGTTACAGATAGAAGTACCTCAAATACCTTGAAGATCCATGATTTCATCAACGCACATGGTTTTTA